>NC_053127.1:3532909-3862909 GCF_010015445.1 Perca fluviatilis
ATTTCACCGCATAACAGCAAGTGACGTCATTACGCACAGGTTTTTATTCGCTTTAATAAAGCCGTTGGATGGAAACACACTTTCACCAGCTTTATTCACATGACTGTTTTTACCAAACTTCAGATAATTGTGATTGAAAAGTGGATGGAAACTCAGCTTGTGAGTCGAGTGCAGTTCCTAACGTACAGCAGGCAGTGGACCAAACCACTGTGAGGCATGGAGGGGGGAACTCAAAATGTTTCTAAACTTTTTGGGGTTTGTATTGTTTTACTACTTACACAGATATTTTAAGTATACATCATTATGTTATTTACAATACACAGCATAGGGGGGGGACGACAACCCTTAGATGATCAAATCTTTAAAAAATGCCTCACAAATACATATTATTATTATAATATAATTTATAAAAATAATAATTAATTTTTTTAAAGGCTCAGTAACTCCCTATTAGGGCTGCCACCTCTTAGTCGATTAGTCGACTAATCGGTCGTTTTGGTCTCAGTCGACTAAGATTTCTTCAGTCGATTAGTCATTTTTTATGCTTATTCGTGCTTAATTACTCATTTCCAAGAAACTCATGAGCACATTTATGGTAAACACAAGATTTAAAGTGGTGCTTTTGCAGCATTAATTGTGGAGAAACTCAGTTTTACAGATGGTTAATTAACTACATTTATATTGTGCTTTTCTAGTCTTAACCACCTCTCAAAGCACAGCTCTGTCGATTAAATCAACTCATCGATCAGTCGACAAAATCCTATAAGTGTTAGTCGACTAAGGATTTCGTTAGTCGAGGACAGCCCTACTCCCTATGTTACAGAACGCAGGCACAGCGACAGAGATAGACACAACGGCAATGTTCTCAGTGTGAATTTGGGGGGTTTTAATGAGTTTTAAATCTACGCATGCATGACTGTTTTTAAGGGACTTTTTTCCCACAAAAAAAATACAAAAGAAAACATTTTGCAAACTTCTATTTCTGTTAGGGCTGGGCGATATGGAGAAAATCAAATATCACGATATTTTTGACCAAATTCCCTCGATATCGATACCGCGACAATATCGTAGCGTTGACTATCGGTGCTTTCGCACAATATTTACACAATGAGATTTTTGATAAATAATCATCAGTAATGTGGATATAATGACTAAATGGGTAAAGGCAAATAATAGAACAGCTACAACAGTCTGGTAAGTTCAGAAAATGACATCACTTAATGCTAATAAAATGCTTAAAACTAACTAATACTGTAATGCAGCCTTTAAAACCAGGAAAAGACAACACTTATGCCTTATTACGATATCACGATATCCAAAATCTAAGACGATATCTAGTCTCATATCGCGATATTGATATAATATCGATATATTGCCCGGCTCTAATTTCTGTGGTTGATTTATTCCTGACCTTGCTCCCAGTGTGGTCACATATAAACCGTGGTGGTTTTCTATTAGACCATGGACCATGTTGTGAGAGAGAGGTTAATACATCACCGTGTTGTGAAGAGAAACACAGTTAGGTGCAGCAGAAACAACAGAGATTTGGGCACGAGCTGAAGCAACAAAGGTCAGCGTGAGAGCCAGTAAAAAGGCTCCTTCTACTCTGCTGTGTTGGGCTTTAGAAAGGGAACATCTTTACTGTGTTTTATCTGTGAGGTAGCTTAGAGACCAGTCAGTAACAGTTCCACCTGTCTGTCTGTCTGTCTGTCTGTCTCTCTCTCTCTCTCTCCATCTGTCTGTCTCTCCGTCTGTCTGTCTCTCTCTCTGTCTGTCTGTCTCTCTCTCCATCTCTCTCTCTCTCTCTCTCTCTCTTCTCCCATCTCTCTCTCTCTGTCTGTCTCTCTCTGTCTGACTGTCTGTCTGTCTCTCTGTCGGTTTCTCTCTCTCTCTTTCTCCATCTCTCTGTCTCTCTCTCTCTCTGTGTCTCTGTCTGTCTGTCTCTCTCTCTCCATCTGTCTGTCTATCTGTCTCTCTCTCTTTCTCCGTCTCTCTCTCTGTCTCTCTCTCTCTCTTTCTCCATCTCTCTCTCTCTGTCTGTCTCTCTCTGTCTGACTGTCTGTCTGTCTCTCTGTCGGTTTCTCTCTCTCTCTTTCTCCATCTCTCTGTCTGTCTCTCTCTCTGTGTCTGTCTGTCTGTCTCTCTCTCTCTCTCTCCATCTGTCTGTCTATCTGTCTCTCTCTCTTTCTCCGTCTCTCTCTGTCTCTCTCTCTCTCTTTCTCCATCTCTCTCTCTGTCTGTCTCTCTCTGTCTGACTGTCTGTCTGTCTCTCTGTCGGTTTCTCTCTCTCTCTCTCTCCATCTCTCTGTCTGTCTCTCTCTCTGTGTCTGTCTGTCTGTCTCTCTCTCTCCATCTGTCTGTCTATCTGTCTCTCTCTCTTTCTCCGTCTCTCTCTCTGTCTCTCTCTCTCTCTCTCTCCATCTCTCTCTCTCTGTCTGTCGCTCTCTGTCTGTCTGTCTCTCTGTCGGTTTCTCTCTCTCTCTTTCTCCATCTTTCTTTGTTTGTCTCTCTGTCTGTCTCCCCGTTTGTCTGTCTCTCCATCTATCTCTCTCTCTGTCTGTCTGTCTGTCTCTCTCTCCGTCTGTCTCTCTCTCTGTCTGTCTGTCTCTCTCTCTGTCTCTCTCTGTCTGTCTCTCTCTCTCTGTCTCTCTCCTCGTCTGTCTGTCTGTCTCTCAATCTCTCCATCTGTCAGTCTGTCTCTCCATCTCTCTGTCTGTCTGTCTGTCTGTCTGTCTGTCTCTCTCACCAGTCAGGTATCTTCCAGACCTTTGAGTAACAGTCCTCCCTCCATCAGAATAATACATCTCTTCTCTTACTCCTGTTGTTCGGTCTATTCAACTTCTACTAGTCCATGATTCTGTGTGAGGTCAGACAATCTGCTTCCTGTTTACACCGGCACGCACATGCCCAGTGTGTGTGTGTGTGTGTGTGTGTGTGTGTGTGTGTGTGTGTGTGTGTGTGAACGGT
The DNA here is from genome assembly GCF_010015445.1 of Perca fluviatilis. Classification (NCBI taxonomy): domain Eukaryota; kingdom Metazoa; phylum Chordata; class Actinopteri; order Perciformes; family Percidae; genus Perca; species Perca fluviatilis. The sequence goes on from NC_053127.1 coordinate 3,535,877, forward strand.
CATGTGATGTGTGTTGTTATGGACGCAGATTAGTCCTGCTACTGGAGATGATTTCTTATGTCTCAAAACGCTGCTTTAAAAACAACAAGGTAACGGTGTGTACGTTACAGACAGAGGAGGTCTAGAGCACAGACCATAATACTGTAGGTGTCGAGCTGTACGACACCTACAGTCTGCCAGCAGGAAGAGACAGACAGGCAGACAGACAGACAGGCAGGCAGGCAGGCAGGCAGGCAGGCAGGCAGGCAGGCAGACCGCATGTTGTTGAAGAACAGGGACATTTTGTTCTGATGTTAAAGGCCAGAAAGAGCAGGTGGCCATAACACGCACGTACACACGCACACACACGCACGCACGCATTACCACGCACACGCACACGCAACACACACGACACGCATTACGCACAGCCACACACACACACGCACACACACACACGCATACTACCACACGCACACACACGCGCACACACACGCATTACACACGTATACCACACACTACACGCATACACAACACACGCACACGACACACGCACACACACACACGCACACGCATACACACACACACACACACACGCACAACACACGCACACACACACGCAAACACACGCATACACACACGCACACACACGCACACACACACACGCACGCATAACGCACACGCATTACGGCACACGGCCACACACACACGCACACACACACACCCACACACACGCACACACACACACAACGCACACACACGCACACACACACACACACACACACACACACACACACACACACACACACACACACACACACACACACACACACACCCTGTGAGGTGAGAGAGCGTTTGACTGTGTGAAGGCTTCTTATCTCTGAACAAACGACGACTTCATCCATATTAAAGACCCAACTGGGTCTGAAAAAACATTTATTAATTTAATAAAAACATAATTTTTGCGTATAAATCGCACAAAACCCAACTATCTCTATGAGCATATTCACAGGGATCGTTAGGACTTGTTAGGACTCGTTAGGACTTGTTAGGACTTGTTAGGAATCGTTAGGACTTGTTAGGACTTGTTAGGAATCGTTAGGACTTGTTAGGACTCGTTAGGAATCGTTAGGACTTATTAGGACTTGTTAGGAACCGTTAGGACTTATTAGCAATCGTAAGAAAATTGTTAGGACTTGTTAGGACTCGTTAGGAATCGTTAGGACTTGTTAGGACTCGTTAGGACTTGTTAGGACTCGTTAGGAATCGTTAGGACTTGTTAGGACTCGTTAGGAATCGTTAGGACTTATTAGGACTTGTTAGCGAACATGTAGGACTTAATGGCATAGGAAGGTGAAATTGTTAGGACTTATTAGGAATCGTTAGGACTTGTTAGGACTTGTTAGGAACCGTTAGGACTTGTTAGGAAATGTTAGGACTCGTTAGGACTTGTTAGGAAATGTTAGGAATCGTTAGGACTTGTTAGGACTTGTTAGGAATCATTATGACTTGTTAGGAAATGTTAGGACTCGTTAGGACTTGTTAGGAATCATTAGGACTTGTTAGGAAATGTTAGGACTCGTTAGGACTTGTTAGGACTTGTTAGGAATCATTATGACTTGTTAGGAAATGTTAGGACTCGTTAGGACTTGTTAGGAATCATTAGGACTTGTTAGGAAATGTTAGGACTCGTTAGGACTTGTTAGGAAATGTTAGGAATCGTTAGGACTTGTTAGGAAATGTTAGGACTCGTTAGGACTTGTTAGGAAATGTTAGGAATCGTTAGGACTTGTTAGGACTTGTTAGGACTCGTTAGGACTTGTTAGGAAATGTTAGGAATCGTTAGGACTTGTTAGGAATCATTATGACTTGTTAGGAAATGTTAGGACTCGTCAGGACTTGTTAGGAATCATTAGGACTTGTTAGGAATCGTCTCGGAAAAAAGAGGAAAAATGAGAAATTTGCTGTTTGATCCCCGATTGGAACATGTTGCAACATTACAGCATTTATAAAGACTGTCTACTCATTTATATTCTGGTATTACCAAATGACTTTATCATATTCATCGTCTTACTTTGCTCCGGCTTTGTAAAGCCTACTTAACCTGTATTTATGTAGCCTATTGCATTCTATATTTTTGTACTGTATTGAATGTAAAACTGTATGTTGTCTTGCACACTCACACTTTATTATTGGCCAGGTCACCGCTGCAAATGAGAATCTGTTCTCTATACTTTATACTTTATTAATCCCGCAAGGGGAAATTCCAATGTTTTCACTCTGTTATTACACACATTACACACAGGTCTGAATTACACACACATGCTCAGAACCTATACATGCACTAATGCAGAGATGTCAGAGTGAGGGGGCTGCCCATGGAAAGGCCTACCTGGTTAAATAAAGGTTAAATAAAATAGCTTAGGAGTTTGTTAGGAATCGTTAAGAGATCGTTGGCATGTGTTTGGCAGTCCATGGGGAAGGAACAAAAAGGGGGGAAGAGAAGAAAAATGAGAAAAGTAGTGACCCATCCGCTGCGAGCAGGGTTCGAACCTGCGCGGGGAGACCCCATTGGATTTCAAGTCCAACGCCTTAACCACTCGGCCATCGCAGCTTACGTCACAGTAACTTTCGACCATACAATTTATCATATCCAATACCTGTGGCTCTATAGCTAGTTTGAACAATTTTAGCAAACGAATACCGTCTGCTGCTGATTTTACGTGTTTAGCTGCCGTTAAAAACACTTACTTACAGTTTGGTGTCCGTCATCGAGCACCGTCCCGGATGGCTCTCCCGTTTCAGACGTTGACCGCTGAAATAAAGTTGAATCCTGGATAAATATCGACATTATGAGCCAGCAGAACATCTCACTAACCGTTCAGGAGTATTCACGTCGATGTCAGGTCGATGGGAAACAACAGAAACACGACTAAGTCCGATATAATGTCTGTAAACCCAACTAAACTCGATGTAAAACCCACAACGGCTTGTTTTCTCCCGCCGACAGTCACAGACATAATCAGACGTCGGTGCGCGTGCTGCTTTGCTGATTGTTTAGCTCACACAAAATGGGCTTAAATGCTGAAGGTTTATGTTTACATTTTTATTTTATTTTTTTATTTTTCCGTCGTAATATTTCATGAAAACAGCCGTCATATTTTGGGGAAGAAAAGTCGTAATATTTTAAGAAAAAAATCGTCTTCTTTTAATAAAAAAGTCATCATATTTTAAGAAAAGGAAGTTGTAATATTTCATAAATATTTTTTATTTTAATAAAAAAAACGTCGATTCGTATTTACAGAACGCTTGTTGCAACCCCATTTGGTGTACATAGATTGATGTCTGACTGGCCATGACAAATTTGGTGCTATTTGGCCAATAAGTGGCGCTGTAGCAGCATCATTTAACTATTAATGAAGGAATCTCTCTATGAGCCTATGAATGTATGATTGTCCTTTGCATATCTCAAAGACCGTTTATTCAATCAATTTTACATTTGGCAGGTGTATTACCGAGGACCAAAGGAAGCAAAGAATCGAGTATGAAGTCCATTGAATGGGCGGTTCTCGAGAAAGCTACAAGCAGCTAGCAAGAAACCAGCCAGTCAGCCAACAACCAACAGGCACATCCCGCACTGGAACTGTATGTAAGTAATAATAAGTATTAGACTTTAACACACCAAATGTCAGCGCCACAACCCGAGACGTGACCTATAAATACAGGTTTCCGGACCGAATAGTGCATCGTGTGGGGATGTAGCTCAGTGGTAGAGCGCATGCTTCGCATGTATGAGGCCCCGGGTTCAATCCCCGGCATCTCCACTCTTTTACCGTTTCTGTTTCGGAGCGTTACCGATCCCGTCACGGTGTAAACTCAATCACTATGAACTGTTAGCCGTGTAACAACGATTAAAGAAGTGGCCAAAGTGTTGCCCTTTGAGACACCTTTGACACCTTTTGTCGCCTTTTTCGCTGCCTTTTGTCACCTTTTTTGCTGCCTTTTGTCGCCTTTTTCACGGCCTTTTTGTTGCCTTTTTATTTGCCTTTTTCTCTGCCTTTTTATCGCCTTTTTCGCTGCCTCTTTGTTACCTTTTTGTCGCCATTTTCGCTGCCTTTTTCGCTGCCTTTTGTCGCCTTTTTTGCTGCCTTTTGTCGCCTTTTTCACAGCCTTTTTTTCTGCCTTTTCGCTGCCTTTTTTGTCACCTTTTTGTCGCCTTTTCACTGCCTTAAATTAATAAGTAGCTCATTTAAAATTTACTGAGGGTAAAGTTACTTAGTTACTTTTTAACAGCAAGAGGAGGTTTACTTTTTTATATTTATACTTATTTAATATCGTATTTATACTTATTATACAAATTTAATTAAAGTACATTTAAAAAAAAAAAGTTTTTCTAAAAAGTCTTTCAAAAAAGCGACAAAAACCTTAAAAAAAACTAACAAAAAAGCCTCCAAACAACATTAGAGAGCTTTTTTATTTAGGCTACTTAACTCAGTAACGGATGTGATTTAAAATGTAGCAAAGTACAAAAACTTACTTAGTGAAAGTAAAATAAAATTACATATTTAAAAAAAATAATATATATTTTAAAAAGTACTTTAAAAGTACAACTACACAAAAAACTACTCAATTACAGTAACGTGAGTAATTGCAATTTGTTACTTTCTATGTGTGTGTGTGTGTGTGTGTGTGTGTGTTTGTGTCTGTCCGTGCGTGTTTGTGTATGTCTGTGTAATAACACTTAGTTATGACGCAAGGGCCGTTTGTCACTGTTCTAACCTCCAGCGCTTTTATTCTGAAGTTTCGACGTGCAAACCGGAAATGGTTGTCCGTTTTAGATTTTATGTCTTATTATATATCCGATTCTAGATCATATCATTGTTAACTGATCTTGATATGTTTTTTTTTATATATTTTACACATAATTATATTTTTGTATTCATTGTTTGGATTAATATGTTGTAATATTCTTTACATGCGTCTTTCTGTTTTTAACAATAAAACTAATGTTTTTAAATTAGTATGATGAGAGTTATTGATAAGTTATAATATCTGAATTTAGTTTCCTGTGGGTGAATTAGTAAAAGAAAACGATCACTGGTTCCACTGGGGCTCGAACCCAGGACCTTCTGCGTGTAAAGCAGACGTGATAACCGCTACACTATGGAACCTGATGCCATGAAAGGTTGTGTTTATTCTTAAATACCTTCATATATACATTGGTTTATCAGGTTTTTACCTGCTACTACAAGGTTTAAGGTTGCAACACCTATGTGAAATGAGCTTTTTGAGTTTTATTTATTTATTTATAATCTGCTCTAGCTTTTCCAACGTTTCAGACACTGATACGGTGATAATATCGGTTAAAAATGATGTGAAAAAGAGACGCAAAACTACCGCAAAGAGACACCAACAGACTACAAAGAGACACAAAACCCCAAAAAGAGACACTAAATGTAGGCTTCAGGGAAATTGCATTATTTTAAACCCTTGTGTTGTCCTCCTGGGTCAAAAATTTACAATTTTTGGGTGCTTTTTTCATTGCTTTATTTTGTTTATGTCGTGTAAACCATGCTAAAATCACTGTTTATTTAGGCTACATGGAGTCTGGTGGGTTTAGCAAAAAAAATGTAATAACAAAACGGGAGATGCCGGGAATAACGGGAGTGTTGGCAGGACTTCGTTACATTCCAGCGCTGGTTTTGTGTCGGCCAGTTGATGCAGCCCGGTGTGACCTCCTGCAGAGTCACATCAAACCGGTTCTCCTTGTTTCTCTTCAACAGAAATAAGGCCATGCCAATTTACTGTCACAGTATTTTTAATATGCACTCGTCACACTTATAACTGCAGTAGCCTACGGGCCAATTGTGCAATCAGCTAATGAATTGAGCCATGAATTAGGCTACACCTATGATGTTAGTTTACAGGTTTTTACGATCGCTACGACACTTTATTCAATACTTTTAACAACTTTCCTAAACTCTTAACACAGTTAGCACATCTGTCTGTGTAGGCTATACAATTAACACATTTCTTGTTACTTTGACACAAAATGCATACAGTTACCACACATTTAAAATGCGTGAACTTCTTTTACACACAAGCTCCACCAAGACCAAAACAATGGATCTTTACTGACCAATTTACAAATGCTTTCACACTGTATGTCTGAACAGATAACATCATGTTCTAAACCTAACTTATAGGCTAAAGTCAAAGTGAACAGCTGATCATATTTTAAATTGAAGCAGGTATATATCCCCTGCATTTTATACATGCATTTATTTAGAAACAGCTGATTAAAGTTATGTAAATGGATCAATCGCAGCAGATTCCCATGGAACGGTTACACTAAAATGCGGACAAACAGGTTCCAGTGGTTCACATATCTTGCAGCTCCTCCTCAGTTCCAACCTGTAGAGCAAACTGTCGGACTCGTGACTGTTGACTCAAGACTGCACATTGACACAACTTCACACACGGACGCCAAAACACCTGATGGACGCTGAGGTCAGTTTCACTCATTCCTTGTCCTGTGTGGTGCTGGGTCCTTAAAGCCAAGCCAGGTTTATGCAGACACTGGTATTTTAAAGTTTAGAAAATCTAATACAGGGATTTCGGATTAGCAAAATATAAGGCTATGGTGCAGGTAGGCTAATACATTGCTCTATATCCATCTTTGACAATAAAAAAACGTGTTTTTTTAAATGGATCCGGTAGATTTTGTAAGTAAAGGGGCCGTGACCAAGGTGTGTACTATGCGGGACATTTTACAGTGTGTTTTAAGCAGAAAACGATCCCTTGTAGGAATGTAGCGCTGGATGGTGGACGTACTGACATCTGAAGTCAAACAAGGGATATAGTTTCCGACTGGGAACCCAGAAATTCCGACATTCCACGTCAAATTGAACATAACATGTCCCCTCGGGACCGAAAGTCGGGAGAAAGCGGCAGAGTTATTAGATTATGACTGTGTCAGATAAAAGCAAGCGCCTCGCAGTGGAAGGTGGTAAATTATCTGGACAATTTATTACAGGGAAAAATATCCCGAATTTGAAGCGCGCACAAGGAGGCTAACGTAGCTTACTTTAACAAGCAGCGACAGGGCAAGGAGAAGGCAGAGCCCCCTCCCTCTGAAACAGAAGCTAATATAACCCGGTACAGGGCCTGGATGTGTGGGGCCAGGGCCAGGCAGCATGACGGAGACAACCGCGGGACAGAGACCACTACAGGAGGGCTTTCACCGGAGACCCGGGAGCTGCTGGGTAGTCAATACGCATGAACACTAAAAGCGTGAGGAAGCGTGGGCTAATATGTGTTGATACTGGGATGTCTAGCTACACAACTGTGGGAGTCGCCTTCAAAAAGTTCATCACTTCACTCAAACCAAAGTTCAAACACCTGTTGATGTATGTCTTCTTTAGTCTGTGGGCTGTTTAGGTTTTTCCTGGCACAGTTACTAACACATTTTGCACTTACTGCTGCGTCTTGTGTAGACTGTTTACATACAGTATCTCACAAAAGTGTTTTTTTACATTTTAGTAAATATTTCATTATATCTTTTAATGGGACAACACTGAAGAAATGACACTTTGCTACAATGTAAAGTATTAAGTGTCCAGCTTGTATAACAGTGTAAATGTGCTGTCCCCCTCAAAATAACCATTTTAAATAGCCCCCCCACATCATCACATCATAGGCGGAGTTTGACTTTCGAGCCAGGGGGGGGGAGGCAAAAAAAAGAAGAAAACTCATTGTAGCAGCTGAGACCTGGGGAACACAGCACGATCACATATGGACAAAACAAACATGCTAAATGAACATATGTGTATTTTTTTAAGCAGATTTGAATTTACATTGTAACAATTTAAAACCTCGAGCTCAATTTAGTTAAAAAAAAAGAAGTCCATAACACTATATAACTATAATATAATTCTTCAGCGACAGATGCAAAAAATCCACAACAATCTCTGTCCCCACAGGGCAGGCTGCACGCTTCTCTGTTCACAACGCTGCCTGTTCTGCTTAACGTGAAAAAGCTTAACGTGGTTTAATGTACCTCAACAACGATCACCAAATTTATCATGGCCGTATCTTGAAATGAACACTTATGCCTGTCAAAAGAACTTGACAGGCTATGGCGAGGAAAAAGCTTGTACCTAAACAATGATCAATGATTACCAAATTTCTCTCATATTGCTCCTCATAACCACTGAAAACTGTCAAAAAAAATCTAACCAGAAACATCACCACGTGGTGATGATTGATGGTTGTTTAGGTACATTAAACCACGTTAAGCTTTTTCACGTTAGGACTTATAAAGCCCATGAGAACCGTGGGGAGTCAACCCACAGCCGCTCCGCTGCCCTGCTGAAAATGTGAAGCAGAAACGCTAAATGTCAGATAACGGCCATAATAATTGGACTTTGGGTTCTATTTTTTGACAGTTTTCAGTGGTTATGAGGAGCAATATTAGAGAGAAATTTGGTAATCATTGATCATTGTTTACGTACATTAAACCTGACCTGCGCGAAAGAGAAAAAAAAACGTATGCGTCATTGTACCCAGCACTTGTGGAAATGTACCTCCGAATGCGTCTCTGTCCCCAGCACATTTACACTGTTACACAAGCTGGACACTTCATACTTTACATTATAGCAAAGTGTCATTTCTTCAGTGTTGTCCCATTAAAAGATATAATGAAATATTTACTAAAATGTGAGGGGTGTACTCACTTTTGTGAGATACTCAAACATTTTATGTACTGGTGTTATTGTTGAATACATATTTCTAAAATTGTATGATGTTTTTGTTGAGTTATTATTACACAATACTTTTTTCTGACCTTTTTGAATCTTGCCCCCAATAAATAACCCATATTACAAAAAAGACTAAGACTAATAAAAACTAAGCATTTTCAAAAAAATAAAAACTAAACTAAACTGAATTTGAAAACAAAAAGCCAAAACGAAATTACAATAAAAACTAATGAAAAATGCATAACTATAATAACCTTGACACACTCTCTCACACACACACACACACACACACACACACACACACACACACACACACACACACACACACACACACACACACACACACACACACACACACACACACACACACACCCCTTAACTTGTGTCTTACTAACATACATGAGCTACTATTTTATGGAATAAGTTAGCTGAGGTTTAGCTGTATGTTCTGGATTATCAGCCAGGCTACCAAAAGTGAAAGTTTAAGTCCTTCAGGAGCAGAGCTAGTCTCTTTACATTAAATGGAAAGATACACCTGGGCTTAAGGGGGTCCAGGGACCTGGCATCCCCAGAAGAAATTGATGATTTTAATACACAAATTAAGTCTTTTGGAGCATTTTGAGATCCGAATACAATGAGACAACATTTAGTTTTGATAAACATTTCAGCTGTGCTGTAGCCCACAGGTTCTCAAACTATGGCACAAGTAAACACAAGTAAATTGATTGATACTGTAGATGGGTGTTATTATTCAAAAATTAGGAAATTACTCTGGTACAAGCAGCGAGGTACAAAGACATAAACAAAATAAAATATGTAATATTACACTGTCTGAGGCGTGTACTTCCAGTTTAAAGCAGTCCTGCACTGTGTGGGCAGTTTGAACGTGGCTAACTTAGCTGTGTTAACAGCTTTCTCATCTACATGACCTTTATGAAAATGAATTATTGTTTACCGTGTAGTGCTACCTCTACATGGATGGTTTCTTTTTGTTCCCAGATGGTTTCCCTGTTTTGGATTTCCCTTCCTCCCAAAATCTGAGTGAGATGTCTTCAGTCCATGGAAACTGGGATCCTGCCTCATACAATGATGTCAAGAACACATTTGACAGTTGCACCATTGCTGGTAAAATAATCTTATTACAGCAAGCTTTTATTATAATTCATTGGGCCGGCAGAAACCACCCACTATAGCTTTAAGTCTGATTCAACTAATGGAGAAAAGCAGTACACTTTTGTATCTTCATTAGGATCCGAGCTGCACTGTTTTGGATGTGTTGTAATTTTTGAAGGCTCTTGCTAGCAGCCAATAAAAATCGAAACACAAGCACCTAACTGTCCATGAGTTTGTGTAACAATAGGCGACTGTGTCCTGCAACAACAAAGCAAAGTCCCTTCAACTCTTGCTTCATCTCTTTTCTTTTTCTCCACTGCTTTCCGTGCTGCCTTCACGTGCAGTCGGAGTTCATTTCAACAGCTTCTACCAATGATTTTGATTTGCAGTAGGCTATGTGTTGTATGTTTTAACCAGGCTTCTCCTCACAGATACTTGTGATGAGTGTCTTCAGAGGACATACCCTCACATGTGATCCAACAGAGTATCAGATGGGGGATCAATGCTGTCCTAAGTGTCCTGCTGGTAAGATCTGATTGAATATTATAAAGACATATTTCCATGTGGAGTATGTTGTTATACTGCCAGGTGGCAACAATACTTTTCAGAATCAACCACTTGTGTGCAGGCAGTATTACTCCCATGGTTGGTACTGTTTATGTTCACAAGTAAAATGTGCTGAAGTTTTATTCCAACAGTAAGCAACAAGCAGGAATTATTATTGTAAATAATAATAATAATAATAATGTAGACAGCAGTGCATGTCACTTTGCCTAACAACATGCACTCAACCCTCAAGATTATGCATTTTTATTTAATAGAAACATTATATTGCATGAAATTGAATTATTGCTTTTCTTTTCAACAGGAAGTCGAGTTGGCATTGATTGTACAGAGCGGAGAAGTACTTTCTGTCTGGGTTGTGACAAGGGAACATTTATGAGTCATCCTTCTCAGTCTATCAGGTGTTATGCCTGTGCACGCTGTGATTCAGGTAGACTTCTGTATATATTTCCTAATTATTAGTTAAAATGTATGACTAAGACTAGATTTAATAGACTTATAACCGCAAGTCCTGTTAATGCTGTGTAAGAATTGAGAAAACTAAAAAGACTTGTTTAACAGTGTCATTTTGAAGAGTTTACTGCACGCAGAAACAAAGACCTCATGTGTTATGAAATACTGTGAGACCAGCGAAGACTATTTTGTATCATAAAATCCTCTTTTTACATAAATAAATAGCAGTCGACATGATCAAAAGTCTTTTTGCAGTTAAGATATTAGCTGTTGGTATCAGCTTAGACTTTTATTCTCTGTTATTATAAACGGGACTATTTTAGCATGTAGCTCTATAGTAGAAGAGACAAAATACATATATGTAACATCTTCATGTGTTGACAGGTTCTGGTGTAAAGATAAAGACAGCATGTACGGCTACCTCAGATACAGTCTGTGAACCACTGGAGGGATTCTACTGTACGAATGCTATAAAGGACGACTGTGTGGAAGCACAGAAACACAGCAGCTGTCAACCCGGACAATATATTAGCCAAAAAGGTCAGTTTATTGTGTTGACTTTGAGATTATAGGTATAGCTTTAATTTTAAATGAGAACACCAAAGTTCAGGGGAAATACCTTACTGCAGAGATCTTCAACAGGGGGTCCGGGACCCCTAGGGGGTCCTCAGAGTCACTGCAGGGGGGCATCTAAATTATTGTCAATTTTTTGAAAGTCTTTTTCAAAAATGTATATGTCTTAACGTAATTCCAACATATTATTAGCAAATATAAATCCCCACTGATGATAGGCTTACTGGCCTATAGGTAAGGTAGTCACTAAGGTAGCCATCCACGGATACAGTTCATCCTAAACATTCACTGTGCCACATGTATGTTTAACATTAAAACATGATTTATAAAATCATGTCAGCAATTATTTTAATAGCTTAGTATTCTATGCAAAAAAAAAAAAAGTACAGTATGTATAAAGGTGTTAGGCCACCCTACACCTTATTGTAGGCCCAGTTGATTTTGCAACTTCATTTTATACAATAAACGTAGTAGGGGGGTCCCTGATCTGTCTCACTATTAGTTAAGGGGTCCTTGGCTTAAAAAACATTGAAGACCCCTGCCTTAATGAACTTAAGAGTCTGAGAAGAGAAGAGACTGGAAGGAGTCATTTTTCCTGAAATATGAAAAGCTTGTGAAAGATTATATTTTGGGACTTGAAACAAAGTAATGTTGTATTGTATATAATAATAATAATAATAATAATAATAATAATAATAATAAAATAGTTTTTTAAATCCACTGAAAGGATTACATGAAATGTAAAGATGTCATAGAACACTTTGTTCTCTTCACAATATGTAAACTGAACTTATATCATTTGTACAGGAACAGCATTAAGGGACACTGAGTGCTCTGACTGCAGCGATGGAACATTTTCCAATGGGACATTATTGAGATCGTGTCAGCCACACACACAGTAAGTCAAGCTTCAGATCAGACATGGACAGCAGCATGGTACCCAACACATGGTCCTGTCAAAATGTCCCTCTATCATTCCAGATGTGAATCCTTGAATCTTCAGCAGATAAAACCAGGAAATGCTTCAACGGATGCTGAATGTGGAGAACAAAGATCAGGAGCTGTGATCGGCATCGTTGTGGGGGGGCTTGTGACCTGTTTAATCTTAATTGCAATAGCTCTGTTTTATTTTTCGTCTGGCAGAAAGACACAGGTATGATTGGCATTTAGACAATTAAAACATTTATGTTTTTAATACATAATATATTTGTCAAATCATTATGTTGTTGATTGAGGTGCTTTTCGTTGGTAATGTTTTATTACAGAAAGAAAAAGGGAATGCAGACAATCCCTAACAGGTATGTTCTTTACTGTTATTACTCAGTCCATGTTACTGCATGTACAGTAGAACGTAGAAATTATTTTAGCAGTAGTAGTAATTAAATGATATCACTTTTTTTAATCAGTTCTTTGAAAACAACAAACATCCCCATGAAGAAAAGGAAGGGCTGGAGGTAAGACAGTAGTGAATTCTTCATTTACATGTTCATGTCTTTACAAATATATATAATATGTTTCTGTTTAAACTCAATTTATTTCTCTCCTCAGCTTGTGTAAACACAGAGACAGTTCATCGGTCACTGGAGAGGAAAGATCCAGGATCAATGAAATCCAGTTGGATGCTGGCACATATGTATGATGAACATAAATGTATCAGTCCAAAGTGAATTTTGGGCACTGTGCTCTACATTGAACACCTGCTGGTCTGCAGCCTGCATCACTATCTTACAGAGATGTAACTGGACAGAGACTCACAGACTAAGTATGGAACGGCTCCAGGCTCTTCACTCATTACTTCTGTTCCATCTCTCTCACCTGTATACTGTATTTTGCTGCTTTTACAGTGAGCTCCCCTTGTGTGGAACGCCTTAAAGGCCAACATTTTCCCCTACCTGTCATTACAAGCCACAGATCGCACAGGCATCATGTGTCATATTGTTAATGAAAAATGCGGTTGGGGAGAACAAATAGATTAAGTGTAAAAAAAGAAAAAATCTTAAAGTCTGTAGGAATCATTAGGAAAATTAGTCCACTTCTTAATAGATACCGTTTATTTACATTATATTATAGTTTAACCATCAGAGGACGAAAGACGCACTGGCGCGTCCAAACCATGTTTGACATAAACTCCTACTCAAAGAGCAGTATTACAAAATCTCATTTCAGACATATATTATTTTCACCGTATATTAACACTACTTTGGGATCCTGAAGACTTTGGTGAACTCATTTCAAGCACCGAAACAATTCGTACAACACATAAGTTTGTTTTCTAAAATCCAACATCAACTTTTTCAGCTTTAGCGCCAAATTATCTCTTCACACGTTGCTCCGGGACAGATTTGGGCGCCACGTTACAGAAAGCTGAGTTTGTTCTGAACATTATAATGTTAAACACATTGGGATCCGTTTTATGCAAATACCCTAAAAAGGTGAATTTAAGATTTAAGATGTAGAAATGATTTACCAGCTTTTTGAACTCTTCTTTGACTTGTATTATCTAAATATACTGCCTTTGACTGTAATCATAAGTCCTGCGATTTCATTGCTTTATTGTCATCATTTTTAATTTTCACCATATTGACTTTAAGCCTGTGATTATCTCTAATTATTTTTGTTATTCTATTTTCGTCATATTAAGTTAATTTCATGTCCTATTCTATATAAAAAAAACATGTTGTGATTTATGTTGTAATAGTTTTTTTTAACGAATGTGTGCAAACCTGTGACGGGGTGCATGGCTGCTGTCATGGTAGCGATGCGCTACCTATTTTATATCTCAAAGACTGAGTGTAAAGGTTGCCTGTGTATGTCTGTTTAGCGTGTCAATATGTTGTTACTTATCACACTGTATTCAAATCATTGGTTAACCTATCCAGTCATCAAATTCCCCACAGTAATCCCGTAGCTTTCTTGTGCACATATTTAACATCTAATACTGCGGTGATTAGCTATAGCTACATCCATCAATACATCATTCTCTATTGTTTAAAACCATTTCTTTTATTTCACAAACATGACCAGTTAAAATAATCACGCAACACTTATGTCTTTGTTAACTAGTGTCTGTTTATTGAGTTTAAAAGCTAATAGAGGGTAACATGATGTTTGTCTTACCAGCATGTGCTCCTTTTGTTTGTATAAAAGAAAGTTTGCTGCAATCCTCAGTTTTAAATGAGGCTAGGACTTCCGGGGTAACAGGAAGTGAACCGTAATTTTGAAGTAATTATTTTATTAGCCGTCAAAGTATTAGTTAGTATTAGTTTGGATGAATCATATAAATATTATTTGTTAATAGAGTTAATTGAGTTAGTTGATAGAGATATATTAATATTGGCTGTATGGAGCCTTTACTGTCTGCTCACCTGAGCCACCCCTGCTTTGTACGGTCATGTTGGTATGTTCCAATTTGAGAGGCGGGGCTTCAGGCTACATAGCCTAGCAGTTGTATTTGTTCATGTGACTTGATTTAAGGTCAATTAGGAAACAGTTGTATGTTAATATTTTCTGATTGTTTTGACTCTCGAGTCGATTTACTTTTATTTTCTTGAAAGTATATTTTTCCTGCTTTCCTTAATTTAGTTAATTTTTATATTATTCTTTCCTCTAAACAATAAATATCCCATCTTGTCAACTTCATCTCAGACTCCTCCTGAGTGTTTACACGTGCTCACGACTACTCATCGACATCTACCCTTAACAAAAGCCATAAACAAACAAAACATGTGGATCCTTTGACATTCTTCCTTCATAGTGGTTTTTAAATGTTTTTAATCCAATTGCCTCTACTATATATATATATATCGATTATCAATATCTCCCTTTTAACAGTCTCTGTCCCTAGTCATTTTAAACATGCTATAGTCCAGCCTTTGCTGAAGATCTCACCCTTCCAGTGAATTACAGGCCCATATCTTAGCTAGCTCTTGTGTCCAAACTGCTATCGTCACAAGTCGTCACTGAGGTATATGGCCATCTTATTGTATCTGCATATTCTATATGATTTGTACTTAAGCTTTGGGTAACAAAGAAACCCAGATGAACTTTAGCCTAGTTTCAGAAGACACATCTGGAAAAAGCATTATCAATGGACTCTTAGACAGAGCCAGTTGGCATGAAGCCATTGGTTAGTTATCGATCCCACCCCAATTCATGGAATATACACATGGGGCACACACACAAAGAACTTTAGAGTGACTTTTTTGGGGATAGACCCGGTTCGGCTCTCCGGCTCTTCAGAGCTTGTAAATTGATGCTGAATTCCTTGTTGTAAATAAACCTTTATAATCAAGAAACAGTGTCGGCAGATTCCTCTCTACACAGCAACACATCATCGATACCATATAAACAACATCACAAAGCAGGTTTTAGAAATATATAACCTGTGTAAATCAGGCTGAAGAACAAACTAAACTTCTGAAATGTTTCCTGTGGGCACTGAAACTGTCATGGACATGTTGGATCGAGCCAGAACACAACCAGAATGCACCGCAGCAGAGTATTGTGGACATTGGATGTTAATACGCAATACATCACAATAAAGCTGCAAAGAAATGTAATGTATTCATTGTGTGTTGTGTTAGTCAGGTGAAAGGGGAGGAGAGAGTCAGGACATCTGGTGGATGGAGGGGGACAGTCTGTAGGGAACAGGGCATAAGGCTGAAGAGACACAGAGACTGTGACCAGGACAGTCCCACACCTCTCCAACCCTTTGCCAGTGTGCCATCCAGATATTGTTTATATTGCAATAACTTAAAAACTGTTAAAATATTAAACGAGAACAGAATGTGAGATTTTTCAATGATTTTCAGCCCATTTATATATATTAAATGGTACACTACTGACCTCTGGTGGCTGAAGATAGATAGTGTAACATGAGAGCCCCAACCAGCCGCTTCTTTTTGTAAGAGGTCACAAACCAAAACGTTGGGGAAACGACAACTCAAGCTGCATTAAAGCAGTCCTGCACTGTGTGGGCAGTTTGAACGTGGCTAACTTAGCTGTGTTAACAGCTTTCTCATCTACATGACCTTTATGATTAAATGGAAAGATACACCTGGGCTTAAGGGGGTCCAGGGACCTGGCATCCCCAGAAGAAATTGATGATTTTAATACACAAATTAAGCCTTTTGGAGCATTTTGAGATCCGAATACAATGAGACAACATTTAGTTTTGATAAACATTTCAGCTGTGCTGTAGCCCACAGGTTCTCAAACTATGGCACAAGTAAACACAAGTAAATTGATTGATACTGTAGATGGGTGTTATTATTCAAAAATTAGGAAATTATTCTGGTACAAGCAGCGAGGTACAAAGACATAAACAAAATAAAATATGTATAATATTACACTGTCTGAGGCGTGTACTTCCAGTTTAAAGCAGTCCTGCACTGTGTGGGCTAACTTAGCTGTGTTAACAGCTTTCTCATCTACATGACCTTTATGAAAATGAATTATTGTTTACCGTGTAGTGCTACCTCTACATGGATGGTTTCTTTTTGTTCCCAGATGGTTTCCCTGTTTTGGATTTCCCTTCCTCCCAAAATCTGAGTGAGATGTCTTCAGTCCATGGAAACTGGGATCCTGCCTCACACAATGATGTTAAGAACACATTTGACAGTTGCACGATTGCTGGTAAAATAATCTTCCTCAATGTATGGGGTAAAGAAAAGATAGAGCTGTATTCAATATTAAGAAAAGTGAAAAACAGGGGGAATGTTTCTTTCAATTTCTATTTTGTTCTTCTTCATCTGACCACGGCTACACAAAGTGCAGTGAGATTTCTATCAGATTTCATTTCAACAGCTTTTATCCATGCATTCGATTTGCATTAAGTTCGAATTTCAACCAGGCTTCACTGAGACAAACGTATTTCTCCTCACAGATACTTGTGATGAGTGTCTTCAGAGGACATACCCTCACATGTCATCGAACATGTGTTAACCTGGTTAACATCCTGTGCAAGAATGGTGTGTGTTGTGTAAGAAATATGAGGACAGTAGCTGTCCAAAAAGGTTTCTCTTCTCCTCCTGGTACTTCTGGTAGGATTTAGTACAGGAGGCAGTGCGGCAGTTGGTGGAGATGGCTTCACCCGATCATGTGATATTCAGATTGCCTCCCTAACCACATTGTTAGAAAGGGCACAATATTCCCTACATTTTCACCTAAAAGTAATGTATGAAGAGTTAAAACTGTGGATGGTATAGCAAAGTAAAGAGAATTTTGCTTTTGCCTCTTTCCACTCTGTCAGTTGGGCCCTGCCCTCTAAGTTCAAATATTCCATCCCATACACACCAATGTAAAAATGGCAGAAAGACATCTAAGCCTTGAAGAAGACAGATTATTTTAAAAAGTAGGGGAGAGCAGGGTATGTTGTCACACTTTTCACACTGTCTAACATTTACTGAGCACCATACATCACAATGGTATAAATGTCATACCAAATGAAAGAAGGAAGTCTTGGGAACACATGTTGTATTCATAACATTTTCATATCTTATCTCATTACAGAGTTGTAGACTGTTGAATAGAGAATGTGCACTTGTGATAATTTGCCCCATCGGCGGGTAACTTGTCACACTAGATTATCTAAAAATAAGAACACAATTTGTGAATATTGATTTCCAGAACTGGAAATATAAACAATCATGCCTAGAGAATCTGGAAAAACAATACACATTTCAATCAAAACACATTAAGTGGCAAGACCACTTTACTTTGAACTTCAAACTCTACTGTTGTCTGGCTTGCACACAGATTCATGATAACTGAATGGAAAGCTGCAGATAACTTGCTGATAACTTAACATGTTTAACCTCTGAACTAAACAGATGCCCTGGCCTGTATTTCACTAATCAGGCTCATCTTCAGAGTCACAATTCTGGCACACATAAATTGCCTGGCCTAAGGTGCAAGCATTATGGGCCCATTTTTTGCATTTTACACATTTTACCCAGGTCTCTTTTGGACGACTGTTTGAAAATGGCGCCACACAGACGAGGCAGAAGCACTCTTCATCATCTGATGATGACTCTTGTATAATGTTTCTTCTTTTAGCTGCCTTGTTCTTCGTAGGTCCAGATTTTGACCCCCCCTTGCTTCCCTTACTTTTCAAACAGCTTTTTGCAAGATTGAGCCTTATTCTTTTCTATTTCTAGTTGCTGCTTCCCTGGCGTGTCAGTAAGAATTGCTTATTTGGGTTGTTTTCGTCCTTTGCTGGCTGGTCACATGTGACAACTTGCCCCAAAGTCATTGAGACAACTTTCCCCAAACTGACATGTGTGCTAATGTTGGCTGAATCTCAAGGTAAACTCAACATAGCAATTCAGCTCAAGTATCAAAAGACACGTTATTGTCTCCTCTATTTTGTGCAAAATAATTATTTTTAACATTCATACCTAACAAAGTTGTATGGCATAAAATTTAAAGTGGAATTGTTTTACTTTTTAAGCAGAAAAATAAGAAAATTGTGCTAACCTCAGATTAGAGCGGCCTTGACCACATGTGAACAGGAAGTTGCCTTTAGAAGAAGAAGTCACACAAAGTGGCTATTTGATTTTTGAGATAGAGCTTCTAGTGGTGGAGTTATGAGCAGTGTGACAACTTACCCATGTGACAACTTACCCCGCTCTCCCCTACTAATGAGATTTGAAAGTTGAATACCAACCCTGAATGTATGAAAGATGGGGACCGTTTTACAGTTTGAATGGAGTTTCTCGGTGAATTTATGAATGAGTAGCTAGCAGTTGAATATGTATAAAAATGTATAAAAATGTGTCAACTTTGAACATTCTGTCCAGCCGCTTTAATGGGGCAAAAATGCCCGCTAAACGTTGAATATTTCGGAAATTATGAATGTTATGAATATTATAAATAGCACATGTTTCTGAATGGAGTTGAATGTTTTGATGTTTGAATGTAGTTTCTATGTTGAAAATGTGGAAGGAGTTAATGTGCAAAAAAGTGTCGGTAGAATAAGAATAAATATGTAGAATAACTAAGGGGGGGTTAGCTTCGCTTCAGAACTCGAACCTCCTATGGCGCCATTTTAATGCTACCAAGCCATCACCTCCCGTTAGCATCCCATTGACTCCCATTCATTCTGGCGTCACTTTGACAGAGAATAACTTTACATCTGAAGCGTTTAAAGACTCTATTTGTCCGTTGTTTATTTCTAAAGAAACACGACAATGTATAAAAGGCTCCATTACCTTGTAGCTCACGTTATGGCTCCGTAGCAGACGCTTTTATAACAATAGGCTAACGATTGGGTCATAACCACGAGACTTACTGTCACACAGTAGAGGAATTACCGTATAGTACAGGAGAAGCTCACAGGCAGTTTGGACTTCCATTATCTGTTTAGGTTTAATGACTAATGTTAACTAGCATGTTAGTGATCAGTAATTAGCCTGTGCCTATGTTATCTCCTTACATATACCTACGCTCTCCGTCTCTGTAAGATTGGGAATGATTGAGATTTCTCTCGGCACAGCTACCAGAAGACTTCACACTTTCAGACAGGTTGCTCACGGCACATCTACGTCTTCAAGCTCAGTTGGAGGCTGCTCAGAAACGCTCAGCCAGCACCGGGAAAGAGACTTCTGATATCCTTCACTGGTCTCTGGTCCAGAGACACGGGGTCTGTTGGTCCATTATATATACTGTCTATGAGAATAACAGAGGTGTGAATGCCTTCAGCATAAGTATGGGGGATAATAGTCATTGTGCCGATTGCCTATTGAAGCACATCGATCGGCACACTGAATGACCAAAAACAGACACAAAACCCCCAAAAGAGACACTAAATGTAGGCTACAGGGAAATTGCATTATTTTTAAACCCTTGTTTTGTCCTCCCGGGTCAAAAATTAACATTTGGGTGCTTTTTTCATTGCTTTATTTTGTTTATGTCGTGTATACAATGCTAAAATCACTGATTATTTACATGGAGTCTGGTGGGTTCAGCGAACGCAATTTTGCGGATGGTTTTTTTATGTTTAAAAAAGGATCTTACTCTTTAACAGACAGGTCGACCTCCTTAGAAATCCTTTCCATAATGTTGTCAGACACTTAGAATAATAATCTGAGTCTGTCAGCAGCAACACAAGCACTTTGTGAAGGTTAATACAAGCTGGACTGTTGTTCCCATCACGAAAACATAGGAAAATGGGTTGAAAAAAAATGGTATATATATATATATATATATATATATATATATATATATATATATATATATATATATATATATATATATGTATATATATATATATATATATATATTATATATATATATATATATATATATATATATATATATATGTATGTATGTATATGTATATGTGTATATGTATGCTTTTTGGTAGGCTACTTGCAGGGAGACGTTCAACAGGAAGGAGGTGTTTTGGTGTGTTGGTGGGCGGGGCATGTGTGTGTGTGTGTGTGTGTGTGTGTGTGTGTGTGTGTGTGTGTGTGTGTGTGTGGGGGGGCGCATTAAATAAAGAGAAGTGCACTTGCAGCTGCCTTCAACACATCCACAGCTCTGACAGGAGAGGAGGCGCCTCGCTCTGCAGGTATACGCTCACCTGTCTCATCATTTAATTTAGATAGTTTAGATTACACTCTAAAAAGAAGTTGTGTGTGTGTGTGTGAAGTTGTAATATATTACATTAACACTGTGCATGTGTGTGTGTGTGTGTGTGTGTGTGTGTGTGTGTGTGTGTGGACTTTATATTGTTGGCTAGTTTACTTTAGAATCAAACATCAGATGTTATAAACTACATGTGTTCTGTGTGCAGTAATCTTAATGTGTAAAGTAACTAGTAACTAAAGTAACTAGTAACTAAAGCTGGAACAGATGAATGTAGAGGAGTAACTAAAGTAACTAGTAACTAAAGTAACTAGTAACTAAAGCTGGAACAGATGAATGTAGCGGAGTAACTAAAGTTACTAGTAACTAAAGCTGTAACAGATGAATGTAGAGGAGTAACTAAAGTAACTAGTAACTAAAGCTGGAACAGATGAATGTAGAGGAGTAACTAAAGTAACTAGTAACTAAAGCTGGAACAGATGAATGTAGCGGAGTAACTAAAGTTACTAGTAACTAAAGCTGGAACAGATGAATGTAGCGGAGTAACTAAAGTTACTAGTAACTAAAGCTGGAACAGATGAATGTAATGGAGTAACTAAAGTAACAAGTAACTAAAGTAACTAGTAACTAAAGCTGGAACAGATGAATGTAGTGGAGTAAAAAGTCCAATATTTCTCTCTGAAATGTAGCGGAGTAGAAGTAGAAAGTGGCATGAACAGAAAAGACTCAAGTAAAGTACAAGTACCTCAACATTTGGACTGAAGTACAGTACTGGAGTACATGTACTTAGTTACGTGTGTGTGTGTGTGTGTATGTCTGTGTGTGTGTGTGTATGTCTGTGTGTGTGTGTATGTCTGTGTGTGTGTGTATGTGGCGTATGCGCGCA
The DNA here is from genome assembly GCF_010015445.1 of Perca fluviatilis. Classification (NCBI taxonomy): domain Eukaryota; kingdom Metazoa; phylum Chordata; class Actinopteri; order Perciformes; family Percidae; genus Perca; species Perca fluviatilis. The sequence continues at coordinate 3,557,789 of NC_053127.1, forward strand.
TGTGTCTGTGTGTGTGTCTGTGTTGGTATGTGTCTGTGTTTGTGTGTATCTGTGTCTGTGTGTGTGTGTGTGTCTGTGCGTGTGTGTCTGTGTTTGTGTGTGTCTGTGTGTCTGTGCGTGTGTGTTGGTGCGTGTGTGTGTGTGTCTGTGCGTGTGTGTCTGTGTTTGTGTGTGTCTGTGTGTCTGTGTGTCTGTGCATGTGTGTCTGTGTGTGTGCTTGTGTGTGTGTCTGTGTGTGTCTATGTGTCTATATCTGTGTGTGTGCTTGTGTGTGTGTCTGTGTGTGTCTATGTGTCTATATCTGTGTGTGTGTGTGCGTATGTGTCTGTCTGTCTGTGTGCGTCTGTGTGTCTGTGTGAGTCTGTGTGTGTGTGTGACCTTTAAGATGAAAGAGATCAGTGTAGTTAGAGTTGTCCTCTGTGTCATATGACATGACGCCCACACTAACAGTGGCTGTCTCTCATTTCCAAGTCAAATTTCGGAGGTAATCAAATGAGATCTTATCAGTGGTGACCCTTTCATAAACACACAATTACAACTAAAGACAAAAAATACACAAGATTTCCTCCTTTCCTCCCCAGCTGTGTCCCCGTCATGGCCGACACGATGGCTTCCTGTCGGGAGTTTGAGGTGTGTGTCCACACCTCACCTGGCCTCACCTGTGGGACCTTCAGCCGTCTGTGGCTCAACCTGATTGGCTCTCAGGGGGAGACTCCGCCCATCAGTGTGAGGGAGGGAGAACATCTCCTGCCCGGCTCGGTGAGTTTTCATCCTGTGTGTGTGTGTGTTTATGTGTGTGCATGTGTGTGTGTGTGTGTTTGCATGTGTGTCTGTGTGTGCATGTGTGTGTGTGTGTGTGTGTGTGTGTTTGCATGTGTGTCTGTGTGTGTGTGTCTGTGTGTGCATGTGTGTGTGTGCATGTGTGTGCGTGTGTCTGTGTGTGTGTGTGTGTTTGCATGTGTGTCTGTGTGTGTGTGCATGTGTGTGTGTGTGTGTTTGCATGTGTGTGTCTGTGTGTGTGCATGTGTGTGCGTGTGTCTGTCTGTGTGTGCGTGTGTGTTTGCATGTGTGTGTGCTAGTTGTGCTGTGTGTGTGTGTGTATGTATGCATGTGTATTCGTGTTTGTGTATGCGTGTGTGTCTGTGTGTGTGTGCATGTGTGTGTGTGTTGCATGTGTGTGTGTGTTTTGCATGTGTGTCTGTGTGTGCTGTGTGTGTGCGTGTGTGCGTGTGTGTGTGTGTGTGTGTTGTGTGTTTGCATGCTTTGTGTGTGTGTGCATGTGTGTTTGTGTGTGTTTGCATGTGTGTCTGTGTGTGCATGTGTGTGTGTATGTGTGCATGTGTGTGTCTGTGTGTGCGTGTGTGTTTGCATGTGTGTCTGTGTGTGTGTGCATGTGTGTGTGTGTTTGCATGTGTGTGTCTGTGTGTGTGCATGTGTGTGCGTGTGTCTGTCTGTGGAATTGGAATTGGAAATTGATTTATTTGAAACAGGGACAGTGCACAAATAAACATTAAACTTGTTAAACAAGAGAATATGTCTTGGGCCAGGTTATAGCAACAATTGCTAATTTCCACCTGTAGTCCCTGGACAGGTATGACAATGTGTGTGCATGTGTGTTTGCATGTGTGTCTGTATGTCGTGTGTGTGTGTGTGTGTGTGTATGTATGCATGTGTGTATGCGTGTTTGTGTTTGCATGTGTGTCTGTGTGTGTGTGCATGTGTGTGTGCCTGTGTGTCTGTGTGTCTGTGTATGTCTGTGTGCATATCCGTGTGTGTGTCTGCATGTGCGTGTGTGTGTCTGCGTGTGTGTGTGCATGTGTGTCTGTGTGTGTTTGTGTCTGTGTGTGTCTGTCTGTGTGTGCATGCGTGTGTGTGTGTCTGTGTATGTCTGTGTGTGTGTGTGTGTGCATGTGTGTCTGTGTGTGTCTGTCTGTGTGTGCATGCGTGTGTGTGTGTCTGTGTATGTCTGTGTATGTCTGTGTGTGTGTGTGTGTGTGAGACTCTTCATCCAGTATTTTAGGTGGTATCGGAGGCTTTACTGATCGTATCGGTAGTAGAACATCTGTAGGTTTTAACCACGTGGTTAACGTTGTGAACCGGTCCCAGTCTGGTTCAGGTTCAGATACCAAAACTACTGAGTCAAGTTGATAAAAAGACGGAAGTTTGGATTCAAATCAGACGTGACTTCACTTCCTGAAGGTGACCACGCGACGCAGAGCGTGACGGAGCTCCATTTGTTCCCTAAAGTTAACTCTCCTGTTGTCTTCACACCAAGCGTGCACTTATCCTCTCTGGCCAAAGTCGAAAATTAACACTTTTTTTCAATGTTTTTGTCATGTTTTTGACACTTTCTTTAAAATGTTTTTGTCCCTTTTTGTTGTCCACTACCACCGGTACTGTATACGCGCCACTCACCACCTTATTACCACTACTGCTACACTTATTTTTGGAAATCATGGTCAATAAACCTCTTTTAAAGGAAATTATACAACAGTTTTGAGTCAAAAAAGCAGAAATTATGAATTATTTTGACTAATATTAAAGTGCCTGACAAAAGTCTTGTCGTGTCTTTAAATGATTCAGCCATTCACAGATTAGAGCTTCACCTGTGACAAATACTGTCATTAACACATTGGTGTCTGTCCTAATTCAGTGATAAAACTCAATAAATGATACAAGACTTTATTTTGGTATAATAAGTATAATACAGAAGCCTTTGCCTTTCATATGAGCCATTTCTGATTCCAATTGATTAACTACAAGTCAAGTTATTATTTGTTGTTCCTACAACTTAGATAAGCGACAAGACTTTTGTCAGGCACTGTAGAGGATTGTACTTAGTGTCTTCATTAATCAGAGGTGTGTTTTGGGCGTAAGATGCAATCAACCAATCAGAGATCATCTCCCATTCCCTTTAAAAGCCAGGCGCGCTTGGAACTTGGAGCATTGCTGTTATGATGGAGGATTTACACCGTAATATTTTTATTAGTAATCTTCTGCATGTGTGTGTGTGTGTGCTGCTGTGTGTGTGTTTGTGTGTGTGTGTGTGTGCGTATGTGCCGCGTGTGTCCTGTGTGGTAACAAGCATAGTGTGCACACGCTGTGCACGAGCCTAGGAGCATTTTACTAATGCTCTGTTAAAATAACAATGAAATGCTGAGTTACTGACTTTAGACCAGGTTTTTGTTGGTCAATGGAGCGATCACTTCCCGCTGCCTCAAGATAGCAATACGCCCAGAATGCCCCTGAACACACCTCCCTGTAAGACCAGCACGCCCAGAATGCACCTGAACACACCTCCCTGTAAGACCAGCACGCCCAGAATGCACCTGAACACACCTCCCTGTAAGACCAGCACGCCCAGAATGCACCTGAACACACCTCCCTGTAAGACCAGCACGCCCAGAATGCACCTGAACACACCTCCCTGTAAGACCAGCACGCCCAGAATGCACCTGAACACACCTCCCTGTAAGACCAGCACGCCCAGAATGCACCTGAACACACCTCCCTGTAAGCCCAGCACGCCCAGAATGCACCTGAACACACCTCCCTGTAAGACCAGCCATGGGTCACAGATGGGTGCAGGTGCATTTGCTATTTAAACGACGTGGGCGCTGGACGGGAAACTGACAACTGCGTCGGTCTTAAACTAGCAAAGACACTTGTGTCGGGCGTTGCGCTGCGGTGCAGGATAGGGCCCTGAGTTTGGAAGCTCCGTCCATTAGTTTTACAGTTTTTTTTTACAGTACATTCTCTGTTTTGGAGATACAGCATTAAAAGCTCAGAAGCTGAAACTGGGAGGAGAAGTGTGTGTGTTGCAGAAAATATACAAAGAACGATCTGTTCCTCTCGTCCTGACAGTCGCGTGCGGTTCGGGTCCGGGCCAGCGATCCTTTTGGTCGTCTGCTTCTGGTCCGGCTTCGCCTGGAGGCTCGGACCGGTTTCCCCAACCTGGACTGGCACTGCAGCCGGGTGGAGGTCCGCAGGCTGGCAGACGGGCCGGAGACAGATCCAGAAGTGTTCCTGTGTGACCGATGGCTGAGACCAGCAGACGGCGACGTGGAGCTGCGGAGCGGAAAGTGTAAGTAGAGAAGAAGATACTCTCACACTACTGCACATAGAAAGTGAAAGAAATGGACACCGCAACCCCTTAGACTTAAGTCAATTAAGTCCCCCCTTAAGTCAATTAAAAGCACTTTTCCAGTGATGGCTGAGCGTTACTGAGCAGCCTCCAACTGAGCTTGAAGATCTGACCTGTCTGAAAGTGTGAAGTCTTCTGGTAGCTGTGCCGAGAGAAATCTCAATCATTCCCAATCTTACAGAGACGGAGAGCGTAGGTATATGTAAGGAGATAACATAGACACAGGCTAATTACTGATCACTAACATGCTAGTTAACATTAGTAATTAAACCTAAACAGATAATGGAAGTCCAAACTGCCTGTGAGCTTCTCCTGTACTATACGGTAATTCCTCTACTGTGTGACAGTAAGTCTCGTGGTTATGACCCAATCGTTAGCCTATTGTTATAAAAGCGTCTGCTATGGAGCCATAACGTGAGCTACAAGGTAATGGAGCCTTTTATACATTGTCGTGTTTCTTTAGAAATAAACAACGGACAAATAGAGTCTTTAAACTCTTCAGATGTAAAGTTATTCACTGTCAAAGTGACGCCAAAATGAATGGCAGTCAATGGGATGCTAACGGGAGGTGATGGCTTGTTAGCCTAGAATCTCCCCATACGCTTTCAGGATGCTCGCTTACCCCCCCTTGCTACTGCATGCAAAAAATCTTAAAAAGATATTCAATACTCTGTATACATCAAATAACCAAATGGGACATGGTCTCCTATGTGAAAGGCATGTGTCCATTGCTCTTATACGTCCTCACCTTACCTCCTGTGGCTGTTCCTAGTGGGATGCAACAATGTAAAGAATCCAGAACTTAAGTTTCTATAAAGCTGCCAAAAGTCAAAAGTGGCTACAGAAGTAGGGATGCACTGAATCCTGATTTTTGGGGTCCGGCCGAATCCTGAACCCACTGGTTCCTCCTCCCATCCTCAGTCCATGAACACAGTAAACACATGAATGAAGTAAACAGGGACTGTCCTTCCTTTGCCGTACCTGAAGTTGCTGCATTCTGGCTGCTGTCTGGAGATTCCTTCGTGCACAACTCGTATTCTTTCAGATGTTTCAGACCAGATGTTGTAACAGCGGCCATGTTGTGTATAGTTTAGGGTCCTCGCCACCACCAGACCAATCAGCATTGAACAGATTGAACATGTAGCTGGACTTGAATGGTCTTCTTTTGACTGAAAGTACTGCCAAACAACAACTTTTTCTGCTCACCAGATCCATTTCCACTTTCTCACAGCCTACTGATAATTTTTTGGGCATTTTAGGCCTTTAATTGATAGGACAGCTGTAGACATGAAAGGGGAGAGAGGGGAATGACACGCAGCAAAGGGCCGCAAGTCAGAGTCGAACCCTGGCCCGCCGGGTTGAGGAGTAAACCTCTACCAACTGAGCTATCCGGGAACCCTGCGTATAAATATTATATTGACAAAATGTGTGTATGTGCTCGTTGCAAAAGAGCTGCGTTAGTCATTGAGGAAGTGGTTAAAAGTAGGGAGAGCAGGGTATGTTGTCACACTATTCACACTGTCTAACATTTACTGAGCACCATACAACACAATGGTATAAATGTCATACCAAATGAAAGAAGGAAGTGTTGGGAACACATGTTGTATTCATAACATTTTCATATCTTATCTCATTACAGAGTTGTACACTGTTGAATAGAGAATGTGCACTTGTGATAATTTGCCCCATCGGCGGGTAACTTGTCACACTAGATTATTTAAAAATAAGAACACAAATACTTATTTGTGAATATTGATTTTAATTTTTAAATTCAAACCAGAACTGGAAATATAATCAATCATGCCTAGAGAATCTGGAAAAACAATACACATTTCAATCAAAACACATTAAGTAGAAAGGCCACTTTACTTTGAGCTTTAAAGCGCCCATATTCTGCTCATTTTCAGGTTCATAATTGTATTTAGAGGTTGTACCAGAATAGGTTTACATGGTTTAATTATCAAAAAACACCATATTTTTGTTGTACTGCACATTGCTGCAGCTCCTCTTTTCACCCTGTGTTCAACTCTCTATTTTAGCTACAGAGTGAGATATCTTTTCTTCTGTACCATCATTGTTGGCAGTCGCACATGCTCAGTAGCTAGGTAAGTACTACATGCTCAGTAGCTAGGTAAGGACTACATGCTCAGTAGCTAGGTAAGACTACATGCTCAGTAGCTAGGTAAGGACTACATGCTCAGTAGCTAGGTAAGGACTACATGCTCAGTAGCTAGGTAAGACTACATGCTCAGTAGCTAGGTAAGACTACATGCTCAGTAGCTAGGTAAGGACTACATGCTCAGTAGCTAGGTAAGACTACATGCTCAGTAGCTAGGTAAGACTACACGCTCAGTAGCTAGGTAAGACTACATGCTCAGTAGCTAGGTAAGACTACATGCTCAGTAGCTAGGTAAGGACTACATGCTCAGTAGCTAGGTAAGGACTACATGCTCAGTAGCTAGGTAAGGACTACATGCTCAGTAGCTAGGTAAGGACTACATGCTCAGTAGCTAGGTAAGGACTACATGCTCAGTAGCTAGGTAAGGACTACATGCTCAGTAGCTAGGTAAGGACTACATGCTCAGTAGCTAGGTAAGGACTACATGCTCAGTAGCTAGGTAAGTACTACATGCTCAGTAGCTAGGTAAGGACTACATGCTCAGTAGCTAGGTAAGACTACATGCTCAGTAGCTAGGTAAGGACTACATGCTCAGTAGCTAGGTAAGACTACATGCTCAGTAGCTAGGTAAGGACTACATGCTCAGTAGCTAGGTAAGGACTACATGAGCTAGCTAGCTGTTTCTCCAACTTCAGTCAGTACAAGGCAGGATTAGCCGGGAGACTTCTTCTAAACCAGGGCGCACGTGGTTTAGCCCCCTGGTTTCGGCTAGTGGCGTAGAAAGCTGTGCAGATTTTGACCAGCTCACCAGGAGACTGACGGCAGGACACATTCAGAACCATATCTCACTCAGGACACCATGGATGGTCTTTTTTCGCAAGTTTGTATGCCTGTGGAAGCACCAAAGGCACAAAATAACACCCCAAATCCCAGAAAAAGTGATTTTTTTTCATAATATGGGCACTTTAAACTCTACTGTTGTCTGGCTTGCACATAGATTCATGATAACTGAATTGAATGCTGCAGATAACTTGCTGATAACTTAACATGTTTAACCTGAACTAAACAGATGCCCTGGCCTGTATTTGACTAATCAGACTCATCTTAAGAGTCAAAATTCTGGCACACATAAATTGCCTGGCCTAAGGTGCAAGCATTATGGGCCCATTTTTTGCATTTTACACATTTTACCCAGGTCTCTTTTGGACGACTGTTTGAAAATGGCTCCACACAGACGAGGCAGAAGCACTCTTCATCATCTGATGATGACTCTTGTATAATGTTTCTTCTTTTAGCTGCCTTGTTCTTCGTAGGTCCAGATTTTGACTCTCCCCCCCGCCACCCCACACTTGCTTCCGTGTCTTTTGAAACAGCTTTTTGCTAGATTGAGCCTTATTCTTTTCTATTTCTAGTTGCTACTTCACTGGCATGTCAGTAAGAATTGCTGATTTGCATCGTTTTCTTCCTTTGCTGGCTGGTTTTCAGGGGCCAGCTTTTGGATATGGCCGGATGTCCTTTGGAGTTCGATGCCTGCTGTCAGCACAGCATTGCTGGGTAAGAGTGAGCTGGTGATAGCAGAAGCATGACTGGGCATGCTAGGCAGAGCAGAGTTGGTGCTGGGGCCTGGCAGGGTAGAGTTGGTGCTGGGGCCTGGCAGAGCAGAGTTGGTGCTGGAGCCTGGCAGGGTAGAGTTGGTGCTGGGGCCTGGCAGGGTAGAGTTGGTGCTGGGGCCTGGCAGGGTAGAGTTGGTGCTGGGGCCTGGCAGAGCAGAGTTGGTGCTGGGGCCTGGCAGGACAGGGTTCTGCATGGGGCGATCTGTGACGTAGGATGGTGCAAGCTCAGTGTAAGAGCCAATTAGTGCTCTTGGTATAAATAGGAACCAATCTTTGGTTCCTCAGGTGTAACCGGGAAGCGCATACAGTTTTTGACCATGCACACGCACGCACACCCACACATCAACGCTACACAAGCATACACAAGCAGTAATTTGTCTGGAAAACCAACGAATATCTCATGGAAATAAATTGAACCAATGGCGTTAACTGCAAATATGACTTGGACTTTCATTGATCAAAAAGGTAAAAAGTGCGTCAATTACTCGAGCACCTCAGGGGCTTAAAGCTTGGGTTTAGCCTCACCAAAACAGTTTCCAGAAATACATCTCTGTTGTAAGGTTGAACGACCAGCCACCCTAAAGCCAGCCTGAATGTTCAAGGGCGTTGCAGCCAGAGGATAGGCAATTGCCACAATCTCAGGTGTGTCATAAATTGACATTGTTTTCCCCGGGTTGTTCCTCATCCTGGCATCACAAGCGCTGTTGATGAGCCTCTTCGGTGGCCCGTAGACAGACCTGTCTCATGGTCGGAGCCGATGTGAGCAGTGGGGTGGGAATGGACAGCATGATTATGCCATTTTCTTTGGCATAATTGAGTCCATCAATGGACAGATGAGACACGTGGTTGTCCAAAAGGAGTAAACAAGGCTTTTCCTTTAAGAAGCCTGTAAATCTTTGCTGGCCTTTTCGTTTTCTGCCCAAAAAGGCGCGAACCTCAGCTGGTGTGCCATAGTAAACTGGTAGGCAAGCTTTCTGAACTCACTTGGTAAACAGACCAAAATAAATGTCAGCTGACCTAGTAATATACTCAACAAGCTGCTTTTCCAAATCAGGTGAAAAAACATCTTCCGTGGCCGTTGTAAAACCAACCATTGTTGTTGGCATGGCTGTCTCTGGTAATCTTTTGATAATACCGAGTCAGAGTACGGTAATTTATGTCAAAATCCTTCGCTGTACTTCTGATTGATTTGTTCTGCAACTTTACCTGCCTTTGTTTGTGATTAAAGTGAAATGAAATACATCTTCATGAGAGCAAAGTTGAGATAGATAGAGATCAGTGATCGTATACAAAGTTTGTGAGCTTCTAACTTTAGTTGATATTTTACTTTATAGCTCGTTGTAAACATTTTATATAGAGGAGACATTCTTCTTATCAAACTTACTACTACTGTTACCATTATTCCTCCACAGTGTGTTTGCTGAAGGACGAGACAGAAGAGAAGCTGAAGCAGCAGCGACTCAGACAGCTGCAGAATCAACAGAAACTCATCAGGTAAAAGCATAAACAGCCCCGACAAAAGATAGCACAACAGTTATTTAAACTGGAAGCCTTTTTATTACCACCAGTTTACAGACACGTCACTGCTGATTGGGTTACATCTCTGACACTCCCACCAAAACAAGAGAAAACTAACCTCAGAGCCCCTTTCACACAGTTTCGAGGGAATATTTTAGACCCTTTTTAGGGGGGCTCAAACTAGTGCCTCAAGTTAGAGTTTGTGAACTTGTCTGTTACGTTCAGACTGCAGGCAAAAGTGGCCCAAATCTGATTTTTTTTTGGGGTCAAGTGACCAGTTCAGACTTCTTCAGAAGTAGTGTGAACACTCAAATCTTGCCCAGATCTAATTTTTTTCAATATTTTTTGCCAGAGCAGGGGGAATGAGAGGGGGAAACAGAGCAGGGGGAATGAGAGGGGGAAACACCTGAGCAGGGGGAATGAGAGGGGGAAAAGCCAGATCAGGGGGAATGAGCGGGGGAAACGCCAGAGCAGGGGGAATGAGAGGCAGGGGGAATGAGAGGGGGAAACGCCAGAGCAGGGGGAATGAGAGGAGGAAACGCCAGAGCAGGGGGAATGAGAGGGGAACACAGAGCAGGGGGAATGAGAGAGGGAAACACCAGAGTAGGGGGAATGAAAGGAGGAAACGCCAGAGCAGGAGGAATGAGAGGGCGAAACGCCAGAGCAGGGGGAATGAGAGGGGGAAACGCCAGAGCAGGGGGAATGAGAGGAGGAAACACCAGAGCAGGGGGAATGAGAGGGGAAACACCAGAGCAGGGGGAATGAGAGGGGAAACACCAGAGCAGGGGGAATGAGAGGGGAACACAGAGCAGGGGGGAATGAGAGGAGGAAACAACAGAGCAGGGGGATGAGAGGAGGAAACACCAGAGCAGGGGGAAATGGAGAGGGGAAAACACCAGAGCAGGGGGAATGAGAGAGGGAAACACCAGAGTAGGGGGAATGAAAGGAGGAAACGCGAGCAGGAGGAATGAGAGGGGGAAACGCCAGAGCAGGGGGAATGAGAGGGGAACACAGAGCAGGGGGAAATGAGAGGAGGAAACACCAGAGCAGGGGGAATGAGAGGGGAACACAGAGCAGGGGGAATGAGAGAGGGAAACACCAGAGTAGGGGGAATGAAAGGAGGAAACGCCAGAGCAGGAGGAATGAGAGGGGGAAACGCCAGAGCAGGAGGAATGAGAGGGGGAAACGCCAGAGCAGGAGGAATGAGAGGGGGAAACGCCAGAGCAGGGGGAATGAGAGGGGGAAACACCAGAGCAGGGGGAATGAGAGGGGAAACCGGCAGAGCAGGGGGAAATGAGAGGGGAAACACCAGAGCAGGGGGAATGAGGGGGGAAACACCAGAGCAGGGGGAATGAGAGGGAGAAACACCAGAGCAGGGGGAATGAGAGGGGAAACACCAGAGCAGGGGGAATGAGAGGGGGAAACGCCAGAGCAGGGGGAATGAGAGGGGGAAACGTAGCAGAAGATATTCCTTTTGAAACCAAAACGTAGCGATGCAAATGTAGCCTAAGATTTTTGTGAACTTAGTGGCCGACTGGGAAACAACAGATAATGCCATCTGGTAATAGATGGTTTTTGAGGCAGAACAGTTCGGTCAGAAAGTCTTTATGGTTCCTAAGATCTCCGTTCTCTTCTTGTGTCATCATTGCAGATGGCGTAAGTTTGTCGACGGCGCTCCTCAGTGTGTTGACGTGAGCAGTGTGTCCGAACTCGGGCCGAACCTCAGCTACACACACACCAGGTGAAGTCTCACACTTTACTTCTTGGTTCTGACTGAAGCAGACAGACTCGGGACATGACTTGTGTTTGTTTTCTTTGTCTTCAGTCCGCCCGCTAACCTGCACTACCTGAAGGGCTTCGCCGGCCGAGAGGAGGCCTGGGAGAGTTTCACTAAGCTGGAGACGGTTTTCGCCCACAGCGGACACCAGAACGACATCGCCAGTAAGAAACAAAACCAAGAAATATATAGGACCCTATCTCAGAGTCCTATCTTGCACCGACACAAGTGTCTTTGCTAGTTTAAGACCGACGCAGTTTTCAGTTTCCTGTCCAGCGCCTACGTCGTTTAAATAACAAATACACCTGGTGCATTCTGGGCTTGCTGGTCTCACAGGGAGGTGTGTTCAGGTGCATTCTGGGCGTGCTGGTCTCACAGGGAGGTGTGTTCAGGTGCACTCTGGGCGTGCTGGTCTTACAGGGAGGTGTGTTCAGGTGCACTCTGGGCGTGCTGGTCTCACAGGGAGGTGTGTTCAGGTGCATTCTGGGCGTGCTGGTCTCACAGGGAGGTGTGTTCAGGTGCACTCTGGGCGTGCTGGTCTTACAGGGAGGTGTGTTCAGGTGCACTCTGGGCGTGCTGGTCTTACAGGGAGGTGTGTTCAGGTGCATTCTGGGCGTGCTGGTCTCACAGAGTGGTGTGTTCAGGTGCGTTTGGGGCATGCAGGTCTTACAGGGAAGTGTGTTCAGGTGTATTCAAGTTATGGTCTTACAGGGAGGTGTGTTCAGGTGCATTCTGGGGACTGGGTCTTATAGGGAGGTGTGTTCAGGTGCATTCTGAGTGTGCTGGTCTTACCGGGAGGTGAGGTATGCATTCAGGATGCATTCTAGGACTGTGCTATACTTGTGGCAGGCAGTAACGTATAGCATTTCATTGTTATTTTAACAGAGCAGTAGGAAAATGCTCCTAGGCTCGTGCACACTATGCTTGTTACACACACAGGGACGCACAGCAGCACACACACACACACACACACACATACGCAGAAGATTACAAATAAAAATATTACAGTCTAAATCCTCCATCATAACAGCAATGCTCCAAGGTCCAAGCGCGCCTGGCTTTTAAAGGGAATGGGAGATGATCTCTGATTGGTTGATTGCATGTTACGCCCAAAACACACCTCTGATTAACGAAGACACTAAGGACAACCCTTTAGGACCAGGCGCCCGGCACACCTTACTTAGATCGTTAAAATAGGGCTCAGAAACTGAATCGCATCTAACATTATCTATCTAGAACAACTTAATCAGAGTCAGAAGAGCGCTGACCAAAACGTGTCATCTTTGACCCCACTGATCAATACAGTGTGGTAAGCTTATTTTATAATTTTTTGGGCTTTTCCACCTTAAATTTGACAGGACAGCTAAATGAAAGAGGGGGAAGACATGCAGGAAATCATCACAGGTTGGATTTGAACCCTGGACCTTCTGCATCGAGGCATAAATCTCCCAGTATATGTGCGCCTGCTCTACCCGCTGAGCCAACCCGGCAACTCCAGAAGCTTTCTAATCCAGCCTGGAACTACAGTGTCTTTGTACACTAAAAATTCCATAATTATGAATCCATAAATCAACTTACGTAATGTTAGATATCTCTGCAATGCTTTACGCTAGCGTCGTTCTGATTGCTAAGCATGGAAGCTAACACCTTGGCCTGTCCAAAGATGGCTTCTGTGTGATTGTAGGCTTTCCAGAAGATTTTTAAATCCAGCCTGGAACTTCAGTGTATTTTTCTGAGACTTTGCACAATAATCCCAGAATAATGAATTTGCGACTGAGCTGTTATTTAGTCATTTTTATGAAAAGGTATTGTTTGACTGCCAGCCATGACTCCCAGAATGTTGTGAGGTGACCAATCAGAGGCTGTCTTCCTGACTACCTTCTTCTTCTTTGGTGTTTTCATCTACAATGTTGCAGACGCTGCCACTTTTGCTGACTGTGTTACTTCGCTGCTACATAAACTCAACTAAACGTGGAACGAAACGAGCCAGAATAATGATATAACAGCCTAAACGTAATAACAATGCGTAGATTCTCAGCGCTGGATGTGTAAATGAGCTTGATTTGGCCTTGGTTTTGGCAGTGAATCTCAAGCTGAGATGTGTGCTCAAAAAGTCCCCGTGGCTGCTTCTTGCTGGGGTGTTGCTAAATGACTTGTAGGCTCATTGCTCGGTGTTTGCTAGGGTGTGAAAATGTTGATTTCTCTCTCTCAGAGTTCGTTAAGGATCACTGGATGGAGGATTGGTACTTCGGCTACCAGTGTCTGAACGGCTGCAACCCGCTGCTGCTGCGTCAGACCCGACGCCTTCCTCCGAACCTCTCCGTCACCTCTGACATGCTCCGCCCCTTCCTGTCCGCAGGCTCCTCCCTCGAGCAGGAGCTACAGGTGTGCAATCCTGATTTTGGGCTCTTTCAGTTCAGTCACTTTATAGACCTTTTTCACAGCAGACATGTTGACATGTCATAGTAGGACAAGCACAGGTGTATTCAAAACCATTAATGATGGCTGCATTCCACTTAGGAGAGGTCCTGGTATTAAACCATTACTGATGGCTGCATTCCACTTAGGAGAGGCCCTGGTATTAAACCATTACTGATGGCTGCATTCCACTTAGGAGAGGTCCTGGTATTAAACCATTACTGATGGCTGCATTCCACTTAGGAGAGGCCCTGGTATTAAACCATTAATGATGGCTACATTCCACTTAGGAGAGACCCTGGTATTAAACCATTAATGATGGCTGCATTCCACTTAGGAGAGGTCCTGGTATTAAACCATTAATGATGGCTGCATTCCACTTAGGAGAGGTCCTGGTATTAAACCATTACTGATGGCTGCATTCCACTTAGGAGAGGTCCTGGTATTAAACCATTACTGATGGCTGCATTCCACTTAGGAGAGGCCCTGGTATTAAACCATTAATGATGGCTGCATTCCACTTAGGAGAGGCCCTGGTATTAAACCATTAATGATGGCTGCATTCCACTTAGGAGAGACCCTGGTATTAAACCATTAATGATGGCTGCATTCCACTTAGGAGAGGTCCTGGTATTAAACCATTACTGATGGCTGTATTCCACTTAGGAGAGACCCTGGTATTAAACCATTACTGATGGCTGCATCCCACTTAGGAGAGGTCCTGGTATTAAACCATTACTGATGGCTGCATTCCACTTAGGAGAGACCCTGGTATTAAACCATTACTGATGGCTGCATTCCACTTAGGAGAGGTCCTGGTATTGTTCATGCTGACTCACTGAAATATCTTACTGGGACACTTGATGGAACTGAGCCATTGTTAAGGTTTAAATTTCAGCTGTGCCTTTCTTACTATGACGAGTCAACATGTCTGCTGTGAAAAAGGTCCATTATCCCAACTGGGAAACTTGATCTGCAGTCAGAAATGCAAGATAAAAAAACATGCAAACTACGTTCAAATAAACAAAAAGACAACAATACAACAATGTTTTCTGTATGTACAATATATACACAACACCACAGGACCAATCTCTAAACACTCTTCACTACATGTGCAAATTAAGCCGAGTTATTGCACATGGAACAAAGAAGCTCTACAACATGTCTTTTTCCAGACTAATGGAAAGAAAACCTGTATTCTACTTCACTATGTCTGTTTGTCTGAAGATTTCTCCTAAATTCACCAAACGTTAGCCTTCGATAATGTCTCATTTGCTATATTTAAACAGAACATTTTTAGAAAACTTGTAATGCAAAAAAAAGAATTATAATCATAGCAGTAATCATCAACATTATGAGTTTAAAATGTATGTATGTTTGTTATCTTGCTATTACTATATAATACTAGATATAGTCAGTGTTGGGAAGGATACTTTCAAAACGTATTTCGTTACAGAATACAGAATACATGCCCACACGTATTCCGTTACGTTACTCAATCTGAGTAACGTATTCTGAATACTTGGATTACTTCAGGATTACTTCCACATTGAATTGCGTTTTATAAGTGTAGGAATGCAGCTATCACATCCAGCTTACTAAACAGGCCTCTAATGGTGTGTTCTTTTTATTCCAACTAGCTGAATGTGTACCTAACAAGCAGATAGTTTATTGTATTGGTAGTCCCGAACTGCATACAAAAAAATCTAACCGCAGTCTTGCTACCACGAGCTAATTTTAGCTAACTAGCTAGCATGTCAAACGGGGCTAGTCAGTCTTTAAACGGCTCTGGAGCTAGTAAATCAGCAGGTAGGAGAATGTAAAGTCGCACGTCAATGTTAAAATAGCAAGGTGACCAGTAAAACTACAGCAGACGACTACCCTTGGCTAATTAAACAAAATAGCTTACTTTAAGATGCTTCTTCAGGTTGGAAGTGGAGTAATTTGGACGCTGAAAGCAGGTTGGTTGCTGGCAAGCACCGGTTGCACTGCACAGTTATATTTCATTCTCCCTGTTCGTTCTTTAATGTGAAATGCTGTTTGAATTTCCAAGATAGAAACTTATTCCTGCCCTGGCTCTGTCGTGCCGGTTCCGACTCCATTGTGACTGATCACGCAAATAGCTATTTTTTTCTATTTCATATCGGGGCTTGTGGAAAATGCATTAAGTTGCCTTAATTTAGTCAGAGTGAATAAACTCGTGAAACAGAGAAGTATCGTCATGTAATCCATTGATTTTAACAATGTAACTGTATTCTAAATACCAACGATTTAAATTGTAACTGTAACGGAGTACAGTTACTCATAATTTGTATTCTGAATACGTAACGCCGTTACATGTATTCCGTTACTCCCCAACACTGGATATAGTATATACAATAACTATTTGGAGTTGAATAAGGGGTGAAAAATAACAAGCTACACAAGTTAACCCTTCTGTTGTCTTCAGGTCAAATGTTTTTGAGTTTCTCACAGAGAAATGCTCCTCTTGAAAATGATATTTATTATTATATATTATTTGACCAATTTTCAAAAAGTTTCTATATCAGAACATTTGTGTTTTCTTCCAAATTGCCAAAAAAATAATAATGTGGATGGTTCCCTACAACCATGCACAAGTAAAATAAGTGATCAGTTCACTACTCTCATTGAATTTGGGTGTTTTATTAAATTTTATAATATTTGAAGAAAAAGATAAAAGAAGGTTAAAAAAATTCGGAAAATAATCTTGGAAAATGCCAAAAAAAAGGTCAGAAACGTTAGAGGAAAAGTGTGTGTGTGTGTCTGTCTGTGTGTTTGTGTGTGTGTTTGTGTGTGTGTTTGTGTGTGTGTTTGTGTCTGTCTGTGTGTTTGTGTGTGTGTCGGTCTGTGTTTGTATGCGTGTGTGTGTGCGTGTGTGTTTGTGTGTGTGTTTGTGTCTGTCTGTGTGTTTGTGTGTGTGTTTGTGTCTGTCTGTGTGTTTGTGTGTGTGTCGGTCTGTGTTTGTGTGTGCGTGTGTGTGTGTTTGTGTGTGTGTTTGTGTCTGTCTGTGTGTTTGTGTGTGTCGCTGTCTGTGTGTTTGTGTGTGTGTTTGTGTCTGTCTGTGTGTTTGTGTGTGTGTGTTTGTGTCTGTCTGTGTGTTTGTGTGTGTGTTTGTGTCTGTCTGTGTGTTTGTGTGTGTGTCGGTCTGTGTTTGTATGCGTGTGTGTGCGTGTGTGTTTGTGTGTGTGTTTGTGTCTGTCTGTGTGTTTGTGTGTGTGTTTGTGTCTGTCTGTGTGTTTGTGTGTGTGTTTGTGTCTGTCTGTGTGTTTGTGTGTGTGTCGGTCTGTGTTTGTATGCGTGTGTGTGTGCGTGTGTGTGTGTTTGTTCTGTCTGTGTGTTTGTGTGTGTTCGGTCTGTGTTTGTTCGTGTGTGTCTGTGTGTGTGTTTGTGTGTGTCGGTGTGTTTGTATGCGTGTGTGTGTGCGTGTGTGTGTGTTTGTGTGTGTGTTTGTGTCTGTCTGTGTGTTTGTGTGTGTGTCGGTCTGTGTTTGTGTGCGTGTGTGTCTGTGTGTGTGTTTGTGTGTGTGTCGGTCTGTGTTTGTATGCGTGTGTGTGTGTGTGTGTGTGTGTGTGTGTGTCTGTTCACCTGCACTGTCTCTACTCTAATCTCTGTCCTGATGTCCTGTGCTGTGACAGAAAGGGACCGTCTACCTGTTGGACTACGAGGTTCTGGACGGCGTCCCGGCCAACGTGGTCAACGGGAAGCAGACGTACCTGTCGGCTCCGCTGGTCCTTCTCCACCAGAACCTGCAGGGCCAGTTGGTCCCCATCGCCATCCAGGTCAGCTTCAATCACAATCAGGATCAGTGTGTGTGTGTGTGTGTGTTGGAGGAGGGGGACACCTTCCAGCAAGATGTTAAGGAACATGCCGACTTATTGGGACTTCATCTTATTCACCGTAACCCCCAGAGTTAGACAAGTCCATACATACCCTTCTCATCTCCGTGCGTGCTGTAACGCTGTCTGACGCCGCCAGCGGCATCAGGCCAGCACAGATCCTGCAGGTGACTGGTTCCAGTAATCCTACTGGTCCCAGTAAGTGACCAAATAACGCCAACATGTTCCTGTTTACATGTTGTGATTTGTAGAGTCACAGCGTGTACAAAAAAACAACCTAGCATGACACACAGCCATCTTCTAACCAGTAATCAAACTGGTAACTATATTCTCAGGCGGAAGAATATAGTACTTTGGCGGAGTGATATGCTCGCAGCAAGCCTGTCTGAGAATATAGTTCCCGGTTTGTTTACGGTTAGAAGATGGCTGTGTCTCATGTTACGTTGTCAAATCACAACGTTTAAATTACAACATGTTGCCGTTATTTTGTCACTTTAGACATAATAATTTTAATTTTAGACATAATTCCCTTCACGTTCCACCACTGTTGTAACAACATGACATGATGACTTTGCGTAAACATACACGCCACTTTCCTAAAGCCAAGTGGCGTGCTATCTGTACGCATTTTCAGCTATCCACGTGTATATCTACGCTGTATACAGCAGATGTAAACATACCCACCATGTGTCGCCACGTGGTGTGTTATCGTGAGAACGTGACGTACTATCGCGAGAACGTGACGTACTATCGCGAGAACGTGACGTACTATCGCGAGAACGTGACGTACTATCGCGAGAACGTGACGTACTATCGCGAGAACGTGACGTACTATCGCGAGAACGTGACGTACTATCGCGAACGCGTTGTTTTGGTTTAGTGTGTTTTTGTTTTTGTTTTAGAAAAAAAAAAAAGGGGGGGTTAAAAAAAAAAAAAATTAAAAAAAAAAGTTTTTTTTAAAAAATTGGGGAAGGCTTAAAAAGAAATAACAAAAAGAAAAAACAGCTGAAAATTGCCACACGCAGGACACAGGTCTCCCTGGTCTCTGTCAGTACCCGATCCGTTCCACCGGCACGATCCATTCTGCGCATGTGCTGTGGTACGAGGATTTACGACACTACCCAATCTGTTCCCACGCTAGCCTCCAGCTAACGTTAGTTTAGCTAACGGTTAATTTGGCTAACCGCTAGCTGATTGTAGCGGTCTGCCGTCAGCCTGCACAGTTAAGCTAACGTTAGTTTAGCTAACAGCTAATTCGGCTAACCGCTAGCTGATTGTAGCGGTCTGCCGTCAGCCTCCACAGTTAAGCTAACGTTAGTTTAGCTAACAGCTAATTCGGCTAACCGCTAGCTGAGACAGCATGTAAACTTTAAAAGACCCTCAAAATAAAACTTGAAAATAAACGTTAACATATATAACAGCTGTTACGTCAGCTCTACTTTACTTCTTGTGCTCATTTAAAATACAATCACTCAACACTTGTCTTTATTGTTATTACTGTAAAGTCTTAATGTAGCTGTAGCTGCTTCTCCCCATTATGTTTGACTTAACGTTATTTTAGACTGAATCTAGCTGTCCGTTCTGCCTGCACGATCCGTTCTGCGCATGCGTTATTTTAGACTGAAGGCTGTCGGCTAGCGGTTAGCCTAATTAGCCGTTAGCTATCCCGGTGGAGGCTAGCGTGGAACAGATTGGGCAGGTCGTAAAACGGTATTATCAGAACGGATCTTGCCGGTGGAACGGATCGGGTACTGACAGTCTCCTGGGTGAAAATCATGTGTTTTACCCATCAGCCACAACAACCAACCTCCTTATGCAGACCTACATCCCTTTATACTAATCTGTTAGTGGATTAGTGGACTAATCGGTGGGTTTGGTCTTAGTCAGCTTAGATCTCTTTAGTCCATTAGTCATGTCTGATGCTGTTTTCATGCTGAATGACTTATTTCCAAGAAACGTACGAGCTCATCTCTGGTAAACACAAGAATTAAAGTGGTGCTTTTAGCACGACTCTTAGCGGAGAAACTCAGATCTACAGATCTGTCGATTAAATCAACTAATCGATTAGTCGGTACAGTTGAACGAGTGTTAGTCGACTAAGAAGTTCTTCACTCGAGCACGGCACAGCCCTAGAAAATTCACTCGTAATGTAGGTCAATGGTGGGCAAATTGCGTTGATAAACACGCTAAAAAAGTGTTTATGCGTCTTGGTAACACACCTGAATGGCATATGAATTGGTGTGTCGTACACACACCACTTGGTTGTAAGGAATGGAGGTTGTCTGTAACTCTGTCTCCTGCCTCAGTTGCAGCAGACCCCCGGCCCTCACAACCCGGTCTTCCTGCCCTCTGACCCCGGCTGTGATTGGCTGCTGGCTAAGATGTGGGTCCACAGCGCAGACTTCCAGTGTCACCAGTTGGCCTCCCACTACCTGCGCACGCACATGCTGGGAGAGCTGTGCTGCGTGGCCACGCTGAGGCAGCTGCCAGAGCCCCACCCACTGCACCAGGTGACTCACCTCCACACACATGTGTGTGTGTGTGTGTGTGTGTGTGTGTGTGTGTGTGTGTGTGTGTGTGTGTGTATCTGTGTCTGTGTATGTGTGTGTCTGTGTGTATGTCTGTGTGTTTATCTGTGTATGTCCGTGTGTTTATCTGTGTATGTCTGTGTTTATCTGTGTATGTGTGCGTGCATCTGTGTGTGTGTGTGTGTGTGTTTGTATGTGTGTGTCTGTGTGTATGCATGTGACTCACCTCGCCTTCAGTTTGTCAGAGACTAGTCTTGCTTTGCCAGACCTTCCTCCACAGCGCTGCGGAGGAAGGTCTGACTAGTCCACACAGCATTCCTGGATGGGAGAAAAACATGCTCTGGTTTATTTCTTTAAACCAATCACAATCGTCTTGCTAAGCTAAGTGTGTGTGTGTGTGTGTGTGTGTGTGTGTCTCACAAAATAGCCTCGGAGCCTCGGGAAGGAACGTACAGATATCTTACTGGACCAATTTCAAAGATTGTTGTTCCCGTCAGTCACTGAGACACAGAAACATGGGGTAATAGGGTCCAGGATGATAAAAACTGTAGCTACCCTTTAAGTTGATATAGTTTTCTGCAATTTCTTTCTTACACTGCGTCACAGTGACACACACACACACACACACACACACACACACAGACACACACACACACACAGAGACAGACTGTAATACAGATCTACCCAGCTGATCACAAACCTGCAACACACCCAGCTTCTGAAATTCCGTCATGTTCAGGTCCAGGAAGCCCACACACACACACACACACACACACACACACACACACACACACACACACACACACACACACACACACACACACACACACACACACACACACACACACACACACACACACACACACACACACAGCTTTAGGTTTAAATAACCTGAAGCTTCATGCTAGTTTTAGCTGGTTAGCATCAGTTCAGTTGAGCCAAAGTTTCCCACATTAATGTTTTTGTAAGTCTTCTCTGATTGGCTGTTTTTCTGGACAGTTGCTGATGCCGCACGTCAGGACGTGTCTGCAGATCAACCTGAGGGCCCGGGCGTCTCTGCTGGCTGCTGGCGGCGTGTTCGATAAGGTTGGTCCTCGACTGTAGCCTGATGAGAGGGTCCTGATCTGGTGAGAGGGTCCTGATCTGGTGAGAGGGTCCTGATCTGGCGAGCTCCAGTTCTCCACTCGCAGATTAGTTTGGCATCTTGAGATAAGAGAACATTTGAAGCCGTTCGCCAAAACGACTGACCAATCAGCGTTTGGTTTTGAGGCAGGTTTAGGTGGTGATAGACAGATGGTTTATCCAATCAGCTAACCAGGATTTTCAGACAGCGGTAGCCCTAATTCTGTTAGCCACTCGCTAATGCTTTTTCCTCTTGGATCCTTCTTTTGCAATATGGACCGGGAACCTGAAATGGGGCCTTTTAATTCCTAAATTCTCGTTACACAAACAGCAAATATCCTTTACTGACATGCTGCTAGCTCGCTGAGCTAACGAGCTAACGAGCTATGCTCGGCCTGCAGCAGCAGCAGCAGGGGTAGCCTGGCTCGTGGTTGTATTTTCATCCGCTTCGTTGATCTGATTGGTTGATTTGGCCCGTCTATCACCAACTATAGGTGGTGAAATTAAACATTAAAGAGCAGTTAAAACAGTTAAACATATAAAAGCAGATACAAATAGGTTACTTAAAGAAAGGGAAACATCAAAAAGAAAGGTCTTTAGCTTTGATTTGAAAGAACTGAGAGTTGCTGCAGACCTGCAGTTTTCTGGGAGCTTGTTCCAGATATGTGGAGCATAAAAACTGAACGCTGCTTCCCCCTATTTAGTTCTGACTCTGGGGACAACAAGTAGACCTGACCCAGACCACCTGAGAGGTCTGGGTGGGTCATAGTGTAGCAGACCTGTCCCAGACCACCTGAGAGGTCTGGGTGGGTCATAGTGTAGTAGACCTGTCCCAAACCACCTGAGAGGTCTGGGTGGGTCATAGTGTAGCAGACCTGTCCCAGACCACCTAAGAGGTCTGGGTGGGTCATAGTGTAGCAGACCTGTCCCAGACCACCTGAGAGGTCTGGGTGGGTCATAGTGTAGCAGACCTGTCCCAGACCACCTGAGAGGTCTGGGTGGGTCATAGTGTAGCAGGCCTGTCCCAGACCACCTGAGAGGTCTGGGTGGGTCATAGTGTAGTAGACCTGTCCCAGACCCCCTGAGAGGTCTGGGTGGGTCATAGTGTAGTAGCAGATCAGAAATGTATTTTGGCCCTAAACCGTTTAGTGATTTATAAACCAGTAAAAGTATTTTGAAATGAGTTCTTTGAGGCACTGGAAGCCAGAGTAGAGACTTCTACAGCAGCGAGAAAGGGGGCCGGTGTGGTGCAGTGATCTGGTCTTGGTCTGGTCCCTGCAGGCGATTGGTTGCGGTCTGGACGCGTTGCCGGTCCTCCTGTCCCGGGCGTCTGAGAGGATTCGTTACGGGTCTCTGTGCGTCCCTGAAGACCTGATGGAGCGCGGCGTGGACACGCTGCCGCAGAGCTACTACGCCCAGGACGCACGGAGAATCTGGGACGCCCTGCACAGGTAAACACACACACACACACACACACACACACACACAGACACACACACACACACACACACACACACACTCACACACACACACACACACACACACACTCGTTTCTGCAGCCAGCCGATTAAGACGCAGAGTCGTTTGCTTCTTTCTTTTTCTAACTTCACAATGTTACCTGCCAAAGTGTGTCTGTGTGTGTGTGTGTGTGTGTGTGTGTGTGTGTGTGTGTGTGTGTGTGTGTGTGTGTGTTTTGCAGGTTTGTGATCAGCTGGGTAGATCTGTATTACCGTGGAGACGACGCGGTCCAGCAGGATTCTGAGCTTCAACACTGGATCACCGACATCAACACACACGGCTTCAACGACAACTCAGGTACACTATGTGTCAGGTTTGTGTGTTACAGCCAGCGCTGGAAGAAGTATTCAGATCCTGTACTTCAGTAAAAGTACTAATACTACACTGTAAAAATACTCTGTTACAGTAAAAGTGTGTAAGTATCATCAGGAAGAATGTAGTTAAAGTATTAAAACATTGTAGAAAGTGTAAAGGATCCAAACAGTTGTGTGTTTAATGGACTAATCATCTCAGCTGGACTTGACAATTCATAAAAGAACTTTGAATAAGGTAACAAAGATGTCAGAATAAAAGTAAAAGGAAAAAATGACAAATCAGTTACAAAAAAGTGACAAAAAATCAAAAAAAAGTCAAAGAAAGTGACAAAAGTGACAAAAATGTCGAAAAAAATGCAAATGTAAAAAAAAAAAAAAAAGCTTAAAACATTTGGGAAAAAACTCACAAAGACTTCAAAAGACTCAGAAAAAGTCGACAAATGTTGAAAAAAGTGACAAAAACATCAGGGAAAGCCACAAAAGTCTCAAAAAACAACTTTAATAAAGGTTTTCCATTTAAGATTTTCACTCAGAAAATACAAAAAGCTACAAGGGTTAAAGTCTTGACCGTGTTTTCTTCAGGTTTCCCTCCGTCTCTTCGGACCAAGGCAGAAGTGTCAAAGTTCGTCACCATGATCATCTTCAGCTGTTCAGCTCTCCACGCTGCCGTTAACTTCTCCCAGGTGGGGCACTTCCTACAGGATGGTCACATGACTTTATATATTTTAGTTCCCATCCTGATTATCTGTCTCGATATAAAATAAGATTGTCTCAAGTTACTCTTCTTCCACTGGACAATTTTTAGTTTTATCGTAAAGGATAAAGCCCCGAAAATCACCATCACCAAACTCCACCAGACTCCATGTAAATAATCAGGACTTTTAGTGTGTATAGAGCCAGCATATCTCCACCAGACTCCATGTAAATAATCAGGACTTTTAGCGTGTATAGAGCCAGCATATCTCCACCAGACTCCATGTAAATAATCAGGACTTTTAGCGTGTATAGAGCCAGCATATCTCCACCAGACTCCATGTAAATAATCAGGACTTTTAGCGTGTATAGAGCCAGCATATCTCCACCAGACTCCATGTAAATAATCAGGACTTTTAGCGTGTATAGAGCCAGTATATCTCCACCAGACTCCATGTAAATAATCAGGACTTTTAGTGTGTATAGAGCCAGTATATCTCCACCAGACTCCATGTAAATAATCAGGACTTTTAGCGTGTATAGAGCCAGTATATCTCCACCAGACTCCATGTAAATAATCAGGACTTTTAGCGTGTATAGAGCCAGCAAATCTCCACCAGACTCCATGTAAATAATCAGGACTTTTAGCGTGTATAGAGCCAGCATATCTCCACCAGACTCCATGTAAATAATCAGGACTTTTAGCGTGTATAGAGCCAGTATATCTCCACATGTAAATGGCTGAATTAAGGGTTTATTTCAACCAAACCAGAGTGGTGATTGTTGGAACAGTGGAAAGATGAACGAAGGCGGCTTTTAATAGTTTTATTACTATACTTTGAATGAAGTGTGTTTTACGATGATAAAAGTCCTGATTATTTACATGGAGTCGAGTGGTGACTTCTATACGCTTAAGTAATTGGTTTTATGTCTCTACTACATAAAAGTATTATTATTATTGGAGTCTGGTGGAGTTTGGTGATGGTGATTTCGGGGCTGTTTCATGTTAAACTAAAAGGATCTTACTCTTTAACTAAAAGGTCTATCTCTGTAGGGATCCATCCCATAATGTTGTCAGACACTTAGAATAATAATCTGAGTTTGTCAGCAGCAACAACAGAACTTTTAGTGACTCTAACTGCTGCTGAACATTAGTCCTGTAGGGTTACATTACAGCTCGGTTCTGGTTTAATACTGGACCAGTTTTTTTATTTCCCATCAGTCACTCAGACACAAAAACATGGAAAACAGGCTCCAGGTTGTTACCCTTTAATTTCTTATATTTACTAACATGAACTTCTTGTCTCTCATTGTGTGTGTGTGTGTGTGTGTGTTTCCTCCAGTTGGATTTTGCTCTCTGGATACCAAACTGTCCGGCCTTCATGACCCGTCCTCCGCCGCAGGTCAAAGGCTCGGTGACGGAGGATGACATCACTTCCTTCCTGCCGGACGTGAACTCGTCCGTTCGCGTCCTGACGGTGCTGACCATGCTGTCGCTGCCCGCCATCAACTTTGTGAGGCTCCGCCTAAAGCTGGCCGATACGGAGAAAATATCAAATATCACTATATTTATAACCAAATACAACAAAGCCAATATGTCTGTGTGTGCGTGTTTGTTGTGTGTGTGTGTGTGTGTGTGTGTATGTTTTGGTCTGTTTGTCTGTGTCTGTGTGCATGTGTATCTGTGTGTGCGGGTCTGTGTGTATGCATGTGTGTGTGTTCATGTGTGTGTGTGTGTGCGTGTTTGTGTGCGCATATGTTTCTGTGTGTGTGTGCGGGTGGTCTGTGTGTGTGTGGGTCTGTGTGTGCGTGTTTGGTGTGTGTGTGTGTGTCTGTGTGTGTGCGTCTGTGTGTGTGCATCTGTGAGTGCGTGCGTGTTTTGTGTGTGTGTGTGTGCGCATATGTTTCTGTGTGTGTGTGTGTGTGTGTGTGTGTGTGTGTGTGTGTGGGCAATCTGTGTGTGTGTGTGTGTGTCTGTCTCTGTCTGTCTGTCTGTCTGTCTGTGTTTCCCCCTGCAGGTTCCTCTGTGTCGCTACAAGGAGGAGGTCTTCAGCGACAGCGCCCACCGCAGGCTGGTGGCTCAGTTGCAGGCCGAGCTCAAGGCCATTTCTGATGACATCACAGAGCGCAACAGCCAACTGGAGCTGCCGTATCCGTACCTCTGTCCCGGACGCATCGAGAACAGCGTGGCCGTTTAAATCGGCTCCTTCAGCCTCATCCAACGACAGCCATTCATTCCCTTCTGATTCTTGTGTCAACCATGCAACAGTTTCTTTTTCTAGGGTCAAAATTTAAAATCAATCTTTTTATTCAACGTTTTGGTCGTCTTTTTCGACACTTTTGTCACTCTTCCCTATGTCTTTATCACTTTTTTCGATGTTTTGAAAAGAATAAACTAATCAATAGGCAATGTTGCATACTTTATCTCATAAGCTGTTGATAAGGATCTCATTTAAAGTGGCTGTTGTCTGAATTTATGAACCTGATGGTGGAAGGAATAAAAGATTTGGAGTAATGATTGCTATTTGTAGGCCTATGCATGTAGGCTATGTATGCATGTAGCCGATGTATGCATGTAGCCTATGTAGGCCTATGTATGTAGCATGTATGCATGTAGGCTATGTATGCATGTAGCCCATGTATGCATGTAGCCTATGTAGGCCTATGTATGTAGCATGTATGCATGTAGGCTATGTATGCATGTAGCCCATGTATGCATGTAGCCTATGTAGGCCTATGTATGTAGCATGTAAGCATATGTATGCATGTGGCCTATCTAGGCCTATGTAGGCCTATGTATGCATGTAGCATGTATGCATGTAGGCCTATGTATGCATGTAGCCTATGTAGGCCTATGTATACATGTAGGCCTATGTATGCATGTAGCATGTATGCATGTAGGCTTTTGTATGCATGTAGCATGTTTGCATGTAGCCTATGGATGCATGTAGCATGTATGCATGTAGCCTATGTATGCTTGGAGCCTATGTATGCATGTAGGCCTATATATTTGGTGCCTTTACCTGGCAACAAATGCCCGTTAGAAGAAAACCAAATGGCCCACATTTCCTTAGACCTGTAGACCACTACTGACCTCAATGAGAATCATCTGCCCTGCCAATCTCCTGCTTCTCTCTCTCTCCTAAAATATCTTCCAATGTCCATCTGCTCAATGAACTGAAGTGTGTACCGGTACAATAGCATTTACAGGGACCCTATGACATTTAGTTTTCAGTGAGAACATTCTGTGGAGACTGATATTGTTTTGAATACTATAGAGATAGCAGGCTGTATTAATGGCAAAGAATAGAGAGCTTCAGATACTGGTTAGTTCTTTTTTTTCCCACTCTTTCACTCTAGCTAGACTGTTGTTTTCCATAGCCAACTAAAATATTCCATTTCCTTTACCTCAAGTAAACGTAGCTAAAGTTAAGCAAGTCATAAAAACAACTCACAATTTCACTGTGTGTCCCTCACTGTGTGTGCAGTAGCAAGTTCAGACCAAAGATTCTGGACGAGTTGAAACCTGCAGCTTCTTGCAATGCAGCGATCTGCAGCGTTCTGAAAGCTGCCAATTTACTAGAGTTGAGCCGGATACTCGGCTGAAACAAGTATCCGGTACGGATAAAGCACTTTTGCCGAGTACGAGTATTATACGAGTAATACGAGTCAATATCTGTGCTCGGATTGAATAAAAATCCTCATTGGGTAGCTGACTGTGTCTGCGTTCTGTGATAGGCTAGTAGTCCCAGAGCCCCTCCCCTACACACATACAGATGTACTGTGTTGCTGTGTGTCCCGCTCTGCTCACTCACAGAACACTGACAAGAGAACAGATCGCTCTAGTAGAGTTCAGGTAAACGTGGGGTTTGTAGTACTTACTTATTAACCAGTAGAGTTCAGGTAAACGTGGGGTTTGTAGTACTTACTTATTAACCAGTAGAGTTCAGGTAAACGTGGGGTTTGTAGTACTTACTTATTAACCAGAGTTCAGGTAAACGTGGGGTTTGTAGTACTTACTTATTAACCAGTAGAGTTCAGGTAAACGTGGGGTTTGTAGTACTTACTTATTAACCAGTAGAGTTCAGGTAAACGTGGGGTTTGTAGTACTTACTTATTAACCAGTAGAGTTCAGGTAAACGTGGGGTTTGTAGTACTTACTTATTAACCAGTAGAGTTCAGGTAAACGTGGGGTTTGTAGTACTTACTTATTAACCAGTAGAGTTCAGGTAAACGTGGGTTTGTAGTACTTACTTATTAACCAGTAGAGTTCAGGTAAACGTGGGGTTTGTAGTACTTACTTATTAACCAGTAGAGTTCAGGTAAACGTGGGGTTTGTAGTACTTACTTATTAACCAGTAGAGTTCAGGTAAACGTGGGGTTTGTAGTACTTACTTATTAACCAGTAGAGTTCAGGTAAACGTGGGGTTTGTAGTACTTACTTATTAACCAGTAGAGTTCAGGTAAACGTGGGGTTTGTAGTACTTACTTATTAACCAGTAGAGTTCTGGTAAACGTGGGTTTGTAGTACTTCCTTATTAACCAGTAGAGTTCAGGTAAACGTGGGGTTTGTAGTACTTCCTTATTAACCAGTAGAGTTCAGGTAAACGTGGGGTTTGTAGTACTTACTTATTAACCAGTAGAGTTCAGGTAAACGTGGGGTTTGTAGTACTTCCTTATTAACCAGTAGAGTTCAGGTAAACGTGGGGTTTGTAGCACTTACTTATTAACCAGTAGAGTTCAGGTAAACGTGGGGTTTGTAGTACTTCCTTATTAACCAGTAGAGTTCAGGTAAAGGTGGGGTTTGTAGTACTTCCTTATTAACCAGTAGAGTTCAGGTAAACGTGGGGTTTGTAGTACTTACTTATTAACCAGTAGAGTTCAGGTAAACGTGGGGTTTGTAGTACTTCCTTATTAACCAGTAGAGTTCAGGTAAACGTGGGTTTGTAGTACTTCCTTATTAACCAGTAGAGTTCAGGTAAACGTGGGGTTTGTAGTACTTACTTATTAACCAGAGTTCAGGTAAACGTGGGGTTTGTAGTACTTCCTTATTAACCAGTAGAGTTCAGGTAAACGTGGGGTTTGTAGTACTTACTTATTAACCAGTAGAGTTCAGATAAACGTGGGGTTTGTAGTACTTCCTTATTAACCAGTAGAGTTTAGGTAAACGTGGGGTTTGTAGTACTTCCTTATTAACCAGTAGAGTTCAGGTAAACGTGGGGTTTGTAGTACTTCCTTATTAACCAGTAGAGTTCATGTAAACGTGGGGTTTGGTAGAACGTGACTCGCGTTGCGTCTCTGCCTGTCGGAGATTTTTTTTCTTTTTTAAACCGTCAGCTGGCTCTAACCAGTTTTTTTTTACTTCACGCACAGTGTCTGACACTTTCTTGCTGTATTTCATAAAAAAATAAAGGTAGTTGTGGTATAAATAATTTTACAAATTAAGCTACACACACACACACACACACACACACACAACACCCCCTCTCTTCTCTCTTTCTCTCTGTCTCTCACACACACACACACACACACACATACCTGGTGTGGAAATAAAAAAATAGAAAAAAGAACCAAAAAAAATAAATAATCACAATGATCATGAAAAAATTAAAAGTTGTATGTTGAGTATGAAAACTCTTTTTCATTACATTTTACTTCATAATTGCAAACGCATGTGTTGTATTCATTGTTGCAGAACTGTATATAGTTCGTTTGTTATCGTGATCAAAACCATTGATCTGAAGCTCAATGCTGATGCTGTCATGTAAATTGTTTTCTAATCAGCAATAAATATAACAATTTCTGATCAACCCATATCAATTGCATGCTTAAAATAACATACTGGTCAAATTCCCGCCCATTTCAAGACAACCCCACCCACTTCCGGGTTAGGCCCCGCCCAGTCCGAGTACAGATACAGATACAGATCATTCATATGGTGAACAGATACAGATATAGATAATGCTGTACTCGCTCATCCCTACAATTTACACCAATGAGACCAGACTTACTTCATACTTTATACTTGTTTTAATTATTAATCCCCAGTGGGGAAATTACACACAGGCCTGAAATACACACATGCTCAGGTCCTATTCTTGCACAAATGGAGAAATGTTAGAGTGAGTGGGCTGTGACTGCTGGACCGGCCCCTGAGAGTTTGGGGGGTTGGGGGGTACGGTGCCTTGCTCAAGGGTACCTTGGTGACACCTTGGCAGTGCCCAGGAGGTGAGCTGGCATCTCTCCAGCTACCAGTCCACACTCCGTACTTTGGTCCGTACGGGGACTTGAACCAGCGAAAAACAACGTTTTATTTCTCAGATTCACTGCTTTTGGTTAATGTCGATTGATGCTCTCTTTCTTCAGTCACTTTCTATGTCACTCGTCCACATAATGCCACCGTGCACGTGGGGCGCTCGTTGGCCTCCCTCTAAAATTCTGCCTTTTCCACCAGTTGACAGTAAATCAGACACACTACACCATGACACAAACAGATGAATGGTGAAGGAAGATTGATTCAACGTAGTGAGTGATGAATCTAATCATTATTTTTCTTATTATTATTGGGGGGGTGGGCGCTTAGGAACCTTTTAGGGTAGCTTCACCCCCCCTAAAATAAGCCTAATGATGTCCCTGCCTCAGACAGATACAGTAACAGTGAACCTATTTAAAGAAAGTACTCAGCCTAGATTCAAGCAGACTAGCAGTAAGAAACCTCCACAAGTCCAATGCACACTGCGTGTTTATTAAATCTGTATTTTGAACAATCAAAAGAAAAGAATACATTAAAAAATATATGAATGAATAACAAAAACACACCAAAAAAATCCCCCCAGACCTTATCACATCTAAATCCAACCCAGTCTCACGCCAGTTCATGAAATGGTCACATTATTTTTATTTATTGATTCGTGTACAGGTCACGATTTTCTCGTTTATTTTGTGTACAGGTCACGATTTTCGAACGTGACCATTTCACGAACTGCCATGACACTGGTCTGCTCACACAGGACGCGATCCCAGCTCTCTTCACAGGTGAAAGTCCTGTGTTGGTTGACCCATCCACCACCCCGACCAACCTCCCTTCGCGGATTTTTGGCTTATTAATACTAGGGGGGTAGGAGGAGTGTAGGAACAAAAACTGACCGGTAGATCGAGAGCTTTGCCTTCTGGCTCAGCTCTCTTTTCGTCACAGTCAAACAAAATAAATCAAACAGACCATTTTACAGAAGTACTACTCCAGTTTACATCGTACTTTATCTAGCTATTAAGATAAGGAAGAACACACAAAAACTAAAATCAAGCAGCATTAACATCAGCGTGATGTTCACTCTCCTTCCTCACTTCTGTACTTTTCAAAAATAAATCTTTAGTACCTTTTCTAAAATTGCAACATATTTACACTTTGTTTAATCGATTCGTTCAGACTAATCCATAAAACCACCCCACGAATCAAAATACATATTGAGCCCCTCTCTATGTGGAAATACATGTAACCAAATGTAAAGAATCAACTACACATTATCTGTTGTCTTATGTGTGTCAGGACTTCCAAGTCTATGTAATATTTATTGACTCAGTGCAGAGAGGAAATGTTGGCTGTAAAAAGCAACAAGTGATAGAAAACTCTGCTCATTTCTCTGTGACGGAGCAGTTTTAGTGAGGAAAGTAGAAAGGACAGAGACTGACTGACTCTAAACATCAACACTGTACTTGTTGGTGTTTCAGGAGGAAAAGTGCCTTAGTTATACTCTCATATCAGTTTAACTTTTTCTCCGTCAGCCTTGTATGAAACCCTGGAATGAAGACGGGAAGAAAATACTTTGTTCATGTTAGTTTATTCATCACGTAAAGCTTCAGTTTGTTCACACATCCCATCAGTAAAGTCTGTTCAAAGACTCTTGTTCAATGATTTCATGAACACATTATCTTCATCCACACAGAACCAGAATCTCAGCTATGTAAAAGAGAAGAATGAGTTATTGATTATGATTATGATAACAACATTTGGTCCCCCAAACAAATACATGTTAATCTAGATTTCTTGACAAATATCCACAAAGAGAACAAAGTGTGCAGGATAAAGGAGGTCTGTTGCTTTCTCTCTTCAGAGCCATGCAGTGGAAGAGAAACTAAATACACTTTTAATTTGATTTGATTGCTGTGTCACGCCAAACATTTGGCCCGTCCCACATGGGATTACAAGACACCACTATTTAACAGACATCTTCCTGTCCAGAAGATACATAATGTGGAGAAATACTTGAATAACAAACAACAGCTAATATCTACAGATCATCTCGCTAAAGAGCTTCTTTTATTTTTTGTGGGTCAAAATTTGTCATTTTTCCTGGCCTTTTTTTTCCTGATGTTTTTCGCTGAGTTTCTGAAGCTTTTTCCGAAATTCTTTACACTTTTTTCAACGTTGTTTTATCTTTTTTTTTTTTTTATTCAAATGCTATAAAATTTAATAAAACACCCAAATTCAATGAAAGTAGTGAACTGATCAGTTATTTTACTATTAAAGAGTAATGGTTGTATGGAACCGTCCATGTTATTTTCTTTGACAATTTGGTTGAAAGAAACCCAAATTTCTGATATAGAAACTTTTTGAAAATGGGTCAAATGTGACCCGAAGACAACAGGAGTGTTAACATATAGGCCTGTTTCAACAATCAAAGGTAAAATAACAGATCTCATCTGAGCACATTGAGAGCTTCTCCCCGAATGGTTTTCATCAACAAACAAAAATATCTCATCAATTCTAAAACGTCAATACAAGCTAAAAAAAAAGTCAAACTAATTTACAAAAACGTTTAGAAAAGCAAATAAATGTTGAAGAAAGTGACAAAAAATTGTTCATGAAAGCAAAAAGAACAGAAAAAAGCAAAAATAACTTTAAACACAGGAAAAACATCGAAAAAATAGAATGACACAACAATCATCTCTCAGCAACAAACATGGCTAAATAAGTCAAAGAGTTAAAACACAGAATTTAACCCTTAAATGACTTCTGTCTATTTCAGTTTACACAACTCAGCACAGGCTCCAGAAGAACAACGAAACACCCTTACTCCAGCATAGAGGAGCTGAGTGAATGTGGTCTGGACTCTGTGGAGGAGAGTCATGGTTTCAGAGACGCTGTAGAAGGACAGAATACCTGCACTGTGATCCAGGTACACTCCTACTCTGGAGGACTTAGGACCTGAGACGGGTGTTCGGACATTGTTGTAACAAAATGTATATTTGTTGTTGTCCCAATCTAATGCCCAAGATTTGTCATTTCGTCCAAATCTACATTTATCCGACACCCCTTCTCTGCTGATATTTTTGTATGCGACTGCTACAGAAACTCCTCTCCCTCTCTTCTCCACCTCCCAGTAACAACATCCAGTCAGACCCTCTCTACTCAGGACCTGACACCAGCCAGTGAATCTGTCTGGGTGACTAGAATAAGACTGTTGTTCTCCCATGAATGTTGCTTTCCTGTTCCCCTCAGATAATAACAGCTGTGTGTTTACTGTGTTTGGATCCAGTGTGATTTCCCATGAATATTTTAAGAATCCAGCTCTGGTCTTGGGCTCTGGTTGTGGCAGTAAAACGTCCACTTCAGTCCCTGTCAGTGAGACATTTGTCCTCTTCTCTCTCAGGACGTCCTGTAGTATATCTCTAACTTCTGACACGGCTGCTGTCACGTCCTCAAAGCAGCTCAGAGGATGGATATGGATGCTGGATGTTGATTGGCTGAGTGGTGACAGTGAGGGGTAGTTGTGTAGAAACTGGGTGTGATCCTCTGTGTGTGAGAGCTTCTTCAGCACAACGTCTTTCCTCTTCAGCTCAGTGATCTCCTGCTCCAGTTTCTCCTGAAGCTCTCTGACTCGACTCGCTTCACTTTTCTGCTGGGATCTGACCTGCTGCTTCACATCAGAGATTCTTTTCTCCAGGAGACGGATCAGCTCAGTGAAGATCTTCTCGCTGTCCTCCACTGCTTTATCAGCAGAGAGATTGATGGCCTCCGCCTGCTGTTGAAGCAGCTTCACATCTTTCTCTCTGTCCTGGATTCTCCGCTGGATGTTTTGTCGACTCCCTTCAAGCTTTTTCTGCCTCTCAGTCCTTTCTGCTGCAGCTGAGACTGTGTCGTGGCCTTTATGTTCCTCCATTAAACAGAGATAACAAATCAGCTGCTGATCAGTACGACAGAAAATCTTCATCACCTCATCATGTTGAGAGCAGACGTTCTCCTGGAGCTTCTTGGACGGCTCCACCAGCTTGTGTTTCTTTAATGGAGCTGATTCATAATGACGTTGAAGATGTTGCTCACAGAAAGAAGCCAGACATTGCAAACAGGACTTGTGTGCTTTCAGTTTTCTCCCAGTGCAGACATCACAGGCCACATCTTCAGCTCCAGCATAGCAGTGATCAGCAGGAGCAGCTGGGAGTCCAGTCTTCTTCAGCTCCTCCACTAAATCTGCTAACAAGTTGTTTTTCAGCAGGACAGGCCTCGGTGTGAACGTCTTCCTGCACTGAGGGCAGCTGTAGCTGTACTTACGATCCTCTTTATCCCAGTGGCTTTTAATACAGTTCATGCAGTAGTTGTGTCCACAGGGAGTAGTCACCGGATCCTTCAGTAGATCCAGACAGATGGAACAAGAGAAGGTTTCCCGGTCCAGCTGAACTCCTTTCTGGGCCATTTCACCTCTCGCTCAGTGACAACGACTGTCTGAGTCTCTCTTCCTGAGAAGTGAAACTATATAGTTTAAGCTCTGATCTAAAATTAGCATGCATTTGGGAGGAGTTATCAAGTTTTGCTTCATTCCTGAATGAGGAGCAGTTCGAGAGAGATACTGGGTGTGTTGCCATGCCCATGCTACCATTAGTATGCCAGAAAAAATGTTTTAAGTAAAAATTGTCTGCAGACTGTACTGCGGGCAACAGTACGTAATGAGCAGCTGCAGTTTGTACTAAAGTTAAAAAGAAAAAGTATGCGATAAGGCAGCAACACTTTTCACTTGATTTCAGCTTTTAGGAGGTAAACTCTTCTTAGAATCAGAGGCTTTGGAGACGGATCCCCAGTTTACTAAATGACTGAGTTGTCCTGTTATTAAGTTTATATTGTTTACAAAAATCCAAAAACAGAAAATGGAAGAAATATGAATGTATCACAGCTTTTTGTTAGTAAATAGCAAATTTGCAAAGTAACTACAATCTGTGAATAATATAGAATAGATTTAGCACCACATTAAAGGTGCAGTAGGTAAGCCTTATAAAACTAACTTTCTGTCCTATTTGCTGAAACTGACACTATGTTCCAGTAGAACTACATGAAGCAGGTAATTAAAAATAAAATAAAAATCTTGCTCCTCTGGCACCATATACAGTAAAAAATCCAAGGAGTCAGGAACTCAGTAATTTAGGAATACAGGAACACAGGGAAAAAGACTTGAAGGCTGCACACAAGGAAAATAGACAATCTCACACCGGAGTAAAGGAAAGACTGAATACACAAGACAATGAGACACAGGTGCAACACATAGGGGCGGGGACAGGTAATCACACAGGTGAGAAAATAGATGACAGGAAGTAAAACCATACATAACATGGGAGAGCAGTGAAACTACTAAATAAAACAGGAAAAAACTACAACAGAAAACCAACAAACATGACACATTTTGTCTCTATTCTAATTTTTTCCCCATTTTGGAAATCCAATGGGGTCAACCAATGCAGTTTCGAACCCTTTTGTGCAATGATTTCTATCATAATAATAATAATCCATCACCGCTTTGATTTCAGTCTGAGCTTTATTGTTCCTTAACAAAAACAACCGATGATTCCATTGTCAAAAAAAAAAAAAAAAGAAGAAAAAAACAAATGTCGGAAAAAAGCCCCCAGAACTTCAGAAAAAGTGCCAAAAACGTTGGTAAAAAATAAAAATAAACTCAGAATGCAACAACAACAAATGCAACAATTTTCTTTTGAAAAAAGCGACAAAAATGTCTGAAAAAGCAACGAATGAATTGAAAATTGTGAATATTAAAATTGTCCAAAAAAAAGCAACAACATTGTTTATCATAATAATAATCCATCACCGCTTTGATTTCAGTCTGAGCTTTATTGTTCCTTAACAAAAACAACGACGGATTCATTTTCTACTTCAACAATTGATTGACTTGTTGACTGTGATCTGCAGAAGATTTCAAGTAACTGTGAACGTGTCATTATGGAAATAAACTGTTAAACACAGCAGTGAAAGAAGTTAAGGAGACACTAGTCTATATCCAACACGTTCCACTTCCAGGATGGCTCCAGTGGCACCGGAAATTCCACCAGATGTCAATAATTTCGGCCGGATGTCCGTGACCTTCCTCTTTCTTTGAGTTGTAATTTTAAACTCCAGTGGATTTTTGAGGACTATGGTTAATTGCTCCTCAAATCCCCTCTTAAGTTGTAACCTCTCCCCCTTCTCTATGTGGAAATACATGTAACCAAATGTAAAGAATCAACTACACATTATCTATTGTCTTATGTGTGTCAGGACTTCTAAATCTGTGTAATATTTATTGACTCAGTGCAGAGAGGAAATGTTGGCTGTAAAAAGCAACAAGCGATAGAAAACTCTGCTCATTTCACTGTGACAGAGCAGTTTTAATGAGGAAAGTTAAAAAGGACAGAGACTGACGACCCTAAACATCAACCCTGTACTTTGTGGTTTTTCTGGAGGAAAAGTACCTAACTTATACTCGAAAATACTTTGTTCATGTCAGTTTATTCATCATGTAAAGCTTCAGTTTGTTCACACATCCCATCAGTAAAGTCTGTTCAAAGACTCTTGTTCAATGATTTCATGAACAGATTCACTTCATCCACACAATCACGTTGTTTGAACCAGAATCTCGGCTACGTAAAAGAGAAGAATAAGTTATTGATTATGATTATGATAACAACATTTGGTCCGCCAAACAAATAAATGTAAATCTACATTTCTTTACAAATGTTCCACTTCCAGGAACATTTGACTCAGTGCAGAGGAAATGTTGGCTGTAAAAAGCAACAAGTGATAGAAAACTCTGCTCATTTCTCTGTGACCGAGCAGTTTGAGTGAGGAAAGTTAAAAAGGACAGAGACTGACTGACTCTAAACATCAACACTGTACTTTGTGGTGTTTCAGGAGGAAAAGTGCCTCAGTTATACTCTCATATCAGTTTCACATTTTCTCCGTCAGCTTTGTATGAAACCCTGCAATGAAGACAGGAAGAAAAATACTTTATTCATGTTAGTTTATTCATTTTGTAAAACTTCAGTTTGTTCACACATCCCATCACTAAAGTCTGTTCAAAGGCTGTGTCTCAAACCGCGTATTTGCACACTTCAAACACTTAGTTTTAAGTATATAGTGTAGATAACGCAAAAAGACATTGCACTGAAAGTACCTGGATGACCCCATAAAAACAGTCAAAAAGTTCAGTGTGGTACAATGGACCCTACGCGCATTAAACGAGCGCCATCTTGACTAAAAAGCGGAAGGGAGCCCTTGACTGGCAGCTGATTGGACGAACGTGTCACGTGGGTATGGCTGCTCGAGAATTTCTAACTGAACTGTCATGGCGGTTCGGATGGAATACGATCTTGTATTTTACGAAAATAGTTCACCGAAACGTATTTCTGAAAACATTTTAAGCGAGAAATAGGCCATGCAGTCGCTGAATCTGTCTTCATTTCAGATCGACAAGGGTCAGTTTAAAAGATTTTCGTCAGATTTTGTGAGGTGGCGAGCCGAGCCGGCTGCTCCTCATGTGCATACAGGAAAGCGGACTGGAAAATCACGTTCACATGTTTTGCATTCATCACGCTCATCCCGCTCGTCATTTCCGGTTGTTTAATAAGTCTTCATTTTGGGACAATACTAACCATCAAAGGTGGGCACTACAGCAGTAAGTGGTCAGTGCACAGTAGCAATGTACTGATGGAAGGATGTGGAATGAGACACAGCCAACGACTCTTGTACAATGGTTTCATGAACAGATTCACTTCATCCACATAGAACCAGAATCTCAGCTATGTAGAAGAAAAGAATGAGAAATTGATTATGATTTTGATAACAACATTTTGGTCCACCAAACAAATAAATATAAATCTAGATTTATTTACAAATGTCCACAAGGAGAACAAAGTGTGTAGGATAAAGGAGGTCTGGTGCTTTCTCTCTTCAGAGCCATGCAGTGGAAGAGAAACTAAATACACTTTTTGTTTGATATGATTTCTGTGTCATGCCAAACATTTGGCCCATGTGGGGAATTCGTAGGTGTACAGATTCAATTATTGGCAAATTATCAAAGATGTTTTATCAATATTAATAAAGTTATGAATATGGGTATTAATAACTTTACCAAATTGGCAAACAATCAAAACGGGGCACCACCCTGAACTCAGGGGCCAATAATCAAACTGTGAAACAGTCTCATTAGGTGGTGTTCCCTTTAAAATACAGATCTTAATTAACTTGGTTAATCTATCTGGTATCTTTTAAGGAACAAAAGAAGGGGTGAATTCGAGCACTGACTGTTCAACCAGAAATTATTACAACAAATACACAAAATAATCACAGACAAAAACTATTTAAAGTATAATAGATAATTTAACTTCAAAATTAACAATGGCCTTTCAATAATTCTTCACTCATCAAAACCTATATACGTTTTTATAACCTACAACCAAAACAAAGCAAGCATATGGTGAGACGCCTCTCTGGGTTTCTGGGCCTGTGATAGTGTGTGTGCATGTGTGTGGAAAAGTGGGGAGGTTACGAGACCACGGGGTTGCTAGGAAAAGCGATCAAGAGGGCGGGGGACACCGCCAGAGCTGTGATTTAGCAGTTAGCTCGTTCAAGCTAAGTGCTAGCCGATTAAAGCTAAAGCTTATTTGTGGCTAGGGGCTAACTGTTAGCTAGTGTGAAGCAAGTGTTGCAGAGAAAAGAACAGACAAAACAGGGGTACACTAATAAGCTACTTCGCTGTGGGCTAGCTATGTAGCGATTCCACGCACGTGTATGCGTGTGTGTCTCTTCTGCAGTTTTGAAAATAGGAGGTGCATGTTTTCCAGGATCCAGAAATGTTCTCCAGAACACCGAAATAATTACACTTTTGTCCGGAAAATGGAAGTTTTTTTGTACAAGTGCTTGCAAACTCCTTGCACAGCGTCAGCTGCGGCAGAAAGACAGGGGAAAAAGTTCGTCGGAAACTTTTTTTGAGGTGTTAGAAACTACAAGCCTGTAGTTCTTAGACTTCTGCATATTAGTAGGTAGTCTTTGTCTCTGAGTGCAGGTTGGCCACATGTATTCTTTTGTTTAAGATCAGTTTAATTCTTACTTTCCTCGGTCCCGACACCTGGTCCACATGGGATTACAAGACACCGCTATTTAACAGACATCTTCCTGTCTCGCAGATACAGTACAGGCCAAAAGTTTGGACACACCTTCTCATTCAATGTTTCTTTATTTTCATGACTAGTTTTTGATTCTCACTGAAGGCATCAAAACTATGAATGAACACATATGGAATTATGTACTTAACAAAAAAGTGTGAAATAACTGAAAACATGTCTTATATTTTAGATTCTTCAAAGTAGCCACCCTTTGCTTTTTTTGATAACTCTGCAAACCCTTGGTGTTCTCTCAATGAGCTTCATGAGGTAGTCACCTGAAATGGTTTTACCTTCACAGGTGTGCTTTGTCAGGGTTAATTAGTGGAATTATTTCCCTTATTAATAAAAAAGCAAAGGGTGGCTACTTTGAGGAATCTAAAATATAAGACATGTTCAGTTATGCCCCTTGTTAAGTACATAATTCCATATGTGTTCATTCATAGTTTTGATTCCTTCAGTGAGAATCTACAATGTAAATAGTCATGAAAATAAAGAAACACATTGAATGAGAAGGTGTGTCCAAACTTTTGGCCTGTACTGTACATAACGTGGAGAAATACATGAATAACAAACAACAGCTAATATCTACAGATCATCTCGGTAAAGAGCTTTTTTAACATATCGTCCTGTTTCAACAATCAAAGGTAAAATAACAGATCTCATCTGAGCACAATGAGAGCTTCTCCCCGAATGTTTTTCTCAACAAACAAAAATCTCATCACTTCTAAAATGTCAACACAAGCAAAACAAAATGTCAAGCTAATTTATAAAAAACGTTTAGAAAAGCAAATAAATGTCGAAGAAAGCGAAACATTTTTTTGCTTGAAGCAAAACGACAAGAAAAAGCAACAAAAACATTGAACAGTACAATCATGAAAAATGTCTAAAACACTGACAAAAAACGTCAAAAAAATAGAATGTCACAACAATCAGCTCTCAGTAACAAACATGGAGACTAAATATGTTGAAGAGTTAAAACACAGAATTTAACCCTTAAATGACTTCTGTCTATTTCAATTTACACAACTCAGCAGACAACTCAGCATAGAATGCAGACCAACCATACAACTGACGTACAGCATATCTCATTTTATACATCTCAGCAGAGTATCCAGAATACCAATAAAACCTTAGTCCAGCATAGACCGGCTGAGTGAATGTGGTCTGGACTCTGTGGAGGAGAGTCATGGTTTCAGAGACGCTGTAGAAGGACAGAATACCTGCACTGTGATCCAGGTACACTCCTACTCTGGAGGACTCAGGACCTGAGACGGGAGTTCGGACATTGTTGTAATAAAATATATAACTGTTGTTGTAACAATCTAACATCCAAGATTTGTCATTTCGTCCAAATCTACATTCATCCGACCCCCCTGCTCTGCTGACATTCTTGTATGCGACTGCTACATTAACTCCTCCTTCCCCTCTCCTCTCCACCTCCCAGTAACAACGTCCAGTCAGACCCTCTCTACTCAGGACCTGCCACCAGCCAGTGAATCTTTCTGGGTGACTAGAATAAGACTGTTGTTGTCTCATTACTGTTGCTTTCCTGTTCCCCTCAGATAATAACAGCTGTGTGTGTGCTGTGTTTGGATCCAGTGTGATTTCACGTGAATATTTTAAGAATCCAGCTCTGGTCTTGGGCTCTGGTTGTAGCAGTAAAACGTCCACTTCAGTCCCTGTCAGTGAGACGTTTGTCCACTTCTCTCTCAGGACGTCCTGTAGTTTATCTCTGACTTCTGACACGGCCGCTGTCACGTCCTCAAAGCAGCTCAGAGGACAGTTATGGATGCTGGATGTTGATTGGCTGAGTGGTGACAGTGAGGGGTAGTTCTGTAGAAACTGGCTGTGATCCTCTGTGTGTGAGAGCTTCTTCAGCTCAGCGTCTTTCCTCTTCAGCTCAGTGATCTCCTGCTCCAGCTTCTCCTGAAGCTCTTTGACTCGACTCACTTCACTTTTCTGCTGGGATCTGACCTGCTGCTTCACATCAGAGCTTCTTTTCTTCAGCAGACGGATCAGCTCAGTGAAGATCTTCTCGCTGTCCTCCACTGCTTTATCAGCAGAGAGATTGATGGCCTGCGCCTGCTGTTGAAGCAGCTTCACATCTTTCTCTCTGTCCTGGATTCTCTGCTGGATGGTCTGTCGACTCCCCTCGAGCTCTCTCTGCCTCTCAGCTCTCTCTGCTGCAGCTGAGACTGTGTCGTGGCCTTTATGTTCCTCCATTAAGCAGAGAGAACAGATAAGCTGCTGATCAGTACGACAGAAAATCTTCATCACCTCATCATGACGAGAGCAGATGTTCTCCTGGAGCTTCTTGGACGGCTCCACCAGCTTGTGTTTCTTTAATGGAGCTGATTCATAATGAGGCTGAAGGTGTTTCTCACAGAAAGCAGCCAGACAGACAAGACAGGACTTGTGTGCTTTGAGTTTTCTCCCCGTGCAGACATCACAGGCCACATCTTCAGCTCCAGCATAGCAGTGATCAGCAGGAGCAGCTTGGAGTCCAGTCTTCTTCAGCTCCTCCACTAAATCTGCTAACAAGTTGTTTTTCAGCAGGTCAGGCCTCGATGTGAATGTCTTCCTGCACTGAGGACAGCTGTAGATGTACTTACAATGCTCTCCATCCCAGTGGCTTTTAATACAGTTCATGCAGTAGTTGTGTCCACAGGGAGTAGTCACCGGATCCTTCAGTAGATCCAGACAGATGGAACAAGAGAAGGTTTCCCGGTCCAGCTGAACTCCTTTCTGCGCCATTTCACCTCTCACTCAGTGACGACGACTGTCTGAGTCTCTCTTCCTGAGATGTGAAACTGTGTGGGA
Source organism: Perca fluviatilis (assembly GCF_010015445.1). Classification (NCBI taxonomy): domain Eukaryota; kingdom Metazoa; phylum Chordata; class Actinopteri; order Perciformes; family Percidae; genus Perca; species Perca fluviatilis. The sequence goes on from NC_053127.1 coordinate 3,599,650, forward strand.
GGAGTTATCAAGTCTTGTTTCATTCCTGGAGGAGGAGCAGTTTGAGAGAGATACTGGGTGTGTTGCAATGCCCATAGTACACACAGACACACACACACACGCACACAGAAACAGACACACACACACACACACACAGACAGACAGATAGATAGATACACACACACACACACACACACACACATACACACACACATTTCAACCATTTATTTATGTCCACATGAAGAAAAATGGTACAGGGACACAAATATTGCAAATGCAGAACAATACATTCGCAAACTCATGGACCAGTGGCACGCAGCAGGTCTTCACAATATTACTTAATAAGCACAATACTCGGTTCTTAAGGGTATAAGTAGCAACAGCTCCGCCATATGTGGCAGCTGCAGACACACACACACACACACACACACACACACACACAAAAAACCAACACACACACACAGGAACTTGTTACTTCATGTTTGCAGAGAGGGAAATATATCACTCTAGATCCTTAACAGACAGAAACATCTTTCACACTAGTAGAAAGAAAACATTTCTTTGAGTTCACTTTGACTATATTTTAAATTTCGTAGTATTTTCAACAGCCCCATGTTGGCAGGTGTGGCATAGACAGCAGCTTTTTAAAAAGGATGTTTCTCCGGTGAGCTGAACATATTTAGGGTAACTCTCTCTAAACCGTTCTGATTTTAAATGAAGAATAAAAGAACTGGAGGTGAATGGTGCTGTGTGGAGCCAGGTGGAAACAAATAAACCCAACGTGAGTCAACAGTGAACAAACAGGTTCATCATGTAATGGGACTCTTTACTTTCGTTTTCTCTGAACAGCAACTCTTTACAGAAATCACTCACACACGCACACGTATACACGAACACACACAGACACGGACACAGACACACACACACACACACACGCACGTACAGACAGACACACACAGACAGACACACACACAGACAGACAAAGAAGAATAAAAGAACTGGAGGTGAATGGTACTGTGTGGAGTGATTCAGTGAAAAGAGGAGGCGTGTTCAGGTGCAAACGTTCCCTAGTGCTATTTCGCAGTTTCAGAAAACAATTCTGCCACAGACCAGGGTGGTATTTCAGGTAGGAGGTTTAACAAACTCTGAGTGTAACCCTGAGGTCTGAGTTGATTTACCCTGAGATGGGAAACTCTGAGTTTTTGGTTTCAGAACAGCTGATATGAGTTGGTTCAATCAACTCAGAGTAGGTTCATGCGCGTGCACGACCACAATAAAAAGGCAGCATGAATGGAGCCATGATACTACGATTCACCATGGTAACAACCACAAACAAACGGGTCGGTGGAAATAGTCATGCACACGTACAGCAAGTTAAAAAAAACCAAACACAGCGGCTGCTGCAAAAGAGAGAGAATTTGCGTGCAGAAAATTTCTGCTAGAGTAAATGCGTATATTCCAATATAGTGTATATCATATTTAATCATAAGTATAGCCTAATATTGCTGGTGAAATGGTATTGAACCTATAATCTATTTGATTTAGGTGCAATCCTGCGGGCGAAAAAGTCCTAGTCCTACTAATCCCATTCTGAGGCTGCAGCACCATCATTAACAGAATTATAATCCATAATCTTTTATTTCAAAGGGTTTACATCATTCACCTGCAATACCGTGGAACTCCTTTTAAAAACGTTTAGGCTATAACACGTTTCAGAGCGAGTCACACTCTTCTGACGGCACTTTGCTACAGTGGCTTTATTAATATGCTCCGCATCACCAATATTTTAAAGACAAATGCCGATGGCAAAAAAACGTAATGCGACACAATAATCTGCTAGAATGTAAGAGCATAGATGGGTGATGTTAGTGATATGAGGATGATAAGGTTATGTAGGCTAGGCCTACATAACTGATCGACTGGGAAGAAAAACGATACCGCTCAAATAGAAAGTTATCTGAAAATTAAAATGTCGGGGCTTCAATATCATCTCCCGACATATGTTTAACTCTCTGTGAAGTAAAGCAGCTTCTTCATCAATGGGATCGTAGACAAAAGGAAATGCCATGTTTTGAGAAATAAAATTGCATGGTTAATAAACCAACATATTTTTTTTATTATTCATGCCGATAACAAACTGCGCTAAAATGCGCCCGATACAGACTGAATGAATGAATGAGGAAATGAGAGAGCGCTGTGTCAGAGGGAGGAGACTGAGACAAACTCAAGGTTTCTTGAAGAAAACCTGCTGGTGACCAGGTTAGGTTCACAGGCTCAGTTACCATAGTAACTGACTCAGAGGTGAAGTTACCTCTCTTTCTGAAACAGAAAACCCAGAGTTTCCCTCATCTCAGGCTTAACAAACTCAGAGTTTTCACTAAACCTGCTTTCTGAAATACCACCCTGGAAAAACCTGGTCTAAAAACAGTGGCGCTACTCTAAAGTCAGTGGCGCGTTACTCAGATGCTATTTTAGGGGCGCATGCTTGGCCATAATGTAGCGTGTGCACAACGCGCATACACTTTGCTTCTCTCATCTACACGGACGCAGCAGTTCCCATTTTTGCAAACCATACATAATTACAAGGAAAAATATTACTGAAAATGCGCTTCAGGTGTTTGGATAGATCAGGAGGCTTTACAGTACAATCCTCAAAGAGACGCTGCATTCTTTGTGGTTTGTTGTGTTTTACACATTTCCATGAATCATGGATGTGTTGATGACATAAATGAGGAAATATTAGAGGACTTAAGGAGACGTGATGTTGAACTACGGTGGGATCTGGTCCGGGAGTAATGCGCGATGCGAGCGGGTGGACGGAGATGGAGTGGGGAGGAAGGGGCACAACAGGAGCAGGTGGTGCGTTTGGAGGCCCACGCTCCATGGCTGCAGCAATCCTCTCCACACTTGAGGAGATGCGCCCGAGAGGCCGCAGCAACATCGCCACCCGGTCAAGACAGCAAGACGGGCATTTATTACTTTGCTGCATCCCGGACAGCTCCCGCTGGCGTGCGCCAGGCAAATCCGCCATCATAATAGCAATCCGCCATGGAACAAGAGCGCCTGCTCTTAAAGGGAATGTGAGATGACGCTCTGATTGGTTTATTGCACGTTACGCCCAAACCACACCTAGCTACTTCAGACCAACCCATTTTAGATTTGCGTCGGGTGCAAGAGTCATTTATCCCGCCGGTATCATAGCAACAGCGCCAGAGATCCGCCCACAAAGCTACTTGTGTTTTGCGTTTCAGATCATTAAAATAGGGCCCTTAGAGTGAATGCTACAACTGCTGGACTGGCCCCCTGAGGCGGGTTTTTTTTTTTTGAGGGGGGGGGGGACGGTGCCTTGCTCAAGGGCACCTTGGCAGTGCCCAGGAGTCCACACTCCATACTTTTGGTCCATACGGGGATTTGAACCAGCAAAAAACAACGTTTTATTTCTCCGATTCACTGCTTTGGGTTAATGTCGGTGCTATCTCTCTTCAGTCGCTCTCTACGTTGCTCGTCCACATGATGTCACTGTGCATGCGGGCACTCGTTTGTTAGCCTCCCTCTAAAATTCTGTCCACCAGTTGACAGTGAAATAGAAATAAATCAGACACACTACACCACGACACAAACAGATGAATGGTGAAGGAAGATTGATTCAACGTAGAGAGTGATGAATCTAATCATTATTTTTCTTATCATTACCCCCCCTAAAATAAGCCTGATGATGTCCTCAGACAAAGATACAGTAACAGTGAAGCAGAGAAGCCTATCTAAAGAAAATATTAAGCCTAGATTCAAGCAGACTAGCAGTAAGAAACCACAAGTCCAATGCACACTGCATGTTTATTATAAAAGGTTTCTATTAACCTGAAAATATGTTAACTAAGACCTGCAGACAAAGTGAGCTGAGGAGCTCTAACCTCCACTACAGCCCTGGTTAGCAGAATGAAGGCGCCCTCTTGTGTCCTGCATCAGTTTACACATTTCACTTGTTAACCTGCTGGGATGTTCACTGCAGGAAGACACGTCCAAACTTCACATGACATCAGTAAAGAGACGTTTAAATAGACGTAACATTGCAAAGCAGCCAGACATTGCAGACAGGACTTGTGTGCTTTGAGTTTTCTCCCGGTGCAGACATCACAGGCCACATCTTCAGCTCCAGCATAGCAGTGATCAGCAGGAGCAGCTTGGAGTCCAGTCTTCTTCAGCTCCTCCACTAAATCTGCTAACAAGTTGTTTTTCAGCAGGTCAGGCCTTGATGTGAACGTCTTCCTGCACTGAGGGCAGCTGTAGCTGTACTTACGATCCTCTACATCCCAGTGGCTTTTAATACAGTTCATGCAGTAGTTGTGTCCACAGGGAGTAGTCACCGGATCCTTCAGTAGATCCAGACAGATGGAACAAGAGAAGGTTTCCCGGTCCAGCTGAACTCCTTTCTGCGCCATTTCAGCTCTCGCTCAGTGACAACGACTGTCTGAGTCTCTCTTCCTGAGAAGTGAGACTAAAAACAGCATGTACAGTGTTTGGGAGGAGTTATCAAGTTTAGCTGCATTCCTGGACGAGGAGCAGTTTGAGAGAGATACTGGGTGTGTTGCAATGCCCAATCTACCATTAGTATGAGGTAAAGACTTCTTAGAATCAGAGGGTTTGGAGACAGATCCCCAGTTTACTAAATGACTGAGCTGTCCTGTTATTAAGTTTATATTGTTTACAAAAATCCAAACACTGAACATGGAAGACACATGAATGATTCACAGCTTTTTTCAGTAAATAGCAAATTTGCAAAGTAACTACAATCTGAGAAATATATAGAATAGATTTAGCGCCACCTTAACCATCATCAAAATGCTGCTGACATATTAAATATAGTTCTGCCTAGGACAAGAACACATCCTGAGAGGGTTTCTTCTGAATGATGAGGGCTTTAACTTTTCAATAGTTCAGGTTATCTCTGCTCTCTCCAAAGACACACACACACACACACACACACACAACTACACACAGACACACGCACAAACACACACACACACACGCATGCACACATGCACACATACACACACACACACACCTGTAGAGCTTGTTTAAAATAATACATTTTCCAATATAAATGTATATTTGTTTGATCTGATATTTATTAATAAAATCCTGAAATAGATCTTTTACTACGTGACTTTTCACCATGGACGTGCATCACGTTTTGGACCGGGATAGGTTAGAGGTCACCCAGGAAACGGCTGGCTGTTTGTGTGTGTGTGTGTGTGTGTGTGTGTGTGTGTGTGTGTGTCTGTCTGTGTGTGCGGGTCTGTGTGTATGTGTCTGTGTGTGCGGGTCTGTGTGTGTGTGTCTGTGTGTGCGGGTCTGTGTGTATGTCTGTGTGTGCGGGTCTGTGTGTATGTGTCTGTGTGTGCGGGTCTGTGTGTATGTGTCTGTGTGTGCGGGTCTGTGTGTATGTGTCTGTGTGTGCGGGTCTGTGTGTATGTGTCTGTGTGTGCGGGTCTGTGTGTATGTGTCTGTGTGTGCGGGTCTGTGTGTATGTGTCTGTGTGTGCGGGTCTGTGTGTATGTGTCTGTGTGTGCGGGTCTGTGTGTGTTCCTGAGAAGCAGTGGCGGATCTAGAAAATGTTACATGGGGGGGCAAAGGGGTAGCGAGAGATCTTGGTAGGGTGGCAGGGGAAGACGGTACATGGGAACCCCCATATGTAAACTGATATGCCCTACTACGCCCCGCGACGCCCTGCTATGCCCTAAACTGCTACAACTATTATTTCTAGTCATAGTTCCATTATCTTTTTTGTTACTATAATTACCATTATTATGAATCATAATTCTCTGTAACTGTATATCTGTATCTAACCAGCGACCACCAAGACCCTGGATATGTCTGATGTTTCTGTTGCACCAAATGCTTGCTCTTGGGAGAATTGTTGGGTCATTGTAACTTAAAGAGTGTGGTCTAGACCTACTCTATCTGTAAAGTGTCTTGAGAAGAGTGAACTGTTGTTGTATATGTAAATATTTACATATCTAACCCTATAACATATACAACAGAATGGAAATAGCCAAAAACTGAAAACACATCATGTCACAGGACATGTTATGTTACTGTACTGCAATTTATATGTAAGGAGAATATAAACCAACCATATGGTCCAGGGGTTACTGCAGCCTCCTCTTCCTCTCTGTCATCTCCTCCTCCGATCACTCTCTGCCTCTGTCCCTCTCTGTGAACCTGCAGCCTCCTCTTCATCCCTCACTGTCAATTCTTCCTTTCCCTCTTCTCTTTCACTCATTTCTGCATCTCCTTCTGTGGTCTTCTCCTGCTCTGACCTGCCTGGTCTCTCCAGTTTACTGTCTTCTCCTTCTTCATTTCCCTCCTCCTCTTCCTCCTGTGCACTACTCAGGATTTTCTTGGCTGGAAATATTCCCACTTTTAGGCTTCAGCTAATATCTCCAGCTACTCTGGCCTGCAAAAGTCAAGATGTGAAAAGCTCTTGTTATTCTTGTATTACATTACACTGTATGGCCCTGTAGCTAATAAGTAGCCTAAAAACATAACATCAGACGAGATTTATTACATGCACACATCAGTTATGTTTAGACTAGCCTTCTTAATCCCGTTGTATTTGTTGTTTTCCCAGTTTGACAGTAAAGTATGTTGCCTGGTTTAATTTGTGCAGCCGTATTGCCGTGATATGTGAGAGGAAGTGGATTTTATAGTAGCCTACTCCTTAACTAATCATATACAAATGATCGGACTCAGCGAGCTCTGTGTAGTGTGTTGTAACGTAACGCCACCGAACGCGACACCCTCTGTAAAACCGTTATGAATCAAACATGCCAGTTTGTAATATTCTGTATTATGCTCTTCTTGTCTTTACTGAAATCAAACTAATCAAACAGCAGAATGCGCACTTACAACCCCGAGGGAACAATTTGACTTTTGGCTAACAGACGCCGCTGTTGTTGATACTGACTCGCCTTTAGCAGACATTATAATTATTACAAATTTAACTTTACATGAAACGTGTGTTTTAACTTCACCTGGGAAACAGACTTCACTTTGAGAGGCTCGGGGGAGGGCTTGGTCGCTCCAGTCTTTGCCGGGATGCAGGGCCCCCACACCGCAGCAGACTCGCTGTGTGCGAGCCTGAATGGCGCCGCGGCCGACTTGCGCGTTTGATGCAGGGACGTAGCTAAGTATTTGAGGGGCAGGGGGCTAAGATTACATCTACAATTATTATTTATTATGAATTAATATAAATTCATTGTTTGTTTCAATGTTTTAAGAAGCCTGTGCACATAGTGGCAGTTTGTTTTTACAAGCAAAGTTTTTTTAACACCAGAGTTAGGGGGGCAGCTGGGGGGGCAAGGCCCTACAGTGGGGGTCAGCTGCCCCACCTTGCCCCCCTGTAGATCTGCCCCTGCTGAGAAGTGAGACTAGATTAATCTCTGATCTAAAAACAGCATGTCCAGTGTTTGGGAGGAGTTATCAAGTTTAGCTTCATTCCTAGACGGGGAGCAGTTTGAGAGAGATACTGGGTGTGTTGCAATGCCCATACTACACACACACACACACACACACACACACACACACACACACACACACACACACACAGACACAAACACACACACACACACCTCTACACGGTGCTCTGTACCCGGCTCACATTTTCTCGGCTAAACTTAAATGTCATGTGACCAGCCAGCAGTCGCTGTAATTCTATGAATAAATTAATGAGAATACGCTGAATGATGATGTGTTTATTTGATGTTGAACATTTGAAACCTGTCGATACTGATGATGTGAACAGACTGGTAATAACACTGTAATAACAGGGGACTTCAGCAAAGAACAACCGCATGGTTTTCATGTAACGTCTCACACACACACACACACACACACACACACACACAAACAGGTCACGCATAAATAATACATAAAACATGATAATACATGAACAAATATTACATTCAATACACATACTACACGGTGCTCTGTACCCAGCTCACACACACACACACACACGCACACACGCACGCACACACACAGGTTTGTGGCACTATCTTTGTGGGGACCTGTCATTGACATAATGCATTCCATAGCCCCTTACCCTAACCTTACCCTAACCTTACCCTAACCTAATTCTAATCCTAATCCTAAAACCAAGCCTTAACCCTTGTTAAGACACACACACACTCACACACGCATAAATAATACAGAAAATGATCCACCTCTGTCTCCATTCCTCTTGTCCTCCTCCTCCTCCATTCACTGTCCTTCCTTTCTTCCTTCCACTATTCCCCTTCTGGGCTCCATCTGGGCTCCACCCCTCCCTTCCTCCACTCCATTCCTCCCCTTCTCCATTCCCCCTCCCCCTTTCCCTGTCCTTCCTTCCTCTTCCCTTTCCTTTCCATTTCATTTCATTTCCTTTCCCATTTCCCTTTCCATTCCATTCCCCTTCATTTCATTTCCTTTCCCTTTTCATTTCCATTCCATTCCCCCATTTCCCCCCCATTTCCTTTCCATTTCCACTTCCCCCATTCCATTTCCTTTCCCCTTTTTCCATTTCATTTCCATTTCATTTCATTCCATTCCCATTTCCATTTCATTCATTCCCCCCTTTCTTCTTTTCCCATTTCATTCATTTCCTTTTCCCATTTCCATTTCCCTTTTCCTTTCCATTCATCCATTTCATTTCATTCATTTCATTCATTCATTTCCTATTTCCTTTCTCCATTTCCATTCCCCATTTCTTTCCATTCCCTTTTTCATTTCATTCATTCTTCATTCCCCATTTCATTTCATTCATTTCATTCATTCATTTCATTCATTTCCCCATTTCATTCATTTCATTTCCCCATTCATTTCATTTCCCCTTTTCATTTCATTCATTCATCATTCCCTGTTCCTCATTTCCCTCTCATTCCATTCCATTTCCATTTCATTCGTTTCATTTCCATTTCCATTCATTCTTTCCCTGTTTCATTTCCTCTTTCATTTCCATTCATTTCATTCCCCATTTCCCCTTCATTTCATTTTTCATTCATTTCCCTCTTTCATTCCATTCCTTCCTCTTTCCCATTCTTCATTTCCCTTTTTCCATTTCATTCCCCATTTCCCATTTCCTTTCATTCTTCCATTCCCACTCATTTCCCTTCCTTCATTCCCCTTATTTCATTCATTTCCATTTCCCATTTCATTCATTTCCTTTCCCCCTTCATTCCATTTCCATTCCTTCCATTTCCCTGTTTCCTTTCATTTCCCTGTTTCCTTCATTCATTCATTCCATTCCATTTCATTCCCTGTTTCATTATTTCCTTTTCCGTTTCATTTCCATTTCTTTCTCCTGTTTATTTCATTGCTTCCACCCTGTCCGTTTCATTTCCCTTTCCTTTCATTTCCTGTTCCTTGGCCCCCCCCCCCTCCCCACTGCCTGGCCCCCTGCTTTCCATTTCCCTACACCTATTTCGTTCTCCGTTTCCATTCATTTCCTTCCGTGTTCGTTCTCCTCCTGTTTCCTGGGTTTCTTTTTTCTGTTTCGTTTCCGTTTCCTGGGTTTCCGTTTCCTTTCGGTTTCGTTCCCTGTTTCCTGGGTTTCAGGTTTGTTTCCTGGGTTCGTTTGGGTTTCTGGTTCGTTCCCTGTTTCTGTGTTTCCTGTTCTGGGTTTCTTTCCGTTACTGGTTGTTTCTTTCGTTTCCTGGGTTTCCTGGTTTCCTGGGTTTCCTGCGGTTTCCGTTTCTTGGTTCGTTTCCTGGGTTTCGTTTGGGTTTCCTGGGTTCCTGGGTTCGGTTTTGGGTTTCCTTATCTGTTTCATGGGTTGGGCTGCCCCACCCCCCTTCTCCATCCTTTCCTCCTCCCCTCCACCCACACCTCGCCTCCCACCTCCACACCCTACCTCGCCACTTTGACAGGACCTCCACCACACAACCCCCACACACCCACACCCCCTCCACACACACACCCTCCTTACCCCACCACACACAACCACCTCCACCACCCACACATCCTCCTCACCACCACCTGGGCCACTCTCTGCACACACACACACCACCACACACACACAAGGCCACCACCAGGGCCACCCACACACACACAGAGACAGACACAGGACAGACAGGACGACGACCACACACACACATACACACACACAAAACACCACACACACAAACACACACGCACACACAGACATACACACAACACACACACACAGACACACAAAACATACACACACACACACACAGACATACACACAAAACACACACACACACACACACACAGACATACATAAAGACACACACACCACACACACACACACACACACACACACACAGAGAGAGACAGACAGACAGACACACACACACATACACACACACACAGACACACACACAAAACACACACACACAAACACACACGCACACACAGACATACACACAACACACACACACACAGACACACAACACACACACACACAGACACACAAAACATACACACACACACAGACATACACACAAAACACACACACACACACACACACACAGACATAAAGACACACACACCACACACACACACACACACACGCACATACACACACACATAGACATACACGCACACACACACACACATACACACAAAACACACACACACACACAAACACACACACAGACATACACGCACACACATACACACAAAACACACAGACAGACACACACACACAGAGACATACACACACACACAAACACACACACAGATATACACACACACACACACAGACCACTTGTTTAATTTAGACATTTCTGACTGTAATATAAACTAATATCATCAATAGTCACGATTCCATTCAATGTAAACATTTTTATTTCAACAGGGACAGCGATGCAACAATAAGAGCCACTAGATGGCAGAAAGGTACTTTGTAACCACAGTTGGAGTTTCTCAGAGTGAATGAGGTTCAGTTGAATGCAGCATTAGTTTACAGGTTTTTCCAACTGCTCACACATGTTTTCAAAACTATATCCTCTTTTTTCAAAACTCTACACACAGTTTCCCAAACTGCAAACACACAAAATGCAAAATGCCTCCCATCTCCTTCAACATGAAGCACTGCATTCAAAATACCATAAACACATCTCAACATGAAGCATTTGCATCAAATGGCAAAAACTTCTTTTATAATAGTAAATTTTTGGATATACCAAATACACACTGTTGTTCTAAATCTAAAGCTCTTCTGTCTTTCATAGGTTTATATCTACATTTACAATGTTCTAGAGCAGGGGTGTCAAACTCAACTTAACTAAGGGCCACAATGGAAAATAGTAATCATATCAAGGGCCAGACATGTTTATTGATAGGCTTTAATCGAAAAACTAAAATATCTTTGACTGCATTATTGCGTGTGTCATATAGTCTTCTCACTCACAGTTTGGTCGACATAAAGTCCTAAAGAAGTCAGGAGAAAGTTCCCCCGCCATCATAGAAAAGAAGTGCCCAAAAATGTCGGAAAAAGTGACAAAACTGTCAGAATGTTTTTTTTTTTAATGCGGCAAAAGTGACAAAAATCGTCAGAAAAAAATAAAAAATATTTCAGCAAAAGTGACAAAAACTAAGTGGGCCAAAATGTATTGTGAACCTAAATTGATATGCGGGCCAGATCAAAATCTGTGAGGGGCCGGATTTGGCCCGTGGGCCTCGAGTTTGATACATGTGTTCTAGAGAGAGAGGGATCTGCTGAGAGGGGTTGGAAACTGTAAACAACCATGTACTGTTACAGTCAAACAGAACATACTGATTGGGCCAAACGTCACGTTTAGGGTACCTCATGATGTGGGACCGAGACGGCTGCTGGTGGGAGAAGGACTGGGACCGGCCCAGACTGGCCTGGTGCCGGTCCAGCAGGTCTCGAAACGCCGGGCTGGACGGGCTGTTTTTACCTGGGAGGAGAACCACGGAGACACGGTTACCACAGCAACACGGTCACCACAGCAACACGATCACCACAGCAACACGGTCACCACAGCAACACGGTCACCACAGCAACACGGTCACCACAGCAACACGGTCACCTTCTATCATCATACTGAGGCTGCAGCTCCACTGCTACGTTTCCCCTCTCATTCCCCCTGCTCTGGTGTTTCCCCTCTCATTCCCCCTGCTCTGGTGTTTCCCCCTCTCATTCCCCCCTGCTCTGGTGTTTCCCCCTCTCATTCCCCCTGCTCTGGTGTTTCCCCCTCTTTCATTCCCCCTGCTCTGGTGTTTCCCCTCTCATTCCCCCTGCTCTGGCGTTTCCCCCTCTCATTCCCCCTGCTCTGGCGTTTCCCCCTCTCATTCCCCCTGCTCTGGTGTTTCCCCCTCTCATTCCCCCTGCTCTGGTGTTTCCATGTGTGTTGATGAGTTGCCAATCGTTCCGGACATCTGAGCTTAAAATAAATTCTGATGCAGACCTTTGAGTAAAACGTTTGAGAATCCCTGTTATTTAAGGTTTATGTTTATTTGTCCACTGGGCCTGTTTAAATAAAGTTATGGTACTTTGATAGTAAAGAGATGTGTAGTTGTTCTTACGTGACAGCGGGCGAGCATCAGGCGGAGGGTTGGACACCGAGGCCGTGAACTGGAGCTTCAACTTCATGTGTTGACTCAGCTGATCAGAGGAGGAAACACGAGAGGACAATGTCTTCAGGCTTCTAATCTAATGTATCTCATTGTAGGGGGGTGGGGCCAAATGAGTAAAGAGAAGTTCAAGGTAATAGTCAAAAACATGTCAAAACTGTTTTAAAAAACACACACGCACGCAAACACACACACACACACAGACACACAGACACATGCACATACACACACACACACACACACACACACACACACAGACACATGCACATACACACACACACAGTCACACACAGACACACACATGCACAAACACACACACACACACACACACACACACACACACGTGTGCACACACACACACACACACACACACACACACACACACAGAAGCTGTGAAAGGAGCTCTGTCTGGTCAGCTTTGCTCTTCTACAGGTTCACCACAGGGGGGCGTACTTTCTCCCCTTCTGTTCATTCTATATACAAACATGTGTCAGAGCAAATATGTAAATAGGACCATTATTAAATATGCAGACGACTCCGTCATAGTGAGTCTGCAACATAAAAATGACAGAGGCCACGGTCCAATAACTGAAGACTTTGTCCAAAGGTGTGAGGAGTCACACCTTCAATTGAACATATCCAAAACAAAGGATATGTACAATGATTTTGGAAAAACTCCAGGATATGAGGCTATAACTATAAATGGTCAACTAGTGGATCAAGTACAATCCTATACATACCTAGGGACAATTATTGACTACAAATTAAATTTCCAGGAGAATTGTGAGGCTGTCTGTAAAAAAGGGACAACAGCGTCTACACTGTTTGAGAAAATTGTAGCATTTTCATATAGACAAGACCATGAAGACATTATTCTATCATGCTTTTATCGAAACTATTATATCTTTCTCCCTAGTGGCGTGGTTCGGTTGTGTCTCAGTCAAGCACAAGAATCTCCTAAACCAAATTGTAAAATGGTGAAGTAAGCTGACTGGGGAGTCCCAGCTGCACCCCACATCCCTGTATGCTGAACAACTACAGCAGCTAGCTATGGCTAACTCAGAAGATAGTCTACACCCTCTGAACAGGGAACTCCAGTATCTTCCCTCTGGACGGAGGCTAAGGGCGTTTTCACACATACCTCGTTTGGTCCGGACTTTCGGACTTTTTAGTTTGATCCGAACCAAAATTACAGGTGTGAAACCTCCCCCGGACCACGGTCCGGATCAAAAGACCAAATTTTGGTCCGACAAAAAGAGGTGGTCTCGGTCCGGACCAAACTGAACCATGGTCCGGTTCGTTGATAGTGTGAAAGCATTTTTGGGATGGTTCGGACTTTCGGACCAAATACAGGAAGCTCTGGCAGGCTCTCCTCGTGTTACAAGACCGGGGAAGCTCCTTTAAGGAACAGCTCGGTGCTTAGAGAGAGAGAGAGAGAGAGAGACAGAGACAGAGAGAGAGACAGAGAGAGAGACAGACAGAGAGAGACAGAGACAGAGAGAGAGAGAGAGAGAGAATACATCAGCAGTTTATTTGTTAAGTGGTAGTAAATGTACAGTGTAGGTTTCAGTTTGTCTCTGAATAAATGCTCCAGAAAGAAAGTTCCCGTGTCTCGCTTCTCTACATCACAACAAAACAAAAAGAGGCGCGGCAGTAGGGGAGAGCAGCGGTCAGTAGGGGGGGGCAGTAGGGGAGAGCAGCGGTCAGTAGGGGGGGGCAGTAGGGAGAGCAGCGGTCAGTAGGGGGGGGCAGTAGGGGAGAGCAGCGGTCAGTTGAATAGCCGAAACTCGGACCCAGAGAGAGGAGACGAGAGGACGGGGAAGCCCGTCAACAAACCAATCAGTTCTAAGTATCTCAGCTCACGTATGTGATGACGGCAGGACGTAGTTTAGTCACGTAGAGGTCTTTAGTGCGCTTGCAAAACTGCCGTGTGACACCAAAACTTACCGGATCAAATGTATACAATGTAACAAAAACATGAACCTTGGTTCGGACTTTCATGTGTGAAAACGCCCTAAAAGTTCCTGGTTGTAGAACAAGCACTTTGGTCATGTACTGGTTTCTATTCCTCTTTTTTCTATTTTTTATATGTTTTAATGTTTTGTGTGTTGTATGTTATGTTGTGTTCTGCAAAGTTTTAAGGATGTCCTGCCTCTTAGACTGTAAAACTAGTTTACCTACAGGTATATGGGATTAGTTTTGTGCCTTTAATTCCAAGCAAAACTTCTCAAGTATCAAACAAAAAACACTAACTCAAGCAAAAAAACTGTCACCTCAAAGGTAAAACTTAAAACTTGCAAACAAAACATTTGTGTAGTTGTAAACTATTGGTCTTTTATTTGTTTGATATTATGTCCTTTTGTTTACAGTTCCCTCTGCTTCTTTCTCAATGATCAGTCTTTTGCTCTCTCCATCACGTTTGCAGTCATGCTCTTAGCTTTCTCCTTTGCGCTCCCTGAGTTTTTGCTTGCAATTCTGACACAAATATCTCGCGTGGGCGACCCGCACCCACAGGGGTGCGTCCCCATTGGTTAATGAGAGAAGGGTGCCTTTTTCGTCGCATTAGACGCTGAAGACACTCTGATTGGTTTATCACAGGGGTCTCAAACTCAATTTACCTGGGGGCCGCTGGAGGCGGAGTCTGGGTGAGGCTGGACCGCATCAGGTTTTACACAAGAAAAGCCTTGTTAAAAAAAATTCCTCTTTATTTTTATTATTGATATTCTTTTATCCTGCCGCGTACGCATCAAAAGAATTTAAAAATAAACCGTTAAATGGCACTTTCTGGAGAGTTTTGCGCAAAGAAATGGAGAAATTGAGTCTTACATGATATGTGCAAAACTGCAAGGTTAAGAGCCTATCCTACTCTGCATTGTTGTAGCAGGTATTAGGGCATTTAGCATTTGCATTACTATTAATTAGTCATCACTTGATACACATTGTATTACCTTGTTATGATATAAGAAGTGACCCATACAATGTGCCAAACATAATGTGCCACATGAAGAGACAGTGCAGCATGACAGTAGCAACAGCTGAGAAGATTTGGGTCTGTGGTGACCAGGTCCACCTCACAATCTTCTTCTCTCCCATTCTCTCCTTACATACACACACACACACACACACACACACACACACACACACACACACACACACACACACACACACACACACACACGGCACCGAGTGGGGCTCTCCGATGCTCGGAGGCGAGCCGTGGCCGGCTCAGAGCCGGAACTTTGGCGTTACACTTTGGCGTTATGTAGTTGACCCGCGGTGGTGAAATGTCTGCAGTTCTGGGCGGGTTGTTGCCGTGTTCTGATTGTTCTCATCTCAGCTCCGCCGAGACAAAATAGACATGCCATTTCAAAAAAATGTCATTTATTCATGTATCATCATCATTCAAATATCATGTTTTCAAAAGCATCACTTTCATAAATTTGTTTGTGACATATTTAGACTGCAAGCAGGCACATCTGGACAAACTAGCAGGCTGATCCCCGGAGAGCCCCGGCCCAATTTAACCCCTCGTTATATATAGCCTACATTTATATACATATATATACGTATAATGTCCTGGGCAGCAACTTAAAATAAGTGAAGTGAAGGCTCGGAAGAAAACACTCCATGGCAACGCTACTGTAACTTTCACTCATTGAGGAATGTTTCTCTGCTTGCATCAAGCCCGGCCGATGTCCCGCCCCCGAGAGCCATATACCCCACCGTGATTGGTGGGTTCGTTCAGCTCTGCACACAACACTGTAAAGTACCATACATATCAAACTCGCGGGCCGCACTAACATTAAACTTTCACATTAAGGCGGGGGCCACAAACTATCGTCGCGAGTTTGAGACCCCTGGTTTATCATCAGGGTGGTCAGTTTAAAAGATTTTCATCATATTTTGAGAGAGTCTAGTCATGCTCATCCCGCTCCCCATTTCCAGATTAGCGCTCCAAAACAAATAAAAAAGCTACAAAAACATGTAAACATGAAAAATCAAACACTGACAAAAAATGCTGAAAACATAGAATGTCACAAACAAAAAACACAGAATTTAACCCTTAAGTGATTTCTGTCTATTTCAGTTTACACAACTCAGCAGTGTCTCCAGGACACCAACCATACAACCTTAGTCCAGCATAGAGCGGCTGAGTGAATGTGGTCTGGACTCTGTGGAGGAGAGTCATGGTTTCAGAGACGCTGTAGAAGGACAGAATACCTGCACTGTGATCCAGGTACACTCCTACTCTGGAGGACTCAGGACCTGAGACGGGAGTTTGGACTTTGTCGTACCAAAATGTATAACTGTTGTTGTCACAATCTAACGCCCAAGATTTCTCATTTTGTCCAAATCTACATTCATCCAACCTCCCTACTCTGCTGATATTCTTGTATGCGACTGCTACAGAAACTCCTCCTCTCCTCTCGACCTCCCAGTAACAACGTCCAGTCAGACTCTCTCTACTCAGGACCTGATACCAGTCAGTGAATCTGGCTGGGTGACTAGAATAAGACTGTTGTTTACTCATGAACGTTGCTTTCCTGTTCCCCACAAATTCTTCTATCATTACTGTTGATTTCCTGTACCTCTCAGATAATAACAGCAGTGTGTTTACTGTATTTGGATCCAGTGTAATTTCACGTGAATATTTTAAGAATCCAGCTCTGGTCTTGGGCTCTTGGCTCTTGGGCTTCTCGCTGTCCTCCACTGCTTTATCAGCAGAGAGATTGATGGCCTCCGCCTGCTGTTGAAGCAGCTTCACATCTTTCTCTCTGTCCTGGATTCTCTGCTGGATGGTCTGTCGACTCCCCTCGAGCTCTCTCTGCCTCTCAGTCCTTTCTGCTGCAGCTGAGACTGTGTGGTGGCCTTTATGTTCCTCCATTAAGCAGAGATAACAGATAAGCTGCTGATCAGTACGGCAGAAAATCTTCATCACCTCATCATGACGAGAGCAGACGTTCTCCTGGAGCTTCTTGGACAGCTCCACCAGCTTGTGTTTCTTGAATGTCTCTGATTCATAATGTGGCTGAAGGTGTTGCTCACAGAAAGAAGCCAGACATTGCAGACAGGACTTGTGTGCTTTGAGTTTTCTCCCAGTGCAGACATCACAGGCCACATCTTCAGCTCCAGCATAGCAGTGATCAGCAGGAGCAGCTCGGAGTCCAGTCTTCTTCAGCTCCTCCACTAAATCTGCTAACAAGTTGTTTTTCAGCAGGACAGGCCTCGGTGTGAACGTCTTCCTGCACTGAGGGCAGCTGTAGCTGTCCTTACAATCCTCTCCATCCCAGTGGCTTTTAATACAGTTCATGCAGTAGTTGTGTCCACAGGGAGTAGTCACCGGATCCTTCAGTAGATCCAGACAGATGGAACAAGAGAAGGTTTCCCGGTCCACCTGAACTCCTTTCTGCGCCATTTCACCTCTCGCTCAGTGACAACGACTGTCTGAGTCTCACTTCCTGAGAAGTGAGACTAAAAACCGCACAGTATTTGGGAGGAGTTATCAAGTTTAGCTTCATTCCTGGATGAGAAGCAGTTTGAGAGAGATACTGGGTGTGTTACAATGCCCATACTACCATTAGTATGGTAGGAATGTTTTTGTAAGTACCAATTGTATGCAGACTGTACTGTAGGCAACAGTACATACCTTTATAAGAGCAGCTGCACTTTGTACTAAAAGTAAAAATAAAAAGTATGAGATAAGGAACGCAGTAACACTTGTTTACAACAGAGCTCATTTCTCATTTAAAAACTCTGCTGACTTCAGCTTTTAGGAGGTAAACTCTTCTTAGAATCAGAGGGTTTGGAGACAGATCCCCAGTTTACTAAATGACAGAGTTGTCCTGTTATTAAGTTTATATTGTTTACAAAAATCCAAACACAGAAGATGGAAGACACATGAATGAATCACAGCTTTTTGAAATATATAGAATAGATTTAGCACCACCTTAACCATCATCAAAATGCTGCTGACATGTTAAATTTAGTTCGGCCTAGGACAATAACACATCCTGAGATGGTTTCTTCTGAATGATGAGGGCTTTAACTTTTGAATATTTCAGGTTATCTCTGCTCTCTCCAAAGCCACACACACACACACACACACACACACAAGCTGGGAATGACATCACACCTGAGTTGACTGCGTTCCATTAAGAACTGCAAGAATAGATGGACATGTAGGGAAAACATTCCTAAAAAGTCGAGGAGGCACACTGTCACTTGGAGAACCTAAGGGCTTCAAGTGACCAACAATCGTCTGTAGTGCAGACTGAGTAACAGGTTCAAACTTTCCAAAAACTGCAGAGCAGACAACAGAGATGGAGGAATCATAAGTAGAAGGTGACATTTTAGCCCTAATAGAAGTGACCTTCTCAGTAAAAAAGTGAAGAAATTGTTCACACACAGCATGAGAGGCGTCAACACAGGCAACTTGCTGGTCATTAAGAACAGAGTCAATAGTTTTAAACAACATATGCGGGTTGTTAGAGTTAGACAGAATAATTATAAGTTAATTATCTGGCAGCGCCTATAGCAGCAGCGCGAGGTTTAAATGTATTGCAGGCAAGAACTGACTCAAATTATACAGGCATGTGGTCAGAAAACACTGCATCGCAGATCTCTAAGTTAATAACAGGCAAACCAAAGGATAAGACAAGGTCAAGTGTGTGCCCGCGTTCATGTGCGGGCCCAGACACATATTGCATCTGCATTAAAAGAGTCAATAAGATATAAAAAGTCTTTTGCCATTGGCTGAAGGCCTAACACCCCAACCAGACCGTCAATAGGTACCAACCAGGCGTCGGCAGGGGCAGGGTCCCGCAATTGCTGCAAGGTGGACCACACGGTATTCACACCGGGAAATCATGTCGAGGCGGGCCTTTATCCTCACCAGCCGTCCGCTGCGTAGCGTTTCCGCCGGGTAAGTGTAGCTGTGGGTCGGCACAGTTAGGATGGGATCCCCGATAGAAGCGGCGGCAAAGTTTTATATCCATACTCTGACATTACTAGGTCTTTGGCAGAGAGTTGAATCTCCATTAGTGCCTGGCGATCATACACCAGCAGAGGGTTAACATTTTGTGCAACAAGTGACAAAACCAGTGGTGACAGACGACAAGCCGCTAACACTGGCGCCATCTTCCGACATATACTTAGACTGCTTTTATCCTATAGACCTTCAACAATTAATGTTAAAGATATCCTCAGCTAAGCCATCTACCTGTCTCTTGGACCCCATCCCAACGAGGCTACTCAAAGAAGCGTTACCCGTGGTAAACACTTCACTACTAGATATGATCAATATGTCCTTATTAACAGGTTAGGTACCGCAGTCATTTAAAATAGCTGTGATAAAACCTCTTCTGAAAAAAACCACCCTGGATCCTGAGGTCTTAGCAAACTATAGACCTATATCTAACCTTCCCTTTCTATCCAAGATCCCTGAGAAGGTAGTTGCTAATCAGTTATGTGGTTTTCTACATAGCAACAGTTTATTTGATGATTTTCAATCAGGATTTAGAAAGAATCATAGCACAGAGACGGCACTGGTGAAAATTAAAACGACCTTCTAACAGCTGCAGACAAAGGACTTGTCTCCATTCTTGTTTTACTAGATCTTAGTGCTGCATTTGACACTATTGACCATACAATCCTGTTACAGAGATTAGAACACTTAGTCGGAATTAAAGGAACTGCACTAAGCTGGTTTAAGTCTTATTTCTCTGAGCGATCCCAATTTGTTAACATTAACGATAAACCCTCCAAGCACGCCAAAGTTAGCCATGGCGTTCCTCAAGGCTCAGTGCTTGGACCAATTCTATTTTCCTTATATATGCTTCCTCTAGGCCATATTATTAGGAAACACTCAATTAATTATCACTGCTACGCAGACGATACCCAATTATATCTGTCAATTAAGCCAGATGAAAGTGGTAAGTTAGCAAGACTTCAAACGTGTGTTGAGGATATAAAATGCTGGATGACCCACAACTTCCTGATGTTAAACTCAGACAAAACAAAAGTTATTGTGATAGGACCAACGCACCTCCGAACTTCGTTTTCGAAAGATATAGCTACTCTGGATGGTATTGCCCTGGCCTCCAGCACTGCTGTCAGAAATTTGGGAGTTATTTTTGATCAGGATATATCCTTCAACGCCCACTTAAAACAAACCTCAAGAATAGCCTTTTTCCATCTTCGTAACATTGCCAAAATTAGGAATATCCTGTCTCAAAACGATGCTGAAAAACTAGTCCATGCATTCGTTACTTCTAGACTAGATTACTGCAATTCCTTATTATCAGGTTGCCCAAATAAGTCCCTAAGACGCGTCCAGCTGATCCAGAATGCTGCAGCACGTGTTCTGACGAGAACTAAGAGAAGAGATCATATTTCTCCTGTATTAGCTTCTCTGCATTGGCTTCCTGTGAAATCTAGGATCGAATTTAAAATCCTCCTCCTGACTTACAAAGCTCTAAATGGTCAAGCACCATCATACCTAGAAGAGCTCTTAGTACCTTATTGTCCCACTAGGGAACTGCGCTCCCGGAATGCGGGGCTACTCGTGGTTCCTAGAGTCTCTGGAAGTAGACTGGGGGCCAGGGCCTTCAGCTATCAGGCTCCGCTTCTGTGGAACCAGCTTCCAGTCTGGGTTCGAGGGGCAGACACCGTCGCAACATTCAAGAGTAAACTGAAAACCCTCCTCTTTAACAAAGCTTATAGTTAGGGAGTGAGGAGTTGCAGCGTCCACCTAACCCGGCCCACCTGCTTCTCCTCGTAGTCATCAGTTTTATATACTGTATAATTAATAATATAGCAAGAGTAGAGGGAGGCGAGCCAGTACAGCCCGATCCGGTTGGGGAGAGTTCTAGCCCGACCAGGCACCTCTCTTTAAACCTGCCTCTCTTAGTTATGCTATTACAATTCTAGACTGCAGGGGAGGCTGTTTCCTTCCTATGACACACTGAGCTGCTCTCTCATCTCTACTTGTTACTTTTGTATGCATCCTGTCCCAGAATTGCTTGTTACTAATCTAGCTCTGGGGAGTTTACTCCCCGGAGTCCTTATGTTTCTTCTTTTCTCTGCAATTCCCGGCCGCATCCTGCTGCGTCCTGCTGCATCCGCCGCATCCACCTATGCTCTGCAGCGCCACGCTACATCCCGCAACGCCCTGCTGTGATGTTCCTATGCACAGAGTAGTCTGGATCCGGTATAGGGGACTGCACTACTCAGTATGACACGATGTGCCCTGCTATGACATGAACTTCCACAATAACCTTCGAAGTCACTGTGACCTTTAATGTGACTATTATCGCCACTGTTCATCACACCCCCAACCGGCCCGTCAGACACCGCCTACCAAGAGTCTGGGTCTGCCGAGGTTTCTTCCTAAAAGGGAGTTTTTCCTCGCCACTGTCGCGATAGCCACTGCTAATGCTTGCTCTTAATGGAATTACTGTAATTGTTGGGGTTTTGGAAATTGAGTGTGGTCTAGACCTACTCTATCTGTAAAGTGTCTCGAGATAACTTTTGTTATGATTTGATACTATAAATAAAATTGAATTGAATTGAAATTGAAATCTTGCCTCTTGCCCACAAAACCCCAATAGCCTACGTATCGCACAAATGACACAATGCACTGACATAATGCACAACCCCAATACCCTACGTATTTCACAACTAACATATTGCACAACCCCAATAGCCTACGTATTGCACAAATTACATAATGCACAACCCAAATAGCCTACGTATTGCACAAATGACACATTTCCACTAGGGCTGCAGCTATCGATTATTTTAGTAATCGAATATTCTACCGATTATTCCATTGTATATATATATATATATATATATATATATATATATATATATATTTGTAAGAAATCCTTAGTAAACAGCAATAGTAAATATTTATTATTGCTGTTTACAAAAAAAGGAAACCTGTCACTTGTTATATACAAAAGAAAGGTTTCCTTTTTTAGAAAAGCAAAACATTTTATTGCCAAATTCCAAGACCCTTAAAAAAAAAAAAACATTTCAATAGTACATTTTTGGTGTCCCAAATGTCAATATTTTTCACCCCCTTCCCCTTCTTGCCTCTTGCTCCTTGCACTGGATATGCAAAAGAGCTGTTCACTGACCAGAGGGTAAATGTGACTGTACGAAGCTTACAGCAGGGCCATTCAACTTTACTGTTCTGGGGGACACATTTTCAGAAGCCTAATACACAGTGAGGAGCATAGATATATCTATGGTGAGGAGAAAGAATAAAGAATGCATGATGAGGTCATTCACGTGCATATTAAGTAGCCATGCTGGGGGGAGGAGCCGTTTTGTCTCCGGCAGCAGCTAAGTTTCCAAAGATTAGAAGCAAACTAATAAACAGTTAGACTACAAACCGACAGCTTTCGTTTTAGCTTGTTAAAACATCGCTATTAGCAGAGTAGCATGCTGTAGGCTAGTTGTGTAAAATATGGCTATTAGCAGAGTAGCATGCTGTAGGCTAGTTGTGTAAAATATGGCTATTAGCAGAGTAGCATGCTGCAGGCTAGTTGTGTAAACAGAGCGGTGGACGAGAGCAGCAGACGTTAGCTACCTTGTGTCGGGTTGGCTCCGTGGAATGGATGAGTACACTGGATGTTTGTTACAGAGGTGATGTAGCAGCATGTTTGCAGCTTAAAATGATCCCAAACTTTCTGTCATTTTCTCTCGCCTGTCTCTCCTCTTAGACCCTCGCTATTTTCGTCTTCCTTCATTTGTAATCTGGGCCGTCAGTCTTGTGTTTATATACTGTCTGTGCTTGTGTCCGCAGAAGCGCAAACCTCTTGTGCGCTAGTAATAATCCTCCGTGTGGAAAAACAGTGAGCCGTACAACCTTAATTACATTGATTTAACGAAGCTTCGAGGCAAAGAATTTTGCTTCGAGGATTTTTTGTAATCAAATTATTCGAGGAATTGTTTCAGCCCTAATTTCCACATAGCCTATGCAGTACACAATGACACACGCGGGACACGACCCCAGTCTCCTGGGTGAAAGTCCTGTGTTGTTTGACCCATCCAACCAACCTCCCAGATTTTCACCCTTTCATACTACTTGCTACAGCGTCAACTCACACGTAATCACAAGGTAATGTAAGTCAATGGAGGCCAAACGGCGTTGATAAACACACTAAAAAGCGAGTATGCGTCTTGATAACACGCCATTAATGGCATATTGGCGTGTCACACATACGCCACCTCATGAGATCAGTCTGCTCTGTTAATCATTTGTTTTATACACAGGGTTAACCTTTAGTCAATCACTTATGCCAACTGACCAACCGTTTCCCATCAGGCCAAATTCCATTCACTAACTTTATCACATTAGGTCATCAGCCTCCCTGACTAAACTGGTCACCCCCTCATCTCCTGACATCAAACAGCCTGACTGAATAACAGGAAAGACTTTCTATTCATGTAGTTATGTGTTATAAAACTACTGATAGCATGAACCTTTTATGAGCCGATTAACTTATTAACTCCTTTAATAAGACACTGTTGTGAACAACCTTTAGTCACATTCTGTACTGACTCTACTTAGTAAGTAAGTAAAAACGAACTTTTGAGAGAACTCCAGTAATTTTGTCCACACTTTCAACATAAGATACAACAGAATGAAGATCTCTGTAAGTTTTACGCTGTTGCTGCTGCTCGGCGCCGTCTCCGCTGAAGAAAGTACCGATTATACGCTGCCTTTACCTCAAGACATCTACGCTGCGCTGGGACAGATGACCGGCTCGTTGGATCAACAGAAGGCAGACATGAGATTGTTGCAAAGAGAGACTCAAGGTACAGTAATGAACTGTTGTACATGGTGTCATAGCAGTTCAGAGATATCCAAAATTAGAGAAATAAGCAGCCTATGTTTCTATGTATTGGAGCAAAGTAGAGCTGCACATAGCTACCGATTATTTTCATTGTGGATTAATGTGTTATTTGTTTAGTCTCTAAATGGTGAAAAATGTGGATCAGTGTTTCCCAAAAAGCCCAAGATGACGTCCTCAAATGTCTCGTTTTTTCCACAACTCAAAGATATTCAGTTTCCTGTCACAGAGGAGAGAAGAAACTAGAAAATATTCATATTTAACAAGCTGACATCACACAAGTTTACCTGTTTTTACATAAAAAATAACTCAAACTGATTCATCGATTATCAAAATAGTTTGAGATTAATTTAATAATGACTAATCCATTAATTTTTGCGGCTCTAGAGCAATGTCTAAATAAACTGTCTCTGATTTTGCAGAACAAGTATCACAGCTGAAGACTGAAGTGGACAAGCTGAAGCAACAACAGAAAGGTATCGTTTAGGGGTGCACGATTCAGAAAATGTCACAATTCGATTCAAAAATGATTCTAGATTAAAAAACAATTCTCGATTAAAAAGATTCACGATATGTAAATGTAATTACTTCTCCCATGTGACTGCAGTAGACATACAATTTATAAAAACAAAACAAAAATATTAATTGATTTTGAATCGGTAGAGCTTGAATCGCGATATGAATGTGAATAGATTTTTTTTCCAAACCCATAGTATTATCTGATCATTTTTCTTGCTGCCGTCTCTCTCTCTCTCCCTCTCTGTCTGTCTCTCTCTCTCTTCCTGAGAAGTGAAACTAGTTTAAGCTCTGATCTAAAAATAACATGTGTTTGGGAGGAGTTATCAAGTTTAGCTTCATTCCTGGATGAGGAGCAGTTTGAGAGAGATACTGGGTGTGTTGCAATGCCCGTACTACACACACACACACACACACACACACACACAAGCACAGACACACACGCATGCACACGCAGATACATACACACACACACACACACACAGACACACACACACAACCACACACCCACACACATGCACAGACACACACACACACACACACACACACACACCCGCACACACAGACAGACACACACAAACACACACAAGCACAGACACACAAACCCACACAAACACACCTCTACACGGTGCTCTGTACCCGGCTCACACTCACATTTTCTCGGCTGAACTTAACTGTCATGTGACCGGCCTCCAGTCGCTGTAACTTCATACGATATCATACGAATAAATTGATGAGAATACGCTGAATGATGATGTGTTTATTTGACGTTGAACATTTGAAACCTGTTGATACTGATGTGAACAGACTGGTAATAACACTGTAATAACAGGGGACTTCAGCAAAGAACAACCGCATGGTTTTCCTGTAACGTCTCACACACACACACACACACACACACACACACACACACACACCATGCATAAATAATACATAAAACATGATAATACATGAACAAATATTACATTCAATACACACACTACAAAGTGCTCTGTACCCAGCTCACACACACACACACACACACACACCACGCACGCATACACGCACACACACAGGTTTGTGGCACTATCTTTGTGGGGACCCGTCATTGACATAATGCATTCCCTAGCCCATTACCCTAACCTTAACCATCACAACTAAATGCCTAACCTTAACCCTTACCTTCACCTTAACCATAACCTAATTCTAACCCTAGTCCTAAAACCAAGTCTTAACCCTCAAACAGCCCTTTAAACTTGGGGGGTCCAACATTTTGGCCCCACGAAACTGTCGGGATCCCACAAGTATACTGGACTACCGGTCTTTGGACCCCACGAATATAGTTAAACAAGCTCACACACGCACACACACACACACACACACACACACACACACACACACACACACACACACACACACACACACACACACACATAAATAATACAGAAACATGATAATACATGAATAAATATTACATTTTAAAGCCTGTACAGTCTGTACAGTGTGTTTGTTCATGTTGTCCCATCAGGACTCTTTGCTTCTTATTCTTCGTGCTCCTGTTTAAATTAAACATGCTTCCTGACAGGAAAAGACACAAAGCAGCAGTTTAAGTTCCAGCGCTGGTCCCTAGCTGACAGGATCCAGCACCAGGACTTTAGGGTGGTGGTGGCGCAGTGGATATGTCACATGCCTTTGGTGTGGGAGACCCTGGTTCGATTCCCACTGTGATACATCAACCAATGTGTCCCTGAGCAAGACACTTAACCCCTAGTTGCTCCAGAGGCGTGTGACCTCTGATATGTAACAATTGTAAGTCGCTTTGGGTAAAATGACATATATAATGTTTACACTCCCTCTGGTCCCTAGCTGACAGGATCCAGCACCAGGACTTTACACTCCCTCTTGGCGATCTTGTCCAGCGTGAGCAGAGATTTGTCCTGAGGAGGCAGGTAGAGGGGCCGGCCCACCGGAGAGCCAACAGGAGGGGTGATGGCCCGGCGCTCCATGGCACTGCCCGTCCTATATATAGACACATACACACATACATACAGACAGACACACACACACACAGACAGATGCACAAACACACACATACAGACAGAACAACGCAAACACACACACACACACACACACACACACCACTTGTTTAATTTAGACATTTCTGACTGTAATATGAACTAATATCATCAGTGGCGCCATTCAATGTAAACATTTTTATTTCAACAGGGACAGCGATGCAACAATAAGAGCCACTAGATGGCAGAAAGGTACTTTGTAACCACAGTTGGAGTTTCTCAGAGTGAATGAGGTTCAGTTGAATGCAGCATTAGTTTACAGGTTTTTCCAACTGCTCACACATGTTTTCAAAACTATATCCTCTTTTTTCAAAACTCTACACACAGTTTCCAAAACTGCAAACACACAAAATGCAAAATGCCTCACATCTCCTTCAGAATGAAGCACTGCATTCAAAATACCATAAACACATCTCAACATGAAGCATTTGCATCAAATGGCAAACACTTTTTTCATAATAGTAAATTTTTGGATATACCAAATATACACTGTTGTTCTAAATCTAAAGCTCTTTTGTCTTTCATAGGTTTATATCTACATTTACAATGTTCTAGAGAGAGTGATCTGCTGAGAGGGGTTGGAAACTGTAAACAACCATGTAATGTTACAGTCAAACAGAACATACTGATTGGGCCAAACGTTACGTTTAGGGTACCTCATGATGTGGGACCGAGACGGCTGCTGGTGGGAGAAGGACTGGGACCGGCCCAGACTGGCCTGGTGCCGGTCCAGCAGGTCTCGAAACGCCGGGCTGGACGGGCTGTTTTTACCTGGGAGGAGAACCACGGAGACACGGTTACCACAGCAACACGGTCACCACAGCAACACGGTCACCACAGCAACGCTTTCACATTCTATCATCATACTGAGGCTGCAGCTCCACTGCTACGTTTCCCCCTCTCATTCCCCCTGCTCTGCTGTTTCCCCCTGCTCTGGTGTTTCCCCTTTTTCATTCCCCCTGCTCTGGTGTTTCCCCCTCTCATTCCCCCTGCTCTGCTGTTTCCCCCTCTCATTCCCCCTGCTCTGCTGTTTCCCCTTATTCCCCTGCTCTGGTGTTTCCCCTCTCATTCCCCTGCTCTGCTGTTTCCCCCTCTCATTCCCCCTGCTCTGGCGTTTCCCCCTCTCATTCCCCCTGCTCTGGTGTTTCCCCTCTTTCATTCCCCCTGCTCTGGTGTTTCCCCCTCTCATTCCCCCTGCTCTGGTGTTTCCCCCTCTCATTCCCCCTGCTCTGCTGTTTCCCCTCTCATTCCCCCTGCTCTGGTGTTTCCCCCCTCTCATTCCCCCTGCTCTGGTGTTTCCATGTGTGTTGATGAGTTGCCAATCATTCTGGACATCTGAGCTTAAAATAAATTCTGATGCAGACCTTTGAGTAAAACGTTTTGAGAATCCCTGTTATATAAGGTTAATGTTTATTTGTCCACTGGGCCTGTTTAAATAAAGTTACGGTACTTTGATAGTAAAGAGATGTGTAGTTGTTCTTACGTGACAGCGGGCGAGCGTCAGGCGGAGGGTTGGACACCGAGGCCGTGAACTGGAGCTTCAACTTCATGTGTTGACTCAGCTGATCAGAGGAGGAAACACGAGAGGACAATGTCTTCAGGCTTCAGGTTTTAAAAAACACACACATGCGCACACACACACACACACACACACGGAAGCTGTGAACGGAGCTCTGTCTGGTCAGCTTTGCTCTTCTACAGGTTCACCACAGGGGGGCGTACTTTCTCCCCTTCTGTTCATTCTATATACAAACATGTGTCAGAGCAAATATGTAAATAGGAACATTATTAAATATGCAGACAACTCCGTCATAGTGAGTCTGCAACATAAAAATGACAGAGGCCACGGTCCAATAATTGAAGACTTTGTCCAGTGGTGCGAGGAGTCACACCTTCAATTGAACATATCCAAAACAAAGGATGTGTACAATGATTTTGGAAAAACTCCAGGATATGAGGCTATAACTATAAATGGTCAACTAGTGGATCAAGTACAATCCTATACATACCTAGGGACAATTATTGACTATAAATTAAATTTCCAGGAGAATTGTGAGGCTGTCTGTAAAAAAGGGACAACAGCGTCTACACTGTTTGAGAAAATTGTAGCATTTTCATATAGACAAGACCATGATGACATTATTCTATCATGCTTTTATCGAAATTATTATATCTTTCTCCCTAGTGGCGTGGTTCGGTTGTGTCTCAGTCAAGCACAAGAATCTCCTAAACCAAATTGTAAAATGGTGAAGTAAGCTGACTGGGGAGTCCCAGCTGCACCCCACATCCCTGTATGCTGAACAACTACAGCAGCTAGCTATGGCTATCAAAGAAGATAGTCTACACCCTCTGAACAGGGAACTCCAGTATCTTCCCTCTGGACGGAGGCTAAAAGTTCCTGGTTGTAGAACAAGCACTTTGGTCATGTACTGGTTTCTATTCCTCTTTTTTTTCTATGTTTTACTACCTGTTTTTCTATGTTTTAATGTTTTGTGTGTTGTATGTTATGTTGTGTTCTGCAATGTTTTAAGGATGTCCTGCCTCAGACTGTAAAACTAGTTTACCTATGGGTACCAATAAAGTAACCTAACCTAACACACACACACGCAAACGCACAAACACACACACACACACACACACACAGACACACACAAAAAGCGACAAAAATGTTTGAAAAAAAGGAGAAAATCCTGAACTGTTGCCAGAACTGACTGGTTGGGGCCAGCTATGAGAGTGTGTGAGTGTTTGTGTCTGTGTGTGTGTGTCTCTGTGTGTGTGTGTGTGTGTGTGTGTGTGTGTGTGTGTGTGAGTGTGTGTGTGTGTGTGTTACCTCGTAGAGTCCTGGTTTGAGGATCTGGAAGGCCACGCTGAAGGACAGCGTGCTGCCTTTCCGACAGTGGCCGAGGTTACTGAGCGGACTGTGGCAGACCACCGCAGCCAGCGGGGAGTCATCCACCGGACCGCGACCTGAACGCACAGAGGAGAACAGGGTCAGGGTCAGGGGGTCAGGGTATGATGCCTGTTGTGAGAAGTGAAAAATTGAGCCCCTTTTTGAAGAAGTGAAGACTGCACAAACTGTGTCCCAACGGTGGCGGTGTAACACTGACCGTCTGGAGTCCAGACGAGCCGGACGGCCAGGAAGTCCTGCAGGTTGTTGAGCAGAACGTATTTGACCTTAAAGTGTTCCTTCACTCTGACGGTGCTGGGACAGCTCGCCGTCATCACGAACCGAGGCCGGTCCAGACGGATACTAGGCAACCTGGGGGGGGGGGGAGAGAGAGAGAGAGAGAGAGAGAGAGAGAGAGAGAGAGAGAGGGAGAGAGAGAGAGAGGGAAGGAGAGAGGTGGAGAGAGAGAGAGAGAGAGAGAGAGGGGAGAGAGGTGGAGAGAGAGAGAGAGAGAGAGAGGGAAGGAGAGAGGTGGAGAGAGAGACAGAAACCCACCAGACTCCATGTAAATAATCAGGACTTTTAGCGTGTATAGAGCCAGCATATCTCCACATGTAAATGGGTGAATTAAGGGTGAATTAAGGGTAAATTAAGGGTTTATTAAGGGTACGTAGCCCCGGTGTGGATTTAATGCAGAACCATAAATCAAGCTTTACCTTCCCCGGTTTTAGATGTGAGGACTGTAGGTCGTATGAGAGAGAGGGGGCAAAGGACAGATATAGTCGTATGGTTTGAAGGAGTGGTTGGTCCTCACCTGTAGTGGGTGTAGATGCAGTTGGTGAAAGGCATCTTGGGAGTTGACCACTGCAGCACAGCGACCAGGGGAACCTCCAGCCCCTGAAAATACAACAACACTGAAAACAACTGGCTGTAAACTGTGATGAAATAAAGGGAAGTACATCCTGGTGAAATGATTTCCTGAAGCGCTGAAGATGAGTTATTGAAACACAGCCACTATGTTTAGTTTACTTTTTCGGAATCAATAGATTTTTATCCCTCTCGTTTGAGAGTTAAAAACAGTAAAGCAGCTTTAGCCCTCGGGTCGATCAATGACTTAATGAAGGAGGGAATTATTCATTTTGTGAGAGGTAACAAACTGTGAACATAAAAAAAAAATTTCTGCAGTTTTATAAAATATTTATTTTGTTTCTTGAAATAAATCATGGTCTTTTTTTGTAAACTAAGCTGCATCTGAGAGTTTTTAGTTTCTCAATGTTTGGATTTAGGGATTTCTAATCATTCTTCATAACATTTGTTATGAAAAAAGCCCCCGTCTCTAGACCCAGTAGGGACGTAACAATCGTTCTTATTGGTAGAAAAGATTTGTGACCTAATAAATTCCCATCAAAGCTCCGGCCCACCTTCAACCGTAATTAAACAAACTGTAAAATAGTATGAAATATATAAAAGATCACATTCTAGCAAAACAACAACCCAAACGAGTCCAAACCTCGTTGGAGTCATCTTGCGGCATGTCGTTGAGGTGCAGCTGGAACAGGAAGTCGTGCTCCTCCAAAGCGCTGAGCATGCTGGGAAGGCGGCAGGCCAGGCTCTCCACCCTGCAGAAAGACGCCATGCCCACCTCCCCTGACTGGTGGCTGCAGAGCAGGAGAGGAAGAGGAAGAGGAAGATCGAACCATCAAACTAGGGGTTTCCCGCCATTAGAAGGAGTACGTGCAGATGTTTTGGGTAACACCGAAACCAAATGACTCTCCCTAAGTTTTTTAGTGATTGTTGCGGGGCAAAAATCCTTGATTATGCGGCACGTTTTCTTAAAAAATGCGATGGAATATGCGGGATATTTGTGCAATTTTATGCGCTAAAGACTTTTCTCAGATCTAATGGTTGTAGTCGGACTTCTTCAGCTTTTCCGTCCTCATATCTAAACCGGAGGAGGTAACGGTTGAGTGTGTGAAGTCCTGTATTTGTTTGACCCATCCACCCCACCCTGTACCTGACATTTGGTGCTCTAAAGCTTTTAATCTTTAAATCTTTGTAGTACTAAATCGCCATAGAAACCCTCCCGACACTTTTTTTTTTACTGCTTTTCTGACGTTTTTAGCATTTTCAGATGTGGTCTATTTTGTAAAATGTATTACTATGAGGCTAAATGTATTTTAATCTATTTCCTTCGTTTATGCCCTTTTAAACATGTAAGATGTCCTTGTGTATTTAGAAAGGTGTCCGCCAAATAAAATGTATTATTATTATTATTATTATTATTATAAACCATCAAACTCAGGGTTTTCCCCGCCATTAGATGGTTTATAATGTGCAGATATTTTGGGTACCACCTACAACACTGGTTCTCAAGCTTTTTTTCAATAATGTTCCCCCTTTGAACAGTGTTTTTAAGCTATGTACCCCCTAACCAGCGCTAATAATGTTTGGTTGAATAATAAAAGTCTCTATAAAGAGGAAGAATCCAGCGCTGTCAGAGATAGATTTACTAAACTACAGCCTTGGACCTGGAACACATTTAGATGATGTAAAAAGGAGACAAAAAGTTGGAAAAAGACGGTAGAAAGAAGGAAGGAAGGCAAGAATAGGTTGAAAATAGTAACAAAAAATTAGAAAAACCACAGTAGAATGAAGGAAGGCAACACTAGGGCAACAATAGGGACAAAAAATAAGCGACAAACTTCATAAAAAGTGACAAAAAGTAGGTTTATTGACCATGCATAAAAAAACAACGTTGAAATAAGTGGCAAACATGTTTTTTGTTTTTTTTAAGATTATTTTTTGGGGCATTTTTAGGCCTTTAATGATAGGACAGCTGAAAAAATGAAAGGGGAGAGAGAGGGAGAGGGGGGAATGACATACAGCAAAGGGCCGCAGTTCCGAGTCGAACCTGCGGCCCGCTGCGTCGAGGAGTACACCTCCATATATGGGCGCCTGCTCTACCAACTGAGTGTTGCACACTGCACAGTGACTTTTCACTTAGAGAAAGGGTTTGCCTTTGCCATTTTGTTTATGTTGATGCACTTTAATTAAATACAATAAATATATATTTTAAAAATATATTTACAGTTCGCAGTTATTTTGTTTTAAATGGAAGGGGGGGGAAATCAAATCGAATCGTAAATCGAGTTTTTTATAAGAAAATCGTAGATTTTTTTAGGGAAACAAATCGCCCAGCTCTAAATGATGTAACACAACTAACTTCAGGTGTCTGTACGTACCACACGTTGTCCACCAGCAGCACGGAGCCGTCGGGCATCATGGGAAGGTAGGACGCGTTGAGATTTGGCAAAATACGAACATCCCGAACACTCAACTCCTCCTGAGAAGACTCATTCAACACTGAGAGGAGGAGAAAGACCAAACTGCTTAAACCTCTTTCCAACGTCACTTATTAAGGGTAACTTCAGTATTTTTATAACCTGGACCCTATTTTCCTATATATTTGTGTGTAAGCGACTGATGGGAACAACAATCTTTGACATTGGTCCAGTATTAAGCGAGATAAACAAGCTGCAATGTAATGTTAAAGGACAGATGTTCAGCATCAGTCAGTGTCCACTAAAAGTTGTGTTGTTGCCACTGACAGACTCAGATTATTATTCTAAGTGTCTGACAACATTATGGGATGGATCCCTACAGAGATAGACCTTTTAGTTAAAGAGTAAGATCCTTTTAGTTTAACATGTAATGGCCCCGAAATCACCATCACCAAACTCCACCAGACTCCATGTAAATAATCAGGACTTTTAGTGTGTATAGAGCCAGCATATCTCCACCAGACTCCATGTAAATAATCAGGACTTTTAGCGTGTATAGAGCCAGCATATCTCCACCAGACTCCATGTAAATAATCAGGACTTTTAGCGTGTATAGAGCCAGCATATCTCCACCAGACTCCATGTAAATAATCAGGACTTTTAGCGTGTATAGAGCCAGCATATCTCCACCAGACTCCATGTAAATAATCAGGACTTTTATCATCGTAAAACACACTTCATTCAATGTGGACAGAAACTAAATAAAACTACCAAAAGCCGTCTTGGTTCATCTTTCCACTGTTCCATCAATCACCACTCTGGTTTGGTTGAAATAAACCCTTAATTCACCCATTTACATGTGGAGATATGCTGGCTCTATACACGCTAAAAGTCCTGATTATTTACATGGAGTCTGGTGGAGATATACTGGCTCTATACACGCTAAAAGTCCTGATTATTTACATGGAGTCTGGTGGAGTTTGGTGATGGTGATTTGTTTGGGGGATAATGTCAAGCCCTGCTGGCTCTACACACACTAAAAGTACTGATGTGTAATTTCCTGCCATAAGCAGATTTCCTCTTCCCCTCTATGCATTACACCATGAAGAATGACCTCTGACCTTTGAGGACGGCGAGGTGCTTCCCAGAGACGGTCATCTGCTTACAGCGGACGGTGGGAGGCGGCAGCACGGTCAGAGTAGTGCTCACTGGGGACGGAGCAAACAAAGGCTTGTTAAAGAAATACCAATAAACCAGAGCACATCCAGGAACTGTGGACTAGCCAGACCATCCTCCGCAGTGCTGTGGAGGAAGGTCTGGACATGCGAGACTATCACAAGTATAATAGTACAAACGTGTGTGTGTGTGTGTGTGTGTGTGTGTGTAGTGTACCCTGAGCCTTGAAGGTGTTCAGGTCGTGTCTGAAGGTGTGTGTTGGCTCTCGTTGCTGCAGGACGCTCAGGTATCCGAGTTCCTGCACCTCGGCTTTCTCCGCCTCCTTCTTCCACACCGTGACCATCACCTGAACACACACACACACACACACACACACACACACACACACACACACACACACACACACACACACACACACACACACACACACACACACACACACACACACACACACACACACATATTACAATGACTGACCAGAGACATTTCACTGAGATGATACAATCAAATCCTCAACCTGTCAGGTGTCTTCACAGTCATCATCATCAACTTTATTTCCAGACTCAAGGTCCATTCACACACACACACACACACACACACACACACACACGCACACACACACAAATACACACACACACAGACACACACAAATATACACACACACACACACACACACACACACACACACACACACACACACACACACACACACACACACACAAATATACACACACACAGACAATTACACAGACAAATACACACATAAATACACAAACAATTACACAGACAAATTCACACAAACACACACACACACATGCAAACAAATACACAGACAAATACACACATAAATACACACAGACACACAGACACAGACACAAACACACACACACACACACACACACACACACACACACACACACACACACACACACACACACACACAGACAATTACAATGTTTAAAATTCAACTAATATATTTTCAACTTGCTCAGATAGGCCAAATTCAGCTGCAACATGTAATGTAATGTAATGTTTACAGTCTTAAAGCTACATTGTGTAGTTTCTGTCTCCCCCGTGAGGAATTCTGAGTAATGACAACAACACTGTGGCGTGCACCATGTGGGCGCGTCCACACGGTACGAGCCTACCTTGACCTTCAGCGTGCTGACGGGGAGTTTGTCCAGCGAGACGGTGAGGGGGAAGATGACTTCATCGGTCAACACCACCGGCTCGTCCAGAGGAGACTGACATGGAGACACAGACAGACTCTGAACCCTGGTGTTGTCTTCCATTCGACCGTGCACTTGTCGTCAACACTTTTTCTGACGCTTCATTTGACATTTAACGCTTCCTTTCACCACCATGTATAAACACCACAAACACCAACTTATTACTAGTTTTACACTTAGTTTTGAAACACTGATCCACATTTTTCACCATTTTCTGACATTTTGTTTCCCAAATAATGAAGAAAAGGTAGCCCATCTCAAGTGTCCAAGCCAAGGAGGACAAGACAAAACACTAATATTTAAAATTCAAAAACGTCAGTCAGAAACGTAAAAAAAACACTTAAAAAAAGCGGCAACAAAGTAGAAAAAACATTGAAAAATACCCGTCAAAAAAGGTAACATGTTTTTTTTAAGTGGAAAAAAATGCCAAAAAACTTGTTAAAGGGGAATACTTCCTAATGTCTTCTCTCCTCTGTGATAGTAAACTAAATAAATATAACACAAAATAAAAAACATTGAAAAAAGCATTGAAAAAAAGCCACAAAAACATTACAAATAATTTTTTAAAGCACAAAAAATGCAGAATAAAAGCAACAAAAACTTCCACTTCTGAATTAGATTGTCTTTAGAAAACACAGCGTGTTAAATGTGAATATGTTCTAGTGTCTTCTCTCCTCTGGGACAGTAAATCCTCCCTCCTTCTTTCCTTCTCTCCTTCTTTCCTCCCCTACCTCAACATCTTCTTCCCTTCCTTCCCTTTTCCTGTCCTTCCTTATATACAGTATTCTTCCTTAACTTTCCTTCCATTATTCCTTTCTTCCCTTTTTCTTTCCATCCTTGCCTTCTGTCTTTCATCCTTATTTCCTCCCTACTTACTTCCTTTCCTCTGTCCTTCCCCCCCTTACATACATTTATATTGGGAGCTTGAGATGTGCTACCTTTTCTTCACTTAAACAAACACACAATATGAAGCTATGCTTTTTGATTCTTTTACGATACATGGATTTCGATTCGATTTGTGATTGTGATTTTCATTCTTTTCCCCCCCAACCCCTACTAACAGCCCTAAATATACAGTACAAGTGTAGAATAAAATGTACAATCCACATTAGGGCTGGGCGATATGGAGAAAATCTGATATCACGATATTCCTGACCAAATACATCGATATTGCGACAATATTGTAGGGTTGACAACTGGTGCTTTCACAAAATATTTTTAACAATGAGATTTTAGTAGCGTGATGTTAAAACAAATCTGCAATTCTCATCATGTTTCACAACAGAATTTCTGAGAAAATGGAGTTAGTATGTGCATGTTTTTATCAATTTAGGGGAATGCAACGCTCCCGAGCCACGGCTGAGCCGTGCATCGCTGCGACGTGAATCTGAACTGAAAACAACGTTTACAAGCAAACACATTT
This sequence comes from Perca fluviatilis, assembly GCF_010015445.1. NCBI lineage: Eukaryota > Metazoa > Chordata > Actinopteri > Perciformes > Percidae > Perca > Perca fluviatilis. The sequence goes on from NC_053127.1 coordinate 3,636,659, forward strand.
ACAAAAAATAACGCCCATAACAGGTTCAAATATTAAGGGCTGCCTAATATTCGTTCGAATATAATTATTTTTTTAAATATTGGAATGATATTCGAATAACGAAGTTCAGAATCAAAGCCCTAATGTATAATATTGAAGATAAAGTAACCAGTGCGATATTGTAATGTGTGAGGTAACGAGATAGTTATCTCACACACAGCTGCGAATTGTCAACATAAGTAAACGCAGCGGTACCTGAACAGGCGCCCTGCGGAACTCCCTCGCCGCCGTCCCAGATGAGTTGTGGATGAGCAGCGGCTTGCAGTCCCTGAAGCTCCGACACCGGGAGTCCACCCTGCTGCCGAGCGCCGCGATGGCTGCCTCTGCCGCTGCGATGTAGTCTTCCTCGCCGTCCTCGTTGGCCTCGTCCCCGCTGCTCTGGTAGTCGTGGTGATGCTGGTGGTGGTTGCCTCGATGGCGGCTACTGTCACCGGGACTCACGCTGGCCACGGCGCACAGAGAGCCGGCCAGCTCTCTCCACGCCCGGCTACTGGCCGACTCCGTCCCAAAACCGGCTGCGGTGCCCTCAGCGCCCCCTGCTGGAAAATCATGAAAATGTAGATAATATTCATGCGCATGAGAATTTTCATTGGCTACAGTAATTCCTTAATCTTTTACCTCTGACGTTTTGGCTACCGTTCGGTATGTGCAGAGGAATGTATCTTTTAACCCTGCTGTTGGTTGAATTTGACCCATTTTCAATAAGTTTCTATATCAGAAATTTTGGTTTCTTTCAAACAAATACTCAAAAAAATAACATGGATGGTTCCATGCAACGCTCTTCACAGGAAGAATAAATGATCAGTTCACTACTTTCATTGAATTTGGGTGTTTTATTTAATTTCATAGCATTTGAAAAAAGAACGTTGAAAAAAAGCATCATAAAAGTTGGAAAAAACACAAGATAAACGCCAAAAACCGCCAGGAAAATCGACAAAAACGTCGAAAAAAGTGACAAAAAAACGATAAAAACGTCAGTGACAAATACATTCCCAAAAAAATATAATTTGACCTAGAGAAACTAAAAGTTGCAAAGTCAACAGGAAGACAACACAAGGGTTAACCGAGGAATTGGCCTTGGTTGTTGGTGCATACATAAACAGACAAACAATTTGAACATTAAAATAAAATAAAAACAATAGATAGGCTACAGAAACAAATACAGCCTATACAAAATAGCTGTTTAACATATAGGAAAAAAGGTTGAATGGATTAAGTGCAGAATGGGCCAAAATGATAAAGGCTAGTACCTAGTATATATAGTTAGGGCTATAGTTTGTGTACACTCAGCGGTGTAGTCTACGTGATACGCAGGTATACTCACTAAGAAAGCTCCAGGATTTCCACATATCCACTTAAAAATGCCCAATGACACACAACAACATACTTTCCATTATATTTTTGATATATTTTGAATTGTCATCTGTGTTTTTCTTCTTCACATAGGCTAATTAAAGGTATTTCCACCATAAATTGGTGCATAAAAGTGTATCCGAAAACAGGAAATTAAGTCGTTGATGCTCAAATCCTCCCTGGGGACCCCACCACTATTATATGACCCCCCCCCTTCCCCAAATGCAGATTCTGGCCAATATACAGAACGGTATACCCACTACAATACATTAGACTACACCGCTGTGTGCAGAGGAATGCATCTTTTAACCAAGGAATTGGCCTTGGTTGTTAGGAAAAAGAGGCTGAATGGATAGAGTGCAGAATGTGCAAAAATCATAATAAAGTGTTACATAATCTTGCCCCCACCCCCCTCCGCTGCATGGCAAGACTTGAAAGTGGAGGTAGTACACGGGCCTCTGTAAAAGGGGACTGTGTGATACCATTTAGACGCAACGTACGGTCAATAATAGGAGGTAAACTGTGGAATAGCTTGCCCCTCCCAATAAGAGAGGGTCCTACATTCAACACCTTTAAAACTCACTTTTAACTGTCACACATGTCATCACCCGGACACTTTCACTGTTAAACTGAATGCAGTATCGAGGTGGATGAATAATGTCTTTATCATCATGAATTTTTGTGTTGTTTTGACAATGTATATGTCACCATTATGTGTACCTTTTAATGTATAGTGAATGAATGCTGTATGACTGCTGGTTGTCTTTATGTTGGTCCTATGTTACCTGCCTAGGGACTGCAGATGAAAAGTAGTTATTTTACTAATTCTGGCATATTTACATGGTGTTTTTTATACAACAATGTTCATAAATATGCATGGTCTCTATTAAATAAACCAATAAAATAAAAAATAAAATAAAGGCTAGTATCTAGTATACATAGAAGGCTATAGTTTGTGTACACTAACTATATATAGGGCCAACTAGATACTATATATTTTTTGCACATTCTGCACCCAATGCTTTCAGCATTTAGGCCTAGTTAAAAGGGACGCACATTGTTTGCCTGCATGAATATTATAGAGACAGTAAAAATATCTTTCGCCCCTCCTCCCTTTCATCCAGAGCCAGATGGATGTGGGCATCGTCCCGGCTCCCCCCTCCTCCCCCCGCCCCCGTCCTTACCGGGGCCGTGCTCGGTTGGAGTCGCCCCAGCGTCCCTGCAGCGCAGCACCAGCAGGAATCGGACCGTCTCCCCGAGGTAGAGGTGACTCCGGCGGGGCAGAGTGCGGTACCGTGCCGGGTCCGACAGATCCGTGATGGGCACCGCCGGGAAATACATGAAATACTCGCACTGCGACTCCATCATCTGCACCATGGCGACGACGGGAGGAGGCTGAGCGAGCACGAGCAGCAGCACCGGAGTCAACGCGAACAATGAAACACACACTTCCTGGTCTCACTTTCAAAATAAAAGCACGGACATTGTCTGGTTACACAGACGTGGAAAATAGACCATTGTGCCCCGTAGTGGCCATAGCCTATTACTGTAGTTGCTTATGCGTCCCTTGGTACATTCATGTGGATTTTGTATTTAGTATCTTTTCTTTTATTGTCCATATTATTCATGTGGATTTTTTTTTTGTTATTTTATCATCCTGTTATGATGTATGTGTTGTGTGTGATGTATATCTATCTATCTATCTATCTATCTATCTATCTATCTATCTATCTATCTATCTATCTATCTATCTATCTATCTATCATCCATCCACCCACCCATCTCTCTCTCTCATCCATCCATCCATCCATCCATCCATCCATCCATCTATCTATCTATCTATCTATCTATCTATCTATCTATCTATCTATCTATCTATCTATCTATCTATCTATCTATCTATCTATCTATCAATAAAAAGATATAAAAGTTATAGACTACATTTTAGAGGGTGGTCTATGGTTTGATTATAGGCTACATTTAGTTTCTTGTTTTAATTATATATAGGCTATAGTTTGTATATTTTCAATTCCTCAAAAAGATATGAAAAAAATGACAAAACTTACAATATTTTAAAAGACAGAAAAAAACGGACGGAGAAATGGGGGAAACTCTGGTTACCTGGCAACCCGGACTCGTTCCAACGTTCCAACGTTCTCTCTGATCTTTCGGTGAGTTAAAAAAACGTTTGATCGGCGGTTGGAAGAGAGAGAGATTGCCTCGTGTATCGGTTTCCATCATACTTGATCCTTAGCCATTTTGTTCTTCTCCCGCCGGAAAGAAAGCTCCGGTGGACGACAGTTATCGACGATAAAGTTAAACTCAACTTCAGCAAACGTTAGCTGCTTTATTTTTTAACCAGATATAGGCCTACTCTCAGTTTGTATTTCGTAAATGGAGGACATGACACCACGTAATTTGAAGAAGATTACAAATGTAAGTAGCCTAACATTAGCATGTTTTTTTTATCAACCATTATTTAGCAACCATTTTACTAACATAACACGTGGACTAGCATAACTTCTGCAAGCTCACATTAGCTAGCTAACCTATTGTTTGCAAAGGCAAGAACATTTTGTTAAGCACTTTTAAACAAGGCAAGTTTCATCCCCAATAGCGGCCCCGTCAAGGCGGGCGAATACTGGTTGTGTCTACCCTTTGAACCCCCGGTCTCCAGTGAGTATGCTACATACCGTATGCTACTGCCAGCGAAATATATAGCACTAAATCACATGCCAATCACTACTGGTCAAAGATTCCTTTGCGCGGCCCGGTTTAAATCCGACCTGCGCCCTTTGCTGCGCGTCATTCCCTCTCTCTCCCCGTTCCTGTCTATCCACTGTCACTATCGAATAAAAAATAATAAAAGATGAATGACTAGTCCAGCTGAGCAGGCGTCAAGTATGCCTTTCCAGTTCAATAAACCAAGTACTGCCATCTGACTCACACATCACAAGACAGTGTTACAATTAATTATATCATACCAAAGCGTTGTATGGCTCAAGACTATGGCGATATAGTATTCACTATAAATCACCCAAGCAGAAAGCACAATAGTAATTCTGAAACGTGATTGACTGAAGATACAACAATGCCATCACACAACACAGCTGAGTGCAGGTTGTTAAATAACAGTCACTTAGTCAGCTGCTACTTCACAAACTGCAAAGCCAACATATAGGCTACTGCACTTGACCACTAAGTCTCACACAGGCCTATAGCAGCATCACAAAATTATGATGCAATACGTCTGATATGCATGGCTTTTCAATAAACTAAACTAAATATGTACATTATCTGGTCACCCCGGTCACAACAGATTATATTAACCTACTCAATTTACAGATAGCATAATAGCTCTTACCTTTAGAAGTTCTAATTTTTTGTCTTTTTCTTTGCAAAGTCGCAGATCAAATCCTCAAAGTCCAGCTCCCTCAGCAGCTCGCTAAACCCTACTACAGATGCGCTGCTGTGTGTTGGTAGAACTTTACGAACTAACGCAACAAATGTCTCCCGTGGACAGTGAATATAGAATCCACTCCCGTGGTACCGTTTCACCGTTGTGAAGGTGTCGGGTCTGTGCCTCGTTAGTGAGAGAGCGGGTCTTTCTACCGCCAGCCTCGTCCCCCCTCCGAGATGCTGGACATTTAGCCGCCCGATTCTGAAAGGCTGATATCCCTCTGGGTATAACTTCCTCCGGACGGTCTCTGTAATCGGTCCCCGTAGTGCAGGGTCTTCAGAGATGATGGTACCTGAGGTGCTATTACCTTGTTCTGTAATGCTGATGACCGTCCGGCTCATCTTTGTCTTTTTCCACAACAACTTCGCTGAAGTTAACGTTAGCCACCGTTAGCTGTGGCTGAGTGTAGCTGGTAGAAGGCAGCGATTCTTCCAAGCTAACATTAGCTAGCTCCTCGACATCCTCCTCTTCGTCATCCCAGCTCTTTTTAAAAGCTATTTATTCGCGGGACATTTTTTATAGCAGCCGCTTCTTTCTCTCCCTTTCCACACTTTCACTCGCTGATACAACCCAATCTGACCGGGGATCAGTTACAAATTAATTCCACTCTTTCAATCTCAGCTCGTTCTTAGAAAGCTGATCTTGGATCAGTGCGATGTAAACAACCTGCTCTATGCCTACCCACCTTTATCTTTAGCCAATCTACACAGTGCATGCGGCCTTCTCCCAATCATTACATTAAACAACTTTTATTTTATTCTGATTGGATAATTATCACCATAATGATTAATGCCCATTGGGTATACGGGCTTGATCGCAGTTTGCCAACAAGGGTGCTGCCGCCAACAAAGGTGCTGCCGCACCCAGCACCCCTACTTCCCGCGCCTATGTTTTGTTAAGCACTTTTAAACAAGGCAAGTTTACATCCCACAATAGCAGCCACCATCAAGGAAAGAAAATACGTATTTCTGTCTACATATTTGAACTTCAGGTCTTTCAGTGAGTTATGCAGTATTTAAGGAATGAGAGAAAGGAAACAATCGGTTGTATTAATGTGTGTAATATGTCAAGAAATATGTGGAAGTCAGTTCTGAAAGAATAGCCAGGGAATTCAAATGTAATGCAAGACCCACTGTGGTAAATATGTATGTCTATAGGGCATACCATATAGGGGTAAATATTGTGTACACCCGGTGCCATGGACGGCCAGCAGTCTGCAGGATTACTGCAAGCTCACATTAGCTAAGCTATTGTTAGCAAAGGCAAGAAAAGTTTGTTAAGCACTTTTCAAGAAGCTTTAGTCTGCATAAGACATAAAAAGGCATTAAAACAAGCTATATCAGAAACAAAGAATATATAAAAGTAAAAAACTAAAACTGTCTTTTGGTATTTTAACTGCGTCATTGCACAATTATACAACTCTTAGGCACTTTAATTTCTCTTTCTATTGCTGCGCAAAATGAATGAAGGGAATTCCTTTGCAACTTTTGAAAGTATTTTCAAAAATTAAAATGTATTAACATGAATCCAACATATTATTAGCAAATATAAATCAGCTTATTTGTGACAAAAAGACATTAATGAAAGGCTTACTGGCGTATAGGTAGTCTCTTACATCCACAGATACAGTTCATCCTAAGGATTTACTGTCACCTGTATGTTTAACACTAAAATATGATTTATAAAATCATGCCAACAATTATTGTTATTGCTTAATTTTCTATGCACTAAAAATGTATGTATAAAAGCTTTATGCTTTTATTGTAGGCAGAGTTAAATTTGCAACTTAATTTGATGAAATATGTAGTAGGGGGCCCCTGCTCTGTCTCTCTCTCAGATAAGGGGTCCTTGGCTTAAGAAATGTGGAAGACCCCTGTTGTAGGCCTTTCTGTAATGCACCTGTCATGTCAGATAGTATTCTGATTCTGATTCTGAAAAAGCCGTCAGGAACATTTACTTAATGGACACATCTGTCTTGCTTTATAACAGATAGATGAGGCCATGTCACACATTCCATGTCTTACTGTAAAAGGATTATTGTCTTGTTTCAGTGATCTGTAAGCATTATATAAGTTAGGCTATGCAGAATTATCCACATGTATCTGTAGGGTTCAAAAACGTTTTTGTCCACCAGCCAAATAGCTAGTGAATGTTTACATTTTACCAGCCACTTAATGGATTAGCATAGCGTTGTGTTTTGGCTGGTGAGTGAAGCAAATGTCCCAGCCACTTTGCATATTTTACCAGCATTTGGCTAGTAGAGGGTGCCAAATCTAGTAGATGGTGCTAATTGTGGATAGATGAAGCCAGCAATGTTACATATTCCATGTCTTAAAAGTGCTATTGTCTTGTTCAATTGTTCTGTACGCATTGTATCAGTTATGCAGAATGATCCACAGGACATGTATCTGATATTTTTTTGAATCATCTTATCAGGGACTGGGTGGCGCCAGCAGCAGTTGCAGTGACAGGTGACTGGAGACAGGTGGAGCTACAGGCTCTCAGGTGAGCTCTCATTCAGGATGGTTTTGAGATAACAGGAGGTAGGTGTGCATTTACATCTGTAGTGGTTCCCAACCTTTTTTTCTGAGGTCCCCCAACAGTCCTGTCAGATGAACTCACGCACCCCTTCATCTATTCCCAATATATGTTACAAATGTATAACACGATTCGTATCATAAAAGTGGATTTTATTAAGTTTTTCATACAACTGAACTGTCAATATTAAGGTTGGTTTGGGCAACAATCATACTACTACTACTTGGAAGTGAAGCTGAAAGTTTCAACCATTTATTCATTACTTTTAGCTTATCATTTGAACTGTTATTTATTAGTTTTAGCTACCTGTTTAAACTTCTAAGCTTGCTTGCTTACTAGTTTTTTAAGCACTTTTACATAACTGCTACATGTTCAGGTGTTACAGCTGATATATTCTTTTATTCAAATCATTTATTCATTCATCAATTAGTTAAGCTGCTCCACAATCTTTCCAAGTACAGTACCCCCAGGCAACAACAGAAGTACCTTAGTTGGGAATCACTGTGTTAGAACACACTGTCTACTGCCTATTCTCTTGTTAGTAGAAAATCTAATTTACGGTTTCATGTAGGCGATAAATTAGGGCTGTCAATTGATTCAAATATTTAATCTCGACTATCGCATGATTGTCCATAGTTATTTCACGATTAATCACAAATTTATCACACATTTATCTGTTCAATTTTAAAATGGTTATTTTTCAAGTTTTAATGCTCAAGTGGTATCTGAGAGTCAACGTACTCCGGTGGTAACTCAGTTCACATCGACAGGACATGCAAATAACTTAAGTCTTGTGGAGTGAAACATCTGAATTTGCCATTCAAAAGACCGTTATCTTTATCCATTTCTGCTCAAGGAGCTTTGGTTCTCTTTCTTGGGTCTTGAGCTGCTCATTATTGATGATTGATATAGTTAAAAATGTAAGTAATAAAGCCTGATTTTCAGAACGGGAACACTCTCTTTAGATAAAGTGTGTGTTTATCTGTGATTCAGGATCAGGTTTAACCTCCGAAGCCGTAGCCTACAGGGTGCGGTGACCCTTCCTCTTCAGAGCATACCCCATCCATGGCGCTCACGATCTTCCTCTTGGCGTGCTCGGTGTAGGTAAAGGCGTCACGGATCACGTTCTCCAGGAACACCTTCAGCACACTGCGGGTCTCCTCGTAGATCAGACCGGAGATACACTTCACTTCGACGCGGCGAACCAAACGGCGGACGGCTTTTGGTGATCCCCTGGATGTTATCATGGAGCACTTCACAGTTTCTGCTAGCCATCCACAATGTTACTGCTGCATCGCCTTCTGATTTCCCAAATCTACAGAGCGGCCCGGGGCCCGAATCACGCATGCGTTAAAAAGAATTACTGGCTTTAAAAGGAATTTGCGTTAACTCATTATTGCCTTAATTTTGGCAGCCCTAGTATAAATACTAAATTAAATGTAGTCTTATATTAATTCATTAATTGCTATAACATAAACTGTCAAGGACTCTGTACACTGTGAAATCAAAGAAAATTACATTAAATCGCCTTTTTTTGGGTAAATGATAGCATGAAGTACATTGCACAAAGGCAAGGTAAGGAAAGGTAAGTGAAAGGTAAGGCACTTTTATGCAGCACATTTCATTACAACTCATATGCATACATTAAAATCCACATGGTAACAAGCAAAATGCACAGAATAATACATTTTTACGCATTATCTGACCTTTTAATGAATCTAGTCAGTATTGGTATTCTATGTAGCCAGCTTTAGTTATTGTTAATTGCAAGATAATAGCTAGTTAGATTCTAAATGCAGATAGCTAAGGTAAGCAACACTTTGATTGCTACCACAACCAGATGTTAGTTGACCTATGTTTACCTCAAATGGATTGCAGTTATTGGCGTTTGTTAGCATACAGAGTATATTTTTGGTTATTAGCTTTATTGTTAAGGTTAGCAACATTTATTTGCGAATGTATTAGAATGTTTTCTGGTGGGTGATCATGTTTCAAATCCTGCCCTCGCCATTTTCTGAATGCTCATAGCCACACATTGGAAACTCACATTGATTTGGCACATTGATTGGCTCTGGAAACTAGAGGTTGGTCTTAGTTGAAATTGGAGGAAAAAGCAATGACATGTGTATGTATGTATATAGTTCCCATGACCTGGAAGTTTTTTATATCTAATGGCATTACCCATACCCGTTGAAAGAGAGAGGTGCAACACTTTCATAGAAAGGAACCAACGCAGGTCAGGGGGCAACCAATAGTTCCAAGCATTGAATACTTCCAGCATTTAACCATTTTTATTTTCAGTGTTTCCCAAGCATGGTCACAGGTAAGTTGATAAAATTACGACATTTTTGAAATTTTTACGCATTGTCTGACCTTTCATGAATCTAGTCAGTATTGGTATTCTATTTAGCCAGCTTTAAGTTATTGTTCATCGAAACTAAATAGCTAGTTGGATTCTAAAGGCAGATAGCTTAAGCCACGCTTCACATGCTACCATAACCAGATATTAGTTGACCTACATTAACCTCAAATTGATTGCTGTTATTGCTGTTTGTTGGCATACAGAGTATATCTTCTGTTATTAGCTTTATTGTTAAGGTTAGCAACTCTTTGTTCTGTATGTACTAGTACATCTTATTACAGTGAATTGTAGCTAGTTAACTAGATACCATTGCACAAATAATTTGTAGGTAGTGCATAAATGACAGGTGATAAGATCAGCAGCATGAATGTGGATGATCACAGTAACAAGAAAGTACCCTTTCCTGGCCTGCTTTCTGCCATTTATCTCTCCCTGTAAGAGGTTGAATGAATTTCTTTAAAGACTTTGGTGCCTTGTATATTTTGCACTATTGACTTAATGTCTTTCTTAGCTTAAACCGTAGAAATGAACGAATGAAGTTGCTGAATAATTATGACCTTTAAACAGAAGAATGTAACGGGAGGTCTCATTAAACACTGTTTTACTCCTCAAGGTGAAGAACATGATCCTGTTAATGAAGAGAAACACACAGCAAGAAACTAATCAGAGCAGAAAGCAAGACAATTAAAGGTATGCCCCGGTCCTGTAGCCAAACAGTGATGTTTTTTTTTTGCAACATTTTTGTTGCTTTTTTGTCACTGTTTTCAACTTTTGTCGCCTTTTGCCACATTTCGGACGACATTAAACCCTACAAGTCAGCAAAAAGTTCCTTATCCATCATAGAATTAAGTAAATCAAGCAAAACAATGATTAATTTTTTTACAACAACTTGTTTCACAGCCTGAATATGAAATAAATGGTTCTGTGAAAATTCTGAATCTGAAAGTCAGTAAATGTGCTAATTTCTGCTTTGAGTGTTGTGTAATTGGGGTTTGACACATATGATTTAAAAGATCAATTCACCAATTTCTCATCCTTAGCTGTCTATCTGGGTAACGGATATGGTGTGAATCTGTGCATATCCCCCTTCGATAGCTCAGTTGGTAGAGCGGAGGACTGTAGGTTAGTAATACCAGGTATCCTTAGGTCGCTGGTTCAATTCCGGCTCGAAGGATGGAGTTTTTGTTGCTGCCCAATGAGTTTGCGTTCAGAATGGAAAGATGTCAAGGAACTCATTTTTAGATCTGTTGTTTCTATTGCTTCATTTATTCAGACAAAAGAACACTTGACTTAATAACTTTGTACCAGTGTTAAACGAGTTGCTCACAAGAACCTCCAAGGGTTTGGATGGCATTGTGAACATATTTCTTTTCTTAAAATAGATTGTAAAATAGTACATTTTAGACTGCTAAGAGTACACCAGTTTTATGTGGACTCAAGTTGTTAGATAAGCTCCATGATTGAGTATGGTGTGTGGAGGCTGCATGTGTGTGTCCTTGCTGCTATAGAGCTGGAGAGTGATGACGCGTTAATGGCCCATAATCAACAAAAACGATACAGAGGCTCTTGGATGTCAGGTTTGGACTTATTGTACCCCGTTAGGGTTTGTGTCCCTTCCATAGCTCAGTTGATAGAGCGGAGGACTGTAGGTTGATCATGACAGGTATCCTTAGGTTGCTGGTTCAATTCCAGCTCAAATGATGGAGTTTTCATTGCTGCCCAATAAGTTTGCATTCAGAATGGAAAGATGTCAAGGAACTCATTTTTAAATCTGTTGTCTTCATGGCTTCATTTATATGGACACTTTCTGACTGACAAGATGGCGGATAGCGTAAACAACAACCGCTTTGTTTAAGCAAACTCCGTGTACACAAACAATGTTCTCAATGCTCGAGTTCATGGGCAGATCCCCTGGTGATAGTTTGAGCAAAGTTTCATGTTGTGTCGAGCCTTCTTAGTGTTTTAAAAATAGCGATTTTGATGCTATCATACTAGTGCCCCTAGAAACTCCTATTCAAAAGGCCATTTGACCGAAAACGAGAATACGGTGAATCTTAAAAGTGGCGTTTCCATCCTAGTTATTCTTTCAAAGGAAAGTTTGACTCGGGTATATTCCCAAAAAGACCCTTGGTTGCATTTTGGTGAGAGTTACTTTTTAAGCAATACTTCACATGCTACCATAACCAGATGTTAGATGACCTACATTAACCTCAAATTGATTGCAGTTATTGGCGTTTGTTGGCATACAGAGTATATCTTCTGTTATTAGCTTTATTGTTAAGGTTAGCAACACTTTGATGTGAATGTGCTAGTGCATCTTATTACAGTGAATGGTAGCTAGTTAACTAGATACCATTGCACAAATAATTTGTTAGGTAGTGCATCAATGACAGGTGATAAGATCAGCAGCATGAATGTGGATGATCACAGTAACAAGAAAGTACCCTTTCCTGGCCTGCTTTCTGCCATTTATCTCTCCCTGTAAGAGGTTGAATGAATTTCTTTAAAGACTTTGGTGCCTTGTATATTTTGCACTATTGACTTAATGTCTTTCTTAGCTTAAACCGTAGAAATGAACGAATGAAGTTGCTGAATTATTATGACCAATAAACAGAAGAATGTAATGGGAGGTCTCATTAAACATAGTTTTACTCCTCAAGGTGAAGAACATGATCCTGTTAATGAAGAGAAACACACAGCAAGAAACTAATCGGAGCAGAAAGCAAGACAATTAAAGGTATGCCCCGGTCCTGTAGCCAAACAGTGATGTTGTTTTTTTGCAACATTTTTGTTGCTTTTTTGTCACTCTTTTCAACTTTTGTCGCCTTTTGCCACATTTCGGACGACATAAAGCCCTACAAGTCAGCAAAAAGTTCCTTATCCATCATAGAATTAAGTAAATCAAGCAAAACAATGATTAATTTTTTTACAACAACTTGTTTCACAGCCTGAATATGAAGAAAATGGTTCTGTGAAAATTCTGAATCTGAAAGTCAGTAAATGTGCTAATTTCTGCTTTGAGTGTTGCGTAATTGGGGTTTGACACATATGATTTAAAAGATCAATTCACCAATTTCTCATCCTTAGCTGTCTATCTCGGTAACGGATATGGTGTGAATCTGTGCAAATCCCCTTCGATAGCTCAGTTGGTAGAGCGGAGGACTGTAGGTTAGTAATACCAGGTATCCTTAGGTCGCTGGTTCAATTCCGGCTCGAAGGAGGTTTTTTTCGTTGCTGCCCAATGTGTTTCCATTCAGAATGGAAAGATGTCAAGTGACTCGTTTTTAGATCTGATGTCTTCATTGCTTCATTTATTCAGACAAAAACACAGAACTTAATAACTTAGTACCAGTGTTAAACGGGTGGTTCACAAGAACCTACAAGTGGTGTGTGGAGGCTGCATATGTGTGTCCTTGCTGCTATAGAGATGGAGAGTGATGATGCGTTAATGGCTCATAATCAACAAAAATGATACAGAGGCTCTTGGATGTCAGGTTTGGACTTATTGTACCCCGTTAGGATTTGTATCCCTTCGATAGCTCAGTTGGTAGAGCGGAGGACTGTAGGTTGATAATGACAGGTATCCTTAGGTCGCTGGTTCAATTCCGGCTCGAAGGATGGAGTTTTTGTTGCTGCCCAATGAGTTTGCATTCAGAATGGAAAGATGTCAAGGAACTCATTTTTAAATCCGTTGTCTTCATGGCTTCATTTATATGGACACTTTCTGACTGACAAGATGGCGGATAGCGTAAACAACAACCGCTAAAGAGACCTTTCGTTTTAGTAAACTCTGTGTACACAAACAATGTTCTCAATGCTCGAGTTCATGGGCAGATCCCCTGGTGATAGTTCGAGCAAAGTTTCATGTTGTGTCGAGCCTTCTTAAACCCTTAGCGTTCTGACGGCCCGTTTAACATATGATGCTATGTATACAACTCCTATTTTTAAGTAGTTACTCATACCACACATCTTTGGAAAGCTACAACTCTTGTGATTTCACTGATACAAACTATTCCAAGAAAAGATAACAACAGCAGGTACAATCATCGCCTCTGTCTGAGTAACAAACAACTACAAAATTGAGGTAACTCACCTTTGAAGCCTCATTGTAATCCACAGATCCATAATATTCTGACAAAAACGGTCTTGTAACATTGGACAAATGGACAAAGGTCCAGACGATCAAATCCAGTAAACTATTTAGTCCAAACATATTATGAAATTAAAATATATCCACGGACAGCTGTTTTTAAATTTCAAATTTCGCGACAGTTATTTAATATTTTACTGTATTTCCTGGAGTAAATCTTGTTTGCATATATTTTTTTGCTGGTATCTGCTATCAAATTGGCCCCTGCACTCTGACCTTTCGATTGACACCTCACTTGAACCAATAGGACCTTCCTGGTCTCGTCTACAGCCTAGAATAGCCAACGAGTGCCTGCGGTGATAGAAGGTGCACGCCCTTTTATTTTGTGCCAATAGCAACTGGTTGTGCCGATGACTGACGTTTTGTATAGCCAATGAACTTTTTCATATGGGGAACTGATGCTTTCGCGGGTAGTTACAATCCTAAACAAAGGAATTGGCTATCTGTGTAGTGCAAACACCGGCAAAAACCTATGGCAAAAACACGCCCAACTACTTTCTGCATCCTAAACCAAAACGAACAAGAAGTTGAGAATGGTGAAAATTAGCAAGTCAAGAAGATATGGGATATACCCTCCAAGAAGCAGTGGAGGAATGTACTCGGCCACGTGAAAGCGACAAGTCAGAGGAGGAAATGTCTGAGAAAGACAGTGAAATGTCTTGCATCGACTCCGTGGCAGAAGACATGTTCCTAGAGGGAGGAGACATTACTCTCTACAAGTGAGTATTTTACGTATATAACATTACTGTATATTTAGACAGGCTGTGACCTGGAGCTCACCGTCTGCTTCAGTTTGACTGTTGAAGAGTGTTTAGATGATTTCAATGTTTACTAATTTAGAGAATGGATAGTTCGCTAAGCTAACTTTAGTTTGCTAATTTCACCAAGCTATCATGCTTACGTTACACTAAATGAGCCAGACAAAGTTGTCTCTCATCTAAAGGCAACCCTGCTCTCTACTCTGCTCGCTTAGAGCTCCACAGCTAATGTTACACATTTATGTTGCACCACATTTACTGCAAGAAGTGTTGCAAAAGGAAACGTTTGAGTAAATACTGCATTACAAGTTTGCAGCTGTTATTGTATTTATGTAAATATCTATGGTAATATCTACACATTTGTTAATATTTTTCGGTGGCTTCGCATTCACAACATTATTTGTAATTACTGTTATTTCTTTATTTTCACATTATAGGAAATGTGATGTAGATATGGATTGGGAGCCAGCTACATCTGCACCAGTGAGCAGGTGGCCACATGGAGTGGAGCAGCAGGACAGTTCCAGACATCACACCACCACAGCCCACCTTCAGACCCAGAAATGTCCCAGGACCCCAGCTCATACGTACTGCTACGTACACAGCCCTGCAGTTGTTTCAACTCTTTTTTTACCAACTCTATTTTGAAGACAATACTTCAAAACACCTGTGGCACAACACACCATTCAACACCCTCTATCCCGTGGATTGATCTGACATTGCAGGACATGTTTGGATTCATGTCTTTAATTGTTTACATGGGTGTAGTCAAATGCTTTTCTTTCACTGATTACTGGCGTGGGTGTCATCTTTATAGCTAGCCGTTCCCGAGACGGGTAATGACTGGTAAAAAGTTCCTCAGGATCTCCCAGTCCCTTCACCTCAGCAGCTCTGTGGGGGATGCTGCTAATGATGAAAGGAGAGGCACAGGAGCCTACCACCATCTGGGTAATCCCTTCGATAGCTCAGTTGGTAGAGCGGAGGACTGTAGGTTGATAATAGCAGGTATCCTTAGGTCGCTGGTTCAATTCTGGCTCGAAGGAGGTTTTTTTCATTGCTGCCCAATGTGTTTCCATTCAGAATGGAAAGATGTCAAGTGACTCGTTTTTAGATCTGATGTCTTCATTGCTTCATTTATTCAGACAAAAACACAGAACTTAATAACTTAGTACCAGTGTTAAACGGGTGGTTCACAAGAACCTACAAGTCTTTTTTGCAGTGTGAAAAGATGTTATTCCTAAAAATAGATTGTAAAATAGTGTATTTTAAATTGGTAAGATTACACCAGTTTTGTGTCGACTCAGGCTGCTGGATAATCTACATGATTGTGTGTGGTGTGTGGTGGCTGCAAATGTGTGACCTTGCTACTATAGAGATGGAAATGCAATGCTATAGAGATGGAGAGTGATGATGCATTAAAGGTGCCCTGCCACAGGTATTTCATTACTTTGTTGTAATGTCTGAAGGTCTACCATGGACTCTGATTGATAGACAGGCCAGACGCGTTCAGAATTAATAAACTTTTAACCTCGGATCACCGTCCCGTCAACAGGACACTTTGTGACTGGGGCGTCGCTGTAACCTTGATTAGTTAGTTGACTTACAATTACCTACATCATCACCAAAAACGATACAGATTCTCTTGGACGTCATGTTTGGCACTTATAGTGCCCTGTAAATCAGTTGACTTAATTATCACCAAAAACGATACAGATTCTCTTGGACGTCATGTTTGGCACTTATATTGCCCTGTTGGTGTGTGTATCCCCTTCGATAGCTCAGTTGGTAGAGCGGAGGGCTGTAAATTGATAATAACAGGTATCCTTAGGTAGCTGGTTCAACTCCGGCTCGAAGGATACATTTTACGTTGCTGCCCAATGTGTTTCCATTCAGAATGGAATAGGGCTGGTCCGAATACCATTTTTTGAGCTTCGGGTTTTTTGGCAGTGTGAAAAGATCTTTTCTCCTAAAAATAGATTGTAAAATAGTGTATTTTACACTGGTAAGATTACACCAGTTTTGTGTCGACTCAGGCTGCTGGATAATGTACATGATTGTGTGTGGTGTGTGGTGGCTGCAAATGTGTGACCTTGCTGCTATAGAGATGGAAATGCAATGCTATAGAGATGGAGAGTGATGATGCGTTAAAGGTGCCCTGCCACAGGTATTTCATTACTTTGTGGTAATGTCTGAAGGTCTACCATGGACTCTGTAACATGTTTTGTAGAAAAAATGGTTACCTTGTTTCAAGCCATTCTAGCATGGTATAGAAAGCTTGCAGGAAGACTCAGCTCGATTTGTGCCAGTTCTTATTAATATTCAACGAGCTAAGCTGCTTGACTCTGATTGGATAAAACTTAGCCAATGAGAGCCTGGCTATAAGCATCCTATACCCAGCGCAACTGGGCGAGCTCATGTATAGTAATAAGCTCTGGCAACACCACGTCAGACTGACCAGCTTTTAATTGGCCTGATTTTTCTGCTTATTTCTTTTCAATGTCTAGAGCTGACAGAGGAGGTAACAGTTAATTTTCCCATTCACGACATAACACAAACATATATGGACCTAACATATTTTAAAAAATAAAAGGAAAAAATGGCTTTGTGTGGCAGGGCACCTTTAATGACCCAGTTTTTCATTGCTGCCGAATGTGTTTCTATTCAGATTGGAAAGGTTTTCAAGGCACTCATTTTAAGATCTTTTGTCTTCATTGCTACATTTATCCAGACAAAAGAACATTTGACTTAATAACTTTGTACCAGTGTTAAATGAGTTGCTCACAAGAACCTCCAAGGGTTTGGATAGCATTGTGAACATATTTCTTTTCTTAAAATAGATTGTAAAAAAGTAAATTTCACACTGCTAAGTAGGGCTGGGCGATATGGCTGAAAACTGTATCACGATATCAGTGTTATCGGTCGATATCGATAATTATTGATATTTTTATGACCCATTTAAAATAAGGACCAGGAGAAAAATATTGTACATTTAAACATTTTTATTTTAAACTTAAACTTCCTCTGATCATAATCCCCTCAGTTATTGAGGCAGAAATGTCAACACAATCATGCAAACCTCAAATAATTAAAATGTAAACATAAGTCTAAAGTCACAATGAACACTTAACAATTATCTCTTAACATTTAAGGTGCAAAATGAAAAGAAAATGTAAGAAATGCTTAATAAAGTGTAATAAAATAGTGCAAAGTGTTAAATATAAATAAAGAAAAACCTGAGAATTTAGTGCAAACTTAGTGCTAGGAAGTTCACTAGCTGTTCACCTTCTGGTGAATAAAGGGTTTTAAAATATGTGCAGTGTTTTGTAAACAAAGAAAACTGAGGTAGACTGATGTACATCTGTAACATAAATAACAAACCTGATACAGTACAGTAACATTGTTAGAAACCTGCAGAAATATGAAAAAGTAACGAACGAGTCTTCAAGTTATTCTTCCTCTAATAATACTTGAAGTTGAACTATTCAAGTATGTTTTCAGTCCAGGTTTTGTGCTAGGAACACCAGCTGGTTGACCTTCTCTGGGTCTAAAGCTGCCCTGGTGCATGTTACAATATTACCCCCAGTACTAAAAATTCTTTCTGAGGGGGTGCTGGTGGCTGGGATGCAGAGGTACTTTTTCGCCAGCTGAGACACTCTGGGGAAGTTGCGTTCATGTAGCCTCCACCAGTCCAGAGGGTTAGACTCACTGTCTGCATCAGGGCACATCAGGTACCTTTCCAGCTCACTCTCCACTTTTTCTTTTTCAGTGAGAGGCAAAGCATCATCTTCTTGGCACTGTTTTTTGAAAAAGCTCCCCAATGACTTGCGTTGCTTCTTTACGCCCAGTGGCAGAGGTGGTCCGCTGACAGCTCCTCCTTCTGCACCTTGCTCTGCTGCTCCCTCAGAAGGCCCTGCCTGTGATTGGCCCTGGTCTTCATCCATGATCTCAGACACAGCTCTCATTTGAATGGCCCCTACCTTCTCTGGTCTGACGTATTGGCCTTTAAACCTAGGGTCCACGAAGGTAGCCATGTCAAGGAGATCATCTGTGTCAGGGTCAGCATATTTCTCATCGAGATAGGTCATAATCTTTGTCTTCAGCTCTTTTGTGAGCTGAGTGTCCCCCTCATTAACTTTCAGCAAACTGGAGCGGAAAAGGTGGAGCACAGGCTTCACGTACGAGACAGTCACATATGACTCCCCAGAAAGGGAGTCTGTGAACTCCAGGAGAGGAGTTAAGGCTGCATGCATTGACTCAAGGACGTCAATATCCTGCCGTTGGGATCAGGTGCCTGTTGTTTTTGTCAGAAGACAGAACTTCAGTGATGGCCTTTTGTTGCTCTAGGACCCTTGCCACCATCTTTTGTCTTGAGCCCCACCTGGTTAGTGACTCTGTGACCAGCTGGTGTGTGGGAAGATGGAGACGTTCCTGGGCTTTAGAGAGCGCACTCTTTTTCTTCCACGAGTAAGAAAAGGCAGATACCACTTTCTTGCACACACCTACAGCCCTCTCCACTCTTTTATCTTTTCCTGCAGCACCTGCAGAAAAACAATGCCAGTGTTAATAACTGATAATAGATCACACGCACACACACACACACACACACACACACACACATAAACACACACATAAACAAACACACACACACACACACGTCAGTGGGTAAAGCTGCTTCCATACATATATCATAATATAATTATAATATATAATCTCAACTACTGGCTAATAAAATCACCATAGGAACTAACATTGATGACGAGCATTAAAATGACAAAGCTACTCACCAATAGCAGAGTGCAAACGCGGCCAAAACACTGCAGCCGTGTCCAGTTGTTCAGTGAAGTCGCTTTCACTACATTTGCCCCGCTGTCTGTGGTGATGCACACCATTTTGTCTTCAATCAGACCCCAGGACAACAATGCCTCCTTCAAGCCTTCTGCTATCACTTCTCCTGTGTGATCTTCGGGGAAATATGCAGTCTCAAGGCATCTAGTTTTTAAAACCCATTCATTGTCGATGAAGTGAATGGTCAAGCTTATGTATGGCTCAGAAGTACGGCTTGACCACAGGTCAGAGGTTGTTGCAAAGTACTTGGCTGACAATATTTCTTGCTGCACAGATTCTTTGCATATTACATACAGTTTAGGAATGGAAGTATTTTCGGCCAGGAAGAACATAGCGTGGGTCAAGCACGTGTATGAGCTTTTTATAACCTGGCTTCTCGACAGTGCTAAGCGGAAGCATGTCTTTGGTTATATGATATGCCACTGCCTCCGTTATATCTTTGTACCGTTTAGATTGTTTGTCATAAGGCACTGATGCAGAGTACCTCTCCATGGTCGTCTGCTGCTTGTGCGGTGTTGCAGCAGCTGCAGAAGTTGTTGGTTGAATACGGCTGTGCTCCAAAGGGTGAGCGCGACTAAGATGGTAAAACAAGTTCGTTGTATTACCAGTCTTGGCGGGGACAACGGTCTTGCATAATTTGCAGACGATATTGGTCTGACTACGGTCAGACTTATAATATCCAAAAAACTGCCATACTGGCGAGCTGACTTTTCCTCTTTTATTTACAATTTCCTCGCTCGCCGCGGCACTCATTTTCTGCTTATCAGTCGCCGGTTTCTGAGAGGAATCCAGCAGACCAGCACGAGACAACGAAACAGCGCAACCAAACTTGATACTGTTACACGATTGGCTGTTAGCTTGTCACTCCCTACGTTGCTAGGTTACCAGAGAGAGTGCCTTTGTTAATGCAACTAAACTTGCTGTTTCTTCCACCGAAGAAAAAAAAAAATATATGGAAGGTTTTATCGAACACATTTTTTATTGATATCGATCACGTGTCTATCGCGATATATATCATTATCGTTTTATCGCCCAGCCCTACTGCTAATACACCAGTTTTGTGTGGACTCAAGCTGTTAGATAAGCTCCATGATTGTGTGTGGCGTGTGTAGGCTGTGTATGTGTGACCTTGCTGCCATAGAGATGGAAACACAATGCTAAAGCGATGGAGAGTGATGATGCGTTAATGGCCCATCATTGCCAAAATTGATACAGTCACTCTTGGCCATCCTGTTTGGCATTTATCTTACCCCGTAACTGTGTGTATCCCTTCGATAGCTCAGTTGGTAGAGCGGAGGACTGTAGGTTGAAGATACCAGGTATCCTTAGGTCGCTGGTTCAATTCCGGCTCGAAGGATGGAATTTTTGTTGCTGCCCAATGTGTTTGCGTTCAAAATGGAAAGATGTCAAGGAACTCATTTTTAGATCTTTTGTTTCCATTGCTTAATTTATTCAGACAAAAGAACAGTTGACTTAATTATCACCAAAAACGATACAGATTCTCTTGGACGTCATGTTTGGCATTTATAGTGCCCTGTTGGTGTGTGTATCCCCTTCGATAGCTCAGTTGGTAGAGCGGAGGACTGTAGGTTGATAATAACAGGTATCCTTAGGTAGCTGGTTCAACTCCGGCTCACAGGATAAATTTTACGTTGCTGCCCAATGTGTTTCCATTCAGAATGGAATAGGGCTGGTCCCAATACCATTTTTTGAGCTTCTAAGCTTCGGTAGTAATGAGCATCGAATATTCGAAGCTTTGGAGAGAGGGGGCTGAACATATTATTATCTCTAATAAAGGCAGGAATCTCTATGTGTCTGTCTGTTTGTTTGCATTTTGATTATTTTGAGAACCTTTCATCCAAACGACTTCACAAGGGAGTGCAGTGTCGTATTTGGTGCAATATAGATAGACAGGCCAGACGCGTTCAGAATTAATAAACTTTTAACCTCGGATCACCGTCCCGTCAATGGGACACTTTGTGACTGGGGCGTCGCTGTAACCTTGATAAAACTTCCACTCATGAGCGTTTTTTATAACTTTAAAGCATTAAGTCTTTAAAATATACAGCCATGTACACAACTGTTACAAAGTAACAGAAAATAAAACAATTCAGCCATAATGCCGAGAGTGCATGCATACAGTGCCTTGCGAAAGTATTCGGCCCCCTTGAACTTTTTGACCTTTTGCCACATTTCAGGCCTCAAACATAAAGATATAAAACTGTAATTTTTTGTGAAGAATCAACAACAAGTGGGACACAATCATGAAGTGGAACGAAATTTATTGGATATTTCAAACCTTTTAAACAAATAAAAAACTGAAATATTGGGCGTGCAAAATTATTCAGCCCCCTTAAGTTAATACTTTGTAGCGCCACCTTTTGTTGTGATTACAGCTGTAAGTCGCTTGGGGTATGTCTCTATCAGTTTTGCACATCGACAGACTGACATTTTTGCCCATTCCTCCTTGCAAAACAGCTCGAGCTCAGTGAGGTTGGATGGAGAGCGTTTGTGAACAGCAGTTTTCAGTTCTTTCCACAGATTCTCGATTGGATTCAGGTCTGGACTTTGACTTGGTCATTCTAACACCTGGATATGTTTATTTGTGAACCATTCCATTGTAGATTTTGCTTTATGTTTTGGATCATTGTCTTGTTGGAAGACAAATCTCCGTCCCAGTCTCAGGTCTTTTGCAGACTCCATCAGGTTTTCTTCCAGAATGGTCCTGTATTTGGCTCCATCCATCTTCCCATCAATTTTAACCATCTTCCCTGTCCCTGCTGAAGAAAAGCAGGCCCAAACCATGATGCTGCCACCACCATGTTTGACAGTGGGGATGGTGTGTTCAGGGTGATGAGCTGTGTTGCTTTTACGCCAAACATAACGTTTTGCATTGTTGCCAAAAAGTTCGATTTTGGTTTCATCTGACCACAGCACCTTCTTCCACATGTTTGGTGTGTCTCCCAGGTGGCTTTTGGCAAACTTTAAACGACACTTTTTATGCATATCTTTAAGAAATGGCTTTCTTCTTGCCACTCTTCCATAAAGGCCAGATTTGTGCAGTATACGACTGATTGTTGTCCTATGGACAGAGTCTCCCACCTCAGCTGTAGATCTCTGCAGTTCATCCAGAGTGATCATGGGCCTCTTGGCTGCATCTCTGATCAGTCTTCTCATTGTATGAGCTGAAAGTTTAGATGGACGGCCGGGTCTTCGTAGATTTGTAGTGGTCTGATACTCCTTCCATTTCAATATTATCGCTTGCACAGTGCTCCTTGGGATGTTTAAAGCTTGGGAAAGCTTTTTGTATCCAAATCCGGCTTTAAACTTCTCCACAACAGTATCTCGGACCTGCCTGGTGTGTTCCTTGTTCTTCATGATGCTCTCTGCGCTTTACACGGACCTCTGAGACTATCACAGAGCAGGTGCATTTATACGGAGACTTGATTACACACAGCTGGATTCTATTTATCATCATTAGTCATTTAGGTCAACATTGGATCATTCAGAGATCCTCACTGAATTTCTGGAGAGAGTTTGCTGCACTGAAAGTAAAGGGGCTGAATAATTTTGCACGCCCACTTTTTCAGTTTTTTATTTGTTAAAAAAGTTTGAAATAGCCAATGAATTTCGTTCCACTTCATAATTGGGACCCACTTGTTGTTGATTCTTCACAAAAAATTACAGTTTTATATCTTTATGTTTGAGGCCTGAAATGTGGCAAAAGGTCGAAACGTTCAAGGGGGCCGAATACTTTCGCAAGGCACTGTACCTGTTTTCGTTGTCCTTTCAGCAACAGACGTATTTTGACCAAAACTTGATTTTCATAAATCCCTAAGAGTCCAAGTAAATGTAATATCCAAGCTTTATATTCCAAAACGATCTCTTCGCCTCACAATGTTGAAGTTTCTGGCCGAATCACAACGGAAAAATGCGAAACAGTTTTCCATTTCTGCACTTGTTATCGCCGCTAGCTTCTCTGCCCAGCTTGCTAAATACTCAACGTGGGCGTCATCGTGTACCGACAGTATCTTCTTCTTCTTTGTAGTTTATTGGCGGTTGGCAAACCAACTTAAATGTGCATTACCGCCACCAACTGGACTGGAGTGTGAACGAGAGATAAATGCAGAAAATAAATAAACCAAAATAAAAAAAAATAAATAAAAAAAATGAATATTCAAATGTCAAATTTTCAAATCGAATACCAACCCAGCGAACGAATATTCGGGTCCAGCCCTAGAATGGAAAGATGTCAAGGCACTCGTTTTTATATCTGTTGTCTCCATTGCTTCATTTATTCGGACAAAAGAACATAACTTAATAACTTTGTACCAGTTTTAAACAGGTTCCTCACAAGAACCTCCAAGGGTTCAGATGGCAGTGTGAAAAGATGTTTTTAAAAAATACAAGGAAAAAATGTTTTTGTGTGGCCGGGCATCTTTTATGGCCCATCAGCTCCAAAAACGATACAGACGCTCTTGGATGTCAGGTTTGGCACTTATCTTACCCCTTTAGTGTTTGTATCCCTTCGTAGCTCAGTTGGTAGAGCGGAGGACTCTAGGTTGATAATAAAAGGTATCCTTAGGTCGCTGCTTCAATTCTGGCTCGAAAGATGGAGTTTCCGTTGCTGCCCAATGAGTTTGGGCTCAGAATGGAAAGATGTCAAGGAACTCATTTTAATATCTGTTGTCTTCATTGCTTCATTTATATGGACACTCTTTGACAGACAAGATGGCGGATAGCGTAAACAACAACCGCTAAAGAGACCTTCGTTTAAGCAAACTCTGTGTACACAAACAATGTTCTCAATGCTCGAGTTCATGGGCAGATCCCCTGGTGATAGTTTGAGCAAAGTTTCATGTTGTGTCGAGCCTTCTTAGTGTTTTAAAAATAGCGATTTTGATGCTATCATACTAGTGCACCTAGCACTCCTATTCAAAAGGCCATTTGACCGAAACCGAGAATACGGTAAATCTTAAAAGTGGCGTTTCCATCCTAGTTATGCTTTCAAATGAAAGTTTGACTCGGGTATAGTCAGAAAAAGACCCTTGGTTGCATTTTGGCGAGAGGTACGCTTTAAGCAACACTTCACACGCTACCATAACCAGATGTTAGTTTACCTACATTAACCTCAAATTGATTGCAGTTATTGGCGTTTGTTGGCATACAGAGTATATATTCTGTTATTAGCTTTATTGTTAAGGTTAGCAACACTTTGATGTGAATGTACTAGTACATCTTATTACAGTGAATGGTTGCTAGTTAAATAGATATCATAGATCAATGATACGATCAGCGGCATGAATGTGGATGATCACAGTAACAAGAAAGTACCAGTACCCAGGTTTGGCACATATCGTACCCTATTAGTGTGTGTATCCTTTCGATAGCTCAGTTGGTGGCGCAGAGCACTGTAGTTCCATAATAACAGGTTTCTTTAGGTCGCTGGTTCAGTTCTGGCTTGAAGGATGGCGTTTCAATTGCTACACTTTGTGTTTCCGTTCAGAATGGAAAGATGTCAAGGGTTGCTTTTTTAGATCTGTTGTCTTCATTGCTTCATTTATTCAGACAAAAGAACCCAACTTAATAGTCTTTGTACCACTGTTAAACGGGTGGCTCCCAAGAACCTCCAAGGGTTTGTCTGACAGAGAGCACACATTATTAGACTTTTACTGCATTGGATGGCAGTGTGAACATATTTATTTCGTAAAAATAGATTGTAAAATAGTACATTCACACTTTTAAGAGTACACCAGTTTTGTGTGGATTCAAGTTGTTAGATAAGCTCCATTATTGAGTGTGGTGTGTGGAGGCTGCATATGTGTGTCCTTGCTGCCGTAGAGATGGAAATCCAATGCTATAGAGATGGAGAGTGATGACACGTTAATGGCCCATCATCGCCAAAAACGATACAGATGCCCTTGGACGTCAGGTTTGGCACTTATCTTACCCTAATAATACATGTACCCCTTCGAAAGCTCAGTTGGTAGAGTGGAGGGCTGTAGGTTAATAATAACAGGTATCCTTAGGTCGCTGGTTCAACTCCTGCTCGAAGGATGAATTTAAACATTGCTGCCCAATATGTTTCCATTCAGAATGGAAAGATGTCAAGGGACTCGTTTTCAGATCTGTTGTCTCCATTGATTCAGTTATTTGGACTGAATTAGATTTCCAGCTCAAAGGATGTATTTTTGGTTGCTGCCCAATGTGTTTCCATTCAGAAGGGAAAGATGTCAACGGACTCGTTTTTTAGATCAGTTTTGACTGATACAGATGCTACAGAGAGTGATGATACATTAATGGCCCATCAGTGCAAACAAAAGGACACATTTGGCAGCAAGGGAAATTATAAATATTTGTATCTACAAAAAGGGGTTCCTGCAGAAAAGTTTTGGGAACCATGGCATTACAATTAAATTAAAAACGATGCTTGGGAATCAGGTTTGGCACTTAACGTACCCTGTTATTGTGTCTATCCATTTGATAACTCAGTTGGTAGAGTGGAGCACTTTAGGTTGATAATACTAGGTGTCCTTAGGTTGCTAGTTCAATTCCAGCTCAAAGGATGTATTTGTCATTGCTGCCCAATGTGTTTCCATTCAGAAGGGAAAGATGTCAAGGGACTCATTTTTAGAGCTGTTTTCTTCATTGCTTCATTTATTCAGACAAAAGAACATGACTTAGTAACTTTGTAACAGTGTTACACGAGTGGCTCGCAAGAACCTCCAAGGGTTTGTCTGACAGAGAGCATACATTATTAAACTTTTACTGCATTGGATAGCATTGTGAACATATATATATTTTTTTAAATAGATAGAAAAATAGTACTGTCACACTTTTAAGAGTACACCAGTTTTGACTGATACAGATGCTACAGAGAGTGATGATGCATTAATGTACCATCAGC
This sequence comes from Perca fluviatilis, assembly GCF_010015445.1. Classification (NCBI taxonomy): domain Eukaryota; kingdom Metazoa; phylum Chordata; class Actinopteri; order Perciformes; family Percidae; genus Perca; species Perca fluviatilis. The sequence goes on from NC_053127.1 coordinate 3,663,071, forward strand.
ACAAACAAATGGACATTTGGCAGCAGCGAAAATTGGAAATATTTTTATGTACAAAAAGGGGACCCTGCAGAAAAGGTTTGGGAACCACTGCATTACATCAAAAAATACACTTAATACCATTAAATAAATTCCTTCAAAGTGTTCTCGACATATATTATATGACTTTAGACAGATATAAATGTAAACTGCAACTTGACTGGTTGGTGGAGGGGAACAAACATGAGTAATTTTATTTATTGTATAAAAAACAGCACATTTGCAACAGTATTTCACATTATTTTATTCTACTTAACAGAAACATTAATGTATACAGTAGGCCAATAATATCATCATGAAGTGCTGCAAATCCCACATGAATGTTTTTAAAATGAATTCCTTTTACATTAAATTCCATATAATAAATAAATAAATAATAAGACAATGTAAAAGTAATATACAATAAATAAAGTGCTGACAGGTCAACCAAACGCCTGTTTAAAAAGGTAGGGCTTTAACTGACCGTTAATGGTGGGGGCAGAGCATTTCCTAGTCTCTGTGCTGCATACTCACAAGATTGATGGCTACGGGTCTTAAGACAGGTGTGAGGAACAGTCAATAGATTTAACATAACTCTAACATTGAACTATCCTTAGGAAGATACATCTTTGGACGGGAGAAACAGTTTAGGTGACCAAAAACAGTTTCAATGTAAATATGGACATGCAATGTTTTAAGACACACTTGACAAATGTGCATTTCATGTATCCTAGGGTGAGACCTCAGCCTTGACTAACATGACTGAGTTTCAGTCGACAGCATAGATAGCATATGAGGATGGGTCTGATGGTCTGGTCTCTTATGCCATAGATAAGAGCACTTAGACACCTGGGAAATATGACAATACACACATAAAGAACAATCTGAATGCGCACCAACACTATCTTTTGTAGGACTTTTGACATAGCTATGAGTAAGGGGTTGTATATAGTTGAGGAGAGACTGAGGCCCAGCTGCCCCAGATGCAGCAGCAGTGTGTTACGAGCCTTTCGTGCTGAAGCTTTGTCTGTGGAGGCTGACCTGGCTGCTATCATCACACCAATATAGGATGAAGTGACTGCCACACCAGCTGATACAAACAGAAAATAGGTGAACGCTTTGTCATAATCATCAGACATCCGGCCAAGTAGCATATTTTCTCTAGCACAAAAATCTTTCATCTCCAGGCTCTCCAGGTTTTCAAATGGAAAATCTAAAAGTAAAAGAATTTGTGTGAGGATATTAAGTGAACTGAAAACCCAAACCACAATGATAGCCACTTCTGTGTTTCTGATGGTGATGAGGGTAGAGTGCCTCAGTGGGTGGCACACAGCTACATATCTCTCCAGAGACATCACCACCAGTGTGAGAGGAGAGACTTCATTTGTGAGATCAGAAAGCATGGTAAGAACACCACATAAAGGATATGCCAGCCTTATTCTACAAGCAGCCAGTATGTATAGTAACTGACTCAGTGCCAGCTGTACAGTGTCTGCAAAAAGGAGGTTAAACAGGAGAATGTAACGTGAGGTCTCACAAAACACATTTTTACTCCTCAAGGTGAATAACATGGTCCCATTAATGAAAAGAAACACACAGCACGGCACTGTAGTCACAGTGGAGAATAACACTCGTTCCAGTAACCCCCGTCCAACAGTGATGTTGGTCTGAGATTGAATTGCATTTGCCATCTTTAAAAAGCATTGAAGAGACATAAAATGTTTAACTCAAAATTAAATGGATGTCAATTTGTATTCCTACAACAATGCATATATGTCATCTTTACAGCAGAGAATGCCACTGAGTTCACATGCAAAACCCCAAATCATCCACATACTTTTAGCAGTGTAGAGCCCCGGCTTCTTTCTGTGTGAGCAGAGCTGTTCTGCAGAGTTTACCTTCCTTCGCATATTGTTTATAAGCTTTGTCCTTCCCTCACTTGTGTTAAAAAAATCACGTCAGCATTGTTAACAAATGATTAAATGGTGATGCAATTCCTGTACCACATCTCTTCCCAACCTGGGGTCCGGGCATCCCCAGGGGGGGCGGCAAAGATCACAGGGGCGGCACAAGTCTTTATCTGGTTTGAGGTTGAGGTAAAAAAAAAATATTTGCACATGTTAAACAAATTATAATACACTATAATATATAATGTATACAAAAGTCTGTATGAAAACTATATATTTAGTTGTATCCTCGTTTTTCCTGCCGCCACGGCATCACTATTTTATGAATGAAACATGGTGGAGAAATGTAACAGTGCTGATAACGTCTCTGTATCAAAAAAGAAAGTAAGGCTCTATCTTGAGAGTTACCTCAACTTCGGTTTCGGGGAGGTTGGGGGCTCAGCTTTTCTTAGACATGAGTAGGGGGGGCGCCAAGGAAAAAAGGTTGGGAACCACTGATCTATGTCATCATTTCCATGAAGCACATGCAAATACCCAACTTGGAGAAATTATGAGGAACATGGCCATTAAAATATTATAGGAAATCACTAACTATTGCCACTCAGGGACTATTCATAATTAACAAACAGGTGTGCATCTTAAAAAGACTTCAAACATTCCTAAGAGTGTCAGTTTCCATTGAACAAAAGACCAAGAATCTGTCCAGGTTGTGAGTCTAAGGGAGCTTTCACACCTGCCTAATTTAGTTCAGATGAATCGTAATAGAGTTAATTTTCCCCTTCGGTGCGGTTTGTTTGGCCAGGTGTGAATACAGCAATTGCGGTTTGATAAGCACCAAAAGCGGACCAAACACTTTCAAACCAACTCTGAAGCGGTTTGTTTGTAGTGAGAATGTGATCTGACCTCGAACTGCATCAGCTTTGTTTACTCTGCAAGTCTTAGCTAAATGGCTCCTTTAGTCATGTGTGCTTTGCAATCTGCGATGCGGAAGAGTATGCAAACTGTAGCAGCTTGCAATGTTGCTCTCACAGAAATAGACTGCGGTCAAGCTCACTGTTATTGCATTTCTGAGGCAAAACCAGCCGCTGTAAAGTTAGAGACAGACACTAGAAGGCGTAGAAACGTTGCTCGCGAAACAATGTCTTAAAATTATTTAAAGTGCTTATATTATACTCATTTTCAGGTTCATAATTGTATTTAGAGGTTGTACCAGAATAGGTTTACATGGTTTAATTTTCAAAAAACACCATATTTTTGTTGTACTGCACATTGCTGCAGCTCCTCTTTTCACCCTGTGTGTTGAGCTCTCTGTTTTAGCTACAGGCTGGATTGGTCTCTCAAACTTTGATGTTCCCCTGATTCCCCTGATGATGTGATAATGGTTCCAGTCACACGTATAGACTCCCCTCCGTGGCCGGCTATTTTCGTAAACGGACATTTCAACCTCTCGGTTTTCAGAAAAGTGTTCGTTTATATGTACCCATGTATATATGCCGTCAATGCAGTCAAGAGCACGCCAGACCTGTAGGTGGCAGTGTAACGAGAAGCTCAAGCCCACGTTAGCCAATCAGAATCCCGACAGCAACAGCAACCAATCACGTCCTCTTTCTCTCTCTCGGCTGCCTAAACCTCCGTTTATCTCAGTTTACATGCAAACGTGCAAACAAAGTTTTCCAAAATCTCCACTTTGGCTGGAGTTTTTAAAAATAATCGTTTTCTGTGATAAAAACGGGGTTTTCGTGTAAATGAGAGGTCTTCCCTTCGTGTAAACGGGGCCTGAAAGTTGGTGCTACCAATTCCCACAGGTGTCTGGATTACTTACAACCCCCTCTGTTTGTATAGAAGTATTGTTGGAACACACTGTGGTACCGTACCCTCGTGAGCATTATTTGAACTGTATTGTACTGCAGAAAGTAGTGTGTTGCCATAGAAATGGTGGGAAAAAGGCAATTAATAATGGAAGAGAGACAGACCATCATAACATTTAAGAATGTTGGTCTTTCCTACAGAGAAATTACGAAGAACGTCAAGGTGTCAGTGAGTACATAATTCTTCATCATCAAAAGGCACTTAGAAACTGGGGGAAACTCTGACAGGAAGAGGTCTGGCAGACCCAAAGCCACAACAGAATCAGAAGACAAGTTTCTGAGAGTCAACAGCTTGCGTGACAGGCGGCTCACAGGACAACAGCTTCAAGCACAGCTTAATAGTGGTCGTAATAAGCAAGTCTCAGTTTCACCTGTAAAGAGAAGACTTCGAGCTGCAGGTTTGATAGATCGAGTTGCAGCAAGAAAGCCATTGCTAAGACGTCAGAATAAGAAAAAATAAGAAAAACATAAGTCCAAGCTATGCTAGAACTACCTTAGCAAAAAAGAACAAGATGGTCAGCTTAAAAACATGGAGTGGCCAGCACAGTCACCAGACTTAAACCCCATTGAGCTGGTTTGGGATGAACTGGACAGAAACGTGAAAGCAAAGCAACCTACAAGTGCCACACATTTATGGGAACTTATGCTACAGAGTTGGGAAGAACTTTCTGAAGAATATTTGATTTCCATTGTAGAAAGAATGCCACGAGTGTGTTCAGCTGTTCTATCTGCCAAAGGGGGCTACTTTGATGAGTAAAAAATTTAGAATACATTTTGGTTTATAAAATGATTCCATGATTTCTTTTTTAACTTAAAACGTTAATTTGTTCTATTCTTTCATTTCAGAGTACAATAAGACATTGAACTGCATGAATTTCAATAAAAACCTGGAAAAATTTGGGTGTTCTAAAACTTTTGACCAGTAGTGTATGTATATGTATATATATATATATATATATATATATATATATATATATATATATATATTAGGGGTGTGCCAAAAAATCGATTCACAGAAGAATCTAGATTCTCATTTGCAAAGATTCAGAATCGATCTGAAATTTCCAAGAATCGATTTAATAAATAAATAAAATCAGCTGGCTGTTCGCTTCCATTTTTGTAACTACGTCCGGCAGACGGTTTTTGAACGTGAGTGGCAAATCACTAAAACAAAGAGGAAGCAAATATGGATGAGAGGGAGATCCAACCAGCCCCGTCTTCACTTAAAGCTAAAGTTTGGCCGCCAGCTGCAGACCAACGCACACTGCAGTGCTTCACAAAACTTCCTGCCAACTCCGAGAGGGCAAAAAAAATCGCCTGCTTCATCGCCAAAGACCTAAGGCCTTACAGTGTGGTGGAGAACGAGGGGTTCGTCTGCATGTTACAGACAGCGGAGCCGAGGTACGCACTAGCGTTGCAGCTGAGACAGTTTTCTCCACCGCTGCAGATATAGTAGAGCTTAGATCGGGCCCAAAAAATCAAGCCCGATCCAGCCCGTGCACGTTGTGTCCGAGCCCGGCCCGGCCCGACACACATTAACTGGAATTATGAGCCCGAGCCCGATTTCAACCAGACACTTTTTTTAATCCGTGGGCAGTCTTAACTGACGTTCTCAACTAGGCTACAATTCAGAGTTGTTTGAACTGCAAAAATCTGTTTAAAATGATCTTAATGAATAATGCAACAGAAGCGGAGCATGTAAACTGCTGTTAGTTTATTCAGAATGGAACGGATCGCAAATGGATCTGAATAAAGAAACGTAAAAAAAAAACTCAACGTATTTCTCTGGGAGGGCTTGCCTCTTCCTCAGGGGCAGCCTATGCTTGGAGAAGTAACAAAAGAGGACATTGAAGGTTGACTATCATCTTTTCTTTATCATCATGTGTCTGTTCATCATCCACTTCTCCGTTTTAGCCTATTTGCTGTCGTAGGCGAACAGCGGCGGCACTTAATGCACTCGACAAAGCCGACACATATGTTGTCACTGCCCACGACTTGATTAAAATGGTTCCATACCTCCGACTTTCCTCCAAACTTGCTCAAAGGTAATTCTCCCGTTTTTCTTTACATCCTCAAGATCCATGTTGCACTTAAGCTCCACAATACAGCCCGCAGCCCCGGTGTGATGCGTGCGAGAGGAGGAGACTCCGCGCATGACACCTGTTGCATTTTGTAACTGTAGTCCAACTTGTGTAGACTAACTTTTTGGACACATTTGTTACTTTGGCCTAAATATAGCCTAGCCTATATAGATACTAGTTCTGATTATGGCATAGCTTTCTCTTTTTTTTGTCTTCACCGGTTGTGTTCTACATGATATTTGTGGTAAACTGCAACTTTCCTGGGACATGCACCTATTTTCAACCATTTTGTATTATGAAGAAGCACTTTATTTTTGTTCCAACTTATTTTATAGCTAGCTACTAATGAGTAGCAATTGAGAACCAGACAATGTTTTTGATAAAAGGCACTTCCCTGAGAATTGAACTTAAAATGTGAAAAAGACACTTTAATGTCTGTTTGTCATTCTGTATAGCAAAGCAGATCAGAGTAGATCATGATCAGAAAACCGATTAGAAATCATTATGGATAAAATCGAATCGTTTTGAATCGAAAATCTTTTTGAATCGAAAATCGATTTTGAATCGAATCGTGGCCTCAAGAATCGGAATCGAATTGAATCGTGAGATGGTAAAAGATTCCCACCCCTAATATATATATATATATATATATAGTGACCTAATGTAAATCTGAATTGGCTGAATTGATGCTTCTGTGCAGTTTAAAAATCTCATATGCAGTCTAAACTTATCACATCTGATTACAGAGCCAACTAAACCAAATTCTAAAAATGACTTCAAATCCACACCTAATTTTGACAACAAGGCTGGCAAATATTCGACTAGCGGTGTCTTTGAGCTAGGAGTCAGTGATCACTGCCCCATTGTCTGTGTAAGGGATGTACAGGTAAAAAAGACAGGGTCTCGGGTGGTTTCCAAGAGGAACCTTAGAAAGTTTGATGTAGAACATTTTTTGGGGGATTTAAAAGATTGGGACTGGAGTTATGTGGGCCAGTTTGATGACATTGAGGACGTAAAATATAAATATAATATAAAATATATTGCTTTATGATAAAAAATAAAGTTGTCCTCCGAAGAGGTGGTACGAAAAAAAAATAAAATCAATCATTGTCCATCACAGTCTCAGCAGGGAGGTTCCTCACTATTAGCAGTATGCCAGTCTCTCCCTTTCCTTTCTCTCTTTAGCGTTTGGCAAACTTAATTTTTTTTATACAGCAAACTATTATCAATAATATAATATATATATTAATATTAAATATCCATCACAGTTTACAGACTGACTTCCTAATTTAACTTTGACCTGATGTACTTAAAGGTACTCTAAGGATGTCACACGTTTTTTTAGACTACAACATTTTTTGTCACATACAGCCAACCTCTCCTCACTATCCGCGAGCTGCCGGTCCCCTGAACACACTGTAAAAAAAACGCGGTCTCTGTAGACAGCCGAGGGTCCACAAACGCCATCAAAAACAAAGTGGCCAACCTGGATCACAAAAACATAACAAACCGTGTTCCAGCGTTCAGCCAATAACCGACATGAAGGATTTCATTTTCATTTTCATTTTTTATTTATTAAACAGGAAAAGATTAAAGACAATCGGGCCTGACTCAGTGTAAAACTGATTTTCAGCAGGTTCCTGCTCTGCAGAACATAAACACCATATACACAACAAAAACTCCTAGACAAAAACAGTCACAAACACACAGACCAGGAGAATGAGCAACAGGGCAAAGCCATAAAGCTGACTTAATGGTCGCAGGTAAACCTCTCCATTAAATAGCGAGCAAATGTTAATTTAAATGATGTTGTTGACGTTAAGGTTCTGATGTGCTGTGGAATGTCATTCCAGACTTTAGTGAGCACATAGAAAAAAGATCTCTGTCCATAACAGTTTCTAAAAGCCGGTAAAGGAGGTGGGGGTTGGCGGGGTTAGTTCGCTGAAGCACGGAAGGGAGGACTGAGGGGACGGGATGAGGAGGAGGGAGGGGCGAGCTAGTCTCGTTTTGTTTGAAAATACTTTGAACGTCAACAAGAATAATGTCTTTAATATAGTTCTGTGCACACTGATTTCTGTTTATTACTGACGTTTCAGGTGGACTTACTTTCAGTTTTACTTTTAAATTGAAAAATGCCAGAGTCAAATTCCTTGTATGTGTGTACACTTATGCCTACCATACACTGGAAGACTTTAAAAAATTTGAAAAGACTAAAGTCTGACATCTCACATCTGAAGACAATTTGTCATAATGTTACTGAGTTTTTAGTCACAGACTAGAATATTTTACTTCCAAGACATGACATTTAGGATAATGTCAGACATGGTTTATTTTGTCAGGACATCTAATCGAGAAAAAAACTGACTTAAGACAGCTCAGACTGAGTTTTATGACCCCCTTACACCAAATGATTGAGACGATGGGATCGAGACCCAGCTCTAGCAAGACTCTCATGACTTCATTCCCGAATTGGAAATTTGTCTGCAACAGTGTAATTTCAGAGTAAGGTTGGAATAAATTGGCTATCAAAACTGATTTTGATTCAAATAAAGTGGTTTAGATAATCTAGGTAAACTTGGCTTCCTTACAATATGTCTGATTGTCTGACTGCTTGTTTTTCTTCCAATGTTGCACTACATTGTGGCAATGTCAACGCACTGTCATACCCCAGCAATTACTTTAGTACAATGTTCTAACAACTGTCAGAAAAGTTACTAAAATAATATTTAATGAACCAGATTCGTCCTTTAACAATGAACTTTTTATTTTATCCAGAACTTGCAAACAGTAAGCATTCAAGGTATACATTTTAAATATGTAACCCGCACACACTTGCACTTTAACCCTATGTGTATCTGCCCCATGATTCTCATCCGCTCCAAGATTTAATGGGTTCTTCCTTGGCCCATGCTACACGCTTCAACAAAGTCTCATGAAAATTATGCCTGTAGTTTTTTTTGTAAAAAAAAAAACTTGAATCACTCACCTACAGTCACATCTATCCAATCTAAGTATTATTAGAAGCTACGCTACACATTCACAGTTTAAATTTACACATTTAGTTAAAAACATCTATGAAGTATGCATGCAGATTTTTGCCTTGGTTGAGATGACTGAGAGGGAAAGTGAGTGTCTCCACTGACAGCAAAGATTGTATATAAGGATGGGTCTGATGGTCTGGTCTCTGATTCCATAGATGAGAGAACTCAGACATCTTGGGAAAATTATAATACACACATGAAGGAAAATTTGGATGCGCACTAATATTATTCTCTCTAGGACCTTTGACATAGCTATAAGCAATGGGGTTTGTATGGTTGAGGAGAGACTGAGGCCCAGCTGCCCCAGATGCAGCAGCAGTGTGTTACGAGCTTTTCGGGTTGAGGCTTTGTCTGTAGAGGCTGATCTGGCTGCTATCATCACACCCATATAGGAGGAAGTGACTGCCATACCAGCTGATACAAACAGAAAATATGTGAATGCTTTGTCATAATCGTCAGACATCCGGCCAAGTAGCATGTTTTCTCTAGCACAAAAATCTTTCATCTGCTGGCTCTCCAGATTTTCAAATGGAAAATTTAACAGTAAAATAACTTTTGTGAGGACATTTAGTGAACTGAATACCCAAACCACAATGATAGCCACTTCTGTGTTTCTGATGGTGATGAGGGTAGAGTGCCTCAGTGGGTAGCACACAGCTACATATCTCTCCAGAGACATCACCACCAGTGTAAGGGGAGAGATTTCATTTGTGAGATCAGAAAGCATGGTGAGAACACCACATAAAGGATATGTCAGCCTTATTCTACAAGCAGCGACTATGAAAAGTAACTGACTCAGTGCCAGCTGCACAGTGTCTGCAAAAAGGAGGTTAAACAGGAGAATGTAACGTGAGGTCTCCTGAAACACAGTTTTACTCCTCAAGGTGAATAACATGGTCCCATTAATAAAGAGAAACACACAGCATGGTACGGCAGTAAAAGTACAAAATAACGCTCTTTCCAGTAATCCAACAGTGATGTTGGTCTGAGATTGAATTGCATTTGACATCTTTGAGAAGCATTGAAACGACATAAAATGTTTAACCCCTTGATGTAATTGGAAAGCTAAATTAAATGGACTATTGTTCATTTTGTATTCCTAAAACAGTGCAGACATGTTATCTTTTCATTAGATAATACCCCTGAGTTTACACGCAAAACCCCAAATCATCCACATACTTTTATCAGGGTAGAGGCCCGGCTTGTTTCAGTGTGAGCAGAGCTGGTCTGCAGAGTTTACCTTTCCTCACATATTGTTTATAAGCTCTGTCCCTACCTCACTTGTCTTGACATAATCACATGTCAGCATTGTTAACAAATTATTAATGGGTGATGTCATTTCTGTACCTTCTCCTCAATTCCCTGATCTACATCATCATAACTATAAACACATGCAAATACTTGGAATGCACTTGGAATAATCATGAGGAACATGGCCATGATAATATTATACCATAATTCCTCAAATACAAACCGGGGCCTTGATTTACCTGAACTGCAGAAGGTACCAGGCTTTTATTTGAAGCAGGCTTTTGTTAGAGGCAGGACTTTATTTCTAATTCCATCAGTTTGATGAGTATAATTGTTTTAAATAAACTGTTTTAAATGAAAAGCCATAGCGTTCCAGTGGACAGAGATCATACATTTTTTAAGAAACATTTGCAAAAATATCACCATATACAACAACAGCCAGAAGGGCGACAAAGCAATTTGGGTCAGAATTAATCAAACACCACCATTGTGTCAGTTTTAACCCTGTAAATGTACCGGGTATTTATTTCAAATACAGGTACTACGGTATTGCTGGTATATTACAATAAGAGCATACAGTAGTTTTGTAAAATACATTGCTGGTTTTCAGCAGCACACCAGTATCTGATTAACGTTACAGATGGTAGCTATTTGTTTCTAGCTCTAGGCTAACTTTTTCCTCTCACCTCCAGCTAGCTGTGCTCTGCTCTTGTCGGCTAATCTAAGCTAAGCTCATCCTTCTGTTTCTTCCAGTATCAGATTCTTCTGGGGTCAATGTCCAAATGTCTCCACAAACTCTTTTCGTTTTGTTGTTGAAAAGTCTGTCACTAGCACTAGAGACCGTCATTCTCTGCTAGCACTAAATGAAACCCGTGTTACAGCCAATGTAGCTACTGCCATCTACTGGCACCTGTACGTTACTACAAACTACATTAGGCTGAGTAACACATACAGCCGCATTGACTAAAATAGCAGAAGGACAATAATACTTTACATGAGTGCCACAATCCAGAAAAACAAAGTGTGGAAAAAAGCATGAATATATTGTTGAATCTGTTAAATTAAATTGGTAGAAATGTACATTATGATGAACTTGAATTTTATTTTTACTTAATATTATATGAAAGGCACAATTTTCCCCCGGCCTTAATTTAAGGCCGGCCTTTAGCTATTTGTCTGTGTTGACCATGCCCCGGGCACTATCAGAGGCACGGCTTTTAACTGACTACCAGTTTTTATTTGAGGAATTACGGTAGATTAACACTAACTATTTCCACTTAGTTACCATTTAAAATCTCATATCAACCTTGCAGAGTTTTTCCTTCGCTGGGACAACTGAGAGGGAAAGTGAGGGCCTCATCTGACAGCAAAGATTTTATATTATTTTGGATCTGATGGTCTGGTCTCTAATTCCATAGATGAGAGAACTCAGACATCATGGAAAGATCATAATGCAAATGAAGGAAAATTTGGATGCACACTAATATTGTTCTGTCTAGGAACTTTGACATAGCTATAAGCAATGGGTTGTGTAAGGTTGAAGAGAGACTGAGGCCCAGCTGCACCAGACGCAGCAGCAGTGTGTTAGGAGCCTTTTGCAAGTTATAAAGGAACAACTTCCTGTAGGTGGCAGTCAAAACAGAAAGTGTACCAGTGTTAAATGGGTGGCTCACAAGAACCTCCAAGGGTTTGTGTGACAGAGAGCGCACATTATTAGACTTTTATTGCATTGGATGGCATTGTGAACATATTTTTTTTCTAAAAATAGATAGAAAAATAGTACGGTCACACTTTTAAGAGTACACCAGTTTTGACTGATACAGATGGTATAGAGAGTGATGATGCATTAATGTCCCATCAGCAAAAACAAATGGACATTTGGCAGCAAAAAGGGGGCCTTGCAGAAAAGGTTTGGGAACCACTGCATTACATCAAAAAATACACTTAATACCATTTAATAAATTCCTTCAAAGTGTTCTCGACATATATGAGTTTAGACAGATACGAATGTAAACTGCAACTTGACTGGTTGGTGGAGGGGAACAAACGTGAGGCGGTAATTCTAGTTTTTGCATAAAAAAAACAGCACATTTGCAATAGTAGGCTATTTCACATTATTTTATTCTTCTTAACAGAAACATTAATACATACAGTAGGCCATAAATATCATCATGAAGTGCTGCAAATCCCACATGAATGTTTTTAAAATAAATTCCTTTTACATTATATTACATATAATGAATAATAAAGAAATAATCTGAAATTTAAGATTTCTAAGGAAGAATATAAGTAAGTAAAATGTATTTGCAGAGCGCTTTTCACAGATAAAAATCACAGTGCTTTACAAAAAAAGTACAAGATGATACACAATAAAACACACAATGTAAAAGTAATATACAATAAATAAAGTGCTGACAGGTCAACCAAATGCCTGTTTAAAAAGGTAGGGGTTTAACTGATTTTTTAAAGGGTCCACAGAAAGAGTAGACCGTTAATGGTGGGGGCAGAGCATTCCCCAGTCTCTGTGCTGCATACTCACAAGATCGATGGCTACGGGTCTTCAGACAGGTGCGAGGAACAGTCAATAGATTTAACATATTAGACCGTAGAGAGTGTTCACTGGTTTTCATCCGCTCCAAAAATGTAATGGGTTGTTTCTTGGCCCATGCTAGGGATACACTGATCCGACTTTTTCAGTACCGATACTGATGCCTGTGCTTTGTGTATCTGTCTATACCCAAAACCGATACGATACCGTTGTTGAATTAATAATACACTGTATACCTGCCACCTTATACCTTCCTTCCACCATGTGGAAGAGACTAAAGGCACCATATTTTCCTCACTAAACATTGCTTTCCTAACTAAGACAAAATAACATGGATGTAATGTATTGAATTCTTATTTATTTGTACACTCAACTCTTACACCATGCGACACACGTGCGACACAGGGAAAAAAACTAACAAAACTGGATTGGCCCGTGGATCTGTTAATTTTTCCGATCCCCGATCCAGCTATTTTGTCAGTATCGGGACCAATATCCGATCTTAATATCGGATCGGTGCACCTCTAGCCCATGCTACACCCTTCAACAAAGTCTCGTGAAAATCCTGCCTGTAGTTTTTCTGTAAAAAAAAAAACTTTACTCACTCACCTACAGTCACATCTAACCAATCTAAGTATTATTTGAAGCAACGCTACACAATCACAGTTTAAATTTGTATGACATTTACACATTTAGTTAAACACATCTATGAAGTATGCATGCAGATTTTTGCCTTGGTTAAGATGACTGAGAGGGAAAGTGAGTGTCTCCACTGACAGCAAAGATTGTATATAAGGATGGGTCTGATGGTCTGGTCTCTGATTCCATAGATGAGAGAACTCAGACATCTTGGGAAAATGATAATACACACATAAAGGAAAATTTGGATGCGCACTAATATTATTCTCTCTAGGACCTTTGACATAGCTATAAGCAATGGGGTGTGTATGGTTGAGGAGAGACTGAGGCCCAGCTGCCCCAGATGCAGCAGCAGTGTGTTACGAGCTTTTCGGGTTGAAGCTTTGTCTGTAGAGGCTGACCTGGCTGCTATCATCACACCAATATAGGATGATATGACTGCCACACCCGCTGATACAAACAGAAAATATGTGAACGCTTTGTCATAATCGTCAGACATCCGGCCAAGTAGCATGTTTTCTCTAGCACAAAAATAATTCATTTGCAGGCTCTCCAGGTTTTCAAATGGAAAATTTAACAGTAAAAGAATTTTTGTGAGGACATTTAGTGAACTGAAAACCCAAACCACAATGATAGCCACTTCTGTGTTTCTGATGGTGATGAGGGTAGAGTGCCTCAGTGGGTAGCACACAGCTACATATCTCTCCAGAGACATCACCACCAGTGTGAGAGGAGAGACTTCATTTGTGAGATCAGAAAGCATGGTAAGAACACCACATAAAGGATATGTCAGCCTTATTCTACAAGCAGCCAGTATGTATAGTAACTGACTCAGTGCCAGCTGTACAGTGTCTGCAAGAAGGAGGTTAAACAGGAGAATGTAACGTGAGGTCTGACAAAACACAGTTTTACTCCTCAAGGTGAATAACATGGTCCCATTAATGAAGAGAAAAACACAGCACGGCACGGTAGTAAGAGTACAAAATAACGCTCTTTCCAGTAATCCTTGTCCAACAGTGATGTTGGTCTGAGATTGAATTGCATTTGACATCTTTGTGAAGCATTGAAGAGACATAAAATGTTTAACCCCTTGATGTAATTGGAAAGCTAAATTAAATCGACTCTTGTTCAGTTTGTATTCCTAAAACAATGCAGACATGTTATCTTTTCAGCAGATAATACCCCAAAGTTTACACGCAAAACCCCAAATCATCCACATACTTTTATCAGGGTAGGGGCCCGGCTTGTTTCAGTGTGAGCAGAGCTGGTCTGCAGAGTTTGCCTTTCCTCACATATTGTTTATAAGTTCTGTCCCTACCTCACTTGTCTTGACACAATCACGTCAGCATTGTTAAATTATTAATGGGTGATGTAATTTCTGTACCTTCTCCTCAATTCCCTGATCTACATCATCATAACTATAAAGCAGATGCAAATACTTGTAATACACTTGGAGTAATCATGAGGAACATGGCCATGATAATATTATAGGTTAACACTAACTATCGCCACTTACAGTAGGTACCATTTATTATCTTATATCAACCTTGCAGATTTTTTCCTTCTCTGGGACAACTGAGAGGGAAAGTGAGCGTCTCGTCTGACAGCAAAGATCGTTTATTATTTTGGGTTTGATGGTCTGGTCTCTAATTCCATAGATGAGAGAACTCAGACATCATGGGAAGATCATAATGCAAATGAAGGAAAATTTGATTGCACACTAATATTGTTCTGTCTAGGACCTTTGAAATAGCTATAAGCAATGGGTTGTGTAAGGTTGAAGAGAGACTGAGGCCCAGCTGCACCAGACGCAGCAGCAGTGTGTTAGGAGGCTTTTGCAAGTTATAAAGGAACAACTTCCTGTAGGTGGCAGTCAAAACAGAAAGTGTTGCGTGTCTTAGTAACAGTTATTCCGATTAACACAAAACTTGACACACTTGTTCCCCCTGCTCCACTGAGGCTCTGCCAAACATGGAGTCAATCAGCCAAACATGAAGACAATCAGGCACTAGGTGGTGCTGTTTTAAAAAAAAAAAAACTTGCAGTGGAAGTGGGTACATTATGTCTAGAAAATACTGGTCTATATATAGATATATAAATATACAGTTTAATCATATATTTATTGAAATACATCATCTTTTTTTTATATGACAGTTTCCGTAGTGTAGTGGTTATCACGTTCGCCTCACACGCGAAAGGTCCCCGGTTCGAAACCGGGCGGAAACATTGTTTTCCACTTTAGGACGAGGTTTATTTTTAAGTACAGATCAAATCTGGACTAAGGTACAGTTTCTCTGTTAATTTATTTGAGAATAATCCTAATTAATGTATTGTTCATATTTTCACTCCTTTTTTGTGTGCACATTAAAGGGAAGCTGTTATGCTTTTCTGTATTTTCTGTCATATCTATAATGTTACAATGTCAGATTTTCATGTTAAACATAGCTAGAGCTTTAAACAATGAGGTAAATGTACTTCAGAGAAACCCTGCGAGCAAAATCCTCAGATTTCTCAATGTTCTGAACGTTCCTTTTTCAATGTTTTTTTTTTCTTCTATTTTCTACTACAGTGTTAGGTGACACTGAGCCGGGTTTTAATGGCCCATCATCGCCAAAAATGATACAGACGCTCTTGGACATCACGTTTGGCACCTATCGCACCCTGTTAGCACGAGTATCCCTTCGATAGCTCAGTTGGTAGAGCGGAGGACTGTAGGTTGACAATAACAGGTATCCTTAGGTCGCTGGTTCAACTCCGGCTCGAAGGAATATTTTCTCTAAACATTAATGGAAAAATAGTACATTTTACACTGCTAAGAGTTCACCAGTTTTGCCTGATAACAGATGCTTTAGAGAGTGACGATGCATTAATGTCCTGTCAGCACAAACAAAAGGACACATTTGGTATAAAAAAAAATTGAAAATATTTGTATCTACAAAAAGGGGGACCTGCAGAAAAGGTTTGGGAATCACGGCATTACATATCAGGTTTGGCACTTATCGTACCTTTTCAGTGTGTGTTTTCCCTTCGACAGCTCAGTCTGTTTCTTTTTGGCTGCTACTGTTAGAAATTTCTCCACAATTTCGGGTCATATTACTGCTGAAACATATCCGGTTGGGTAGTACTTGGTTTAGAAGCCTTTATTGGAGAGTTTTCATGGTACAAAGTCCTGCTCCGTTGCAGTCAGTCTCAGGCTTGGAGTAGAACAACAGCAGGCATTCCAGAGACTCACAGACATGCGGAAGCGTGGGAGGGGGGTGTAATGGAAATGTATTAATCTGTTAACTTTTGCTTAGACTTTCTTCTGAATCTGCAGTTTCTACTTTTATACAAATGTCTAGACAGAATGTTCTGATGTACGAATGCCCTTTTGACCCTGCTCACACCACAAGTTGTTTGTCCCTCTTTGATAACCACAGAGCTGATTTAAATCAGCTCCTAACACTTCTTGGCCTTTCAGTTCTGTCACAACCAGGCCTTTTTTGCCCAGTAACAGAAGTACATAAGTACCTTCTGCTTTCTAGTTCCTTTGTTCAGACTGAGGGTGAATACAGGTGCAGCAGCCATGGCCAGTATGAGAAGAACAAAGTGTTTTTTTTAACAAAAGCATGTAAACATGTTCTTGTAGAATCACAAAATACAAGTATGAATCTGAAAACAGTATATAATAGGTCTCCTTTAATACCCTAACTCAAAAAGCAACAGATTACATCGGCTTTCTTTAGACGGTTTTCTATGGTTATATACGAGAACATACTACTTGATAATAACATAATCATTTATAATTTAAGACAAGATGGCCCATTCTCTTTTCTTTTATTTCTAATTCTTCTTTTGACTTTTCTTTGTGTTTTCTACAGCTAAACACAAGTACAACCGTCTGTTTAGGCTGGACATTGGCAGAAAGGTTAAATGCAACTTTACGGTAACGAACAAAAGCCAGACAGTACCGCAGATTGTCGACTTATTAATTCTACTGTGAAAATTTCACATCCATAAAGCTAAGTTCTCAAAGTCTCGGCCGGCGTTTGACCCATTCAGAATTGAATACAGGGTCTATCCAAATTATAAGTGTCATGTTCCTAAAAATGACACTTTCCTTTTTCGCTAATAATAAATCAACTAAAATAATTAACAACATATTGGTCTCTGACCATTCGGCCATTGTTGACAATTATAGAAACTATAATATAGGAATATATATATATTACCCTTATCACCAACTTCATTATTAACACTTGCAACTTTATCAGACTTTTCTAATCATCTCAACAGCTGCCACAATATATTCATCAAAATTCTGAACAGCAGTCAGCATAAAGGCAATATACGAGTCACAATGGTCACAATGTTAAAATAATAACAATACTTAACTGAAAAGCAATATGTACCTGTTGTATTTAATGCAGGCTAATACAAATAAGGTAAAAATCACGTTTGCCTCACACACGAAAGGTATATCTTAGTAACAGTTATTCTGATTTACACGAAACTTGTTCCCGCTGCTCCATTGAGGCTCTGTGCCAAATATGAAGTCAATCAGGCACTAGGTGGCGCTGCTTTTTAAATTTCGCAGAGGTAGTGGGTACATTACGTGTAGAAAATACTGGTATATATAAATATATAGTTTAATCATTTATTTAATGAAATACCTCATCTCTCTTCTACATGGCAGTTTCCGTAGTGTAGTGGTTATCACGTTCGCCTAACACGCGAAAGGTCCCCGGTTCGAGACCGGGCGGAAACATTGTTTTCCTTTTGCAGTGATTCATGTTATATCTTCATATTTTAACGTAGTTTCCTGGTTATGTCTTGGACAGAGAAAGTAATAACTGTCCGTTAGAAAGAGACATGACATGTAAAAGACATGACATGTAAAAGCTGAATTTCCGATGCATCCCCAAACTCTGTTGAAATAGTAAATACATATCTGAAAGAAAGGAGACGTAGCACTTAAATGCATCACCAAACAGGGCCTCCTTGTTGTAGTAGGGCTGCACCACTTCGTGAGTGTTTGTAGCCTCAAACACTTCATGACCACATAGGCTACTTCACCCACCTCTTAAACCCCCAGGGTGACCAGTGCTCATATACAGCCTCTGTGTGCTAAAAAGTGTTTCTGTAGCTCGCTGTGCTAAAACCTAACAACCTAAAGTTAGCTTCCCTCTGAGAGGCGAAATGTGAGGCATCTCCAGGCAAATCATTTTCCTGCTCATATCTTGACTTTGACATGACAATTCAATCATATATTTATTAAAATATGTCATGATGTTTTTATATGGCAGTTTCCGTAGTGTAGTGGTTATCACGTTCGCCTCACACGCGAAAGGTCCCCGGTTCGAAACCGGGCGGAAACATTGTTTTCCACTTTAGGATGAGGTTCAGATAAACTCTTATCCCCCGTAAAGTATCTCTCTTAATTCATTTGATCAGGGATAATAATCCTAATAAAATATTGACAGTCTCTTTCGTTTTTTGTGTCCATTAATACACTAACTCAAAAAGCAAGAGAATTTACTCAGCATGTTTTGCTTTTATGTGTACATGCCCTAAGTCTTTAAATGGTTTTATATGGTTACTAGCGCAGTGCCTGTTTGAAATGCTTGCCGGTTCAGAATGGGCCAATGTATTGGTTCCCAGTATTTTTTTCCCACAACTTTATCTTACTATAAGAGCTGTTCAGCTCAGCTGCGGCTCATCTAGAGATAGGCATGTCCCCTTTCACACATCCAGGTAGCAATGTGGCCAGGGTGGGGTGAGGGGGGGGGGGGGCGGCCCCCGCCAGGGGAAAAAAAACACAAGGGGGGGGGGGGGGGGGGGGGGGGGGGGGGGGGGGAGGGGGGCTTTCCGCCTGCTAGAGAAGCCGCTACACTGCGAGTAGCGATGTGGCCCAGGTGGGGGGAGGGAGGGAGCCTGGTTCAGCCTGCTGGAGAAGCCGCTACACTGCGTAGCAATGTGACCCGGGCGGGGGAGGGAGCCTACTGGCCTGTAATCATTCAGGCAGGTGGGTGGGCTTTTCTTGGGAAAGGGGACAACAGTTGTGGTTTTGAAGCAGGAGGGAACGGTGCTGTAGCTGGGGGGAAAGTTGAAGATGTGGGTAAGACCATCAGCCAGCTCATTAGCACATGCTCTGAGAGCCCGCCGGGGGATGTTGTCTGCTCCTGCTGCCTTGTGGGGGTTTATCTTCCTCAGGGCTTTGTGTACCTGACCTGATTAGATGGTTGGTGAGGGGGGAGGGGGATAGGGTGTAAGGCATGGATACCCGACCCGAGGCCGACGGGTCCCAACGGTACCCGACGGGCTGGGCCGGGTTCGGCCAGATATTTAGAAATTATGGTCGGGCTCGGACACAAATTTCTTAATGCATGTTGGGCTCGGGCCGGGTTCGGACACGGCTCTGTCGGACAGAAAAATTTGGCCCGATCCGGACTCTAATGGGGTGGTCTCGGTGTGTGTGTGCCTCCTCTCATTGCTGTGGCTGGAAGTCTCAAAGTTAAAAGGTATTGGAGGTCATCCGGCAGGCTGTGATGGTGCTGGTGGATGTGATGTAGTTTGTGATATGCTGCAGGCCTTGTCACATCCACCCAGAGTCAGCAGTAGAGTAGAAGCCATCCAGCTTCTCTCTGTACTGCCTTTTGGTTGCTGTGATGGCTTTTTCAGTCCATATTTCACAGCTTTGTACTCTGTCTCATTGCCTGATCTAAATGCATGAGAGCGAGCACGCAGCACTTGGCGTACCTGACTGTTTATCCAAGGCTTTTGGTTGGGAAACTTCCTGACTTATATGGTGGGCACGATGTTGTCGACACAAGTGCTCAATGTACCCAGTCACAGACTCAGCATAGTCCTGTATGCTGACAGGATAGTCTTCCAGAGTGGCTGCAACTTTAAACACATCCCAGTCTTTCCGAGCAAAACAGTCCTGCAGGGTGCACTTAGTATCTGGGGTGCAGATTTTAATTTGTTTTCAGGGGTAGTTTGTTTTAGTCTTTGTCTATAGGCCGGATACAGGAACAAAAAAAAGTGGGGGCGGAATTGGTTGCATCTGTTCTATTAATGATGAATCCCATTGTCCTCAGAAATTCAAAATGCCAGTTTATCCTAATTAGCAGGTAAACGCACCGCCAGTCCCCATTATTAGCATGAGACTGCAGGGCCATGTGCACACATTAATAAAAAACAAGGATAGTTAAGAGAAGTAATTCAAGAATGCCTGAACAAACGTCTAAACAGCGTGGAGCCCTGTGCATTAAACGTTAAAACCCTCAATATCGATGGAAACAATACAGGACTTGACCATGAAAAATTCAATATGGAGATTCTGTTGTGTAGTGGTTATCAAGTTCGCCTGACAGGCCCCGAAAGGTCCCCGGCTCGAGACCGGGTGTAAACATTATTTGCTTTTTGCCATGATTTATGTTATAACTTCATATTTACACTTAGCTTCCTGATGTTTTTTTGGACAGAGAGCGCAATTGCTTTTAGAATAGACGTGAAAAAAGCAGAATTTCCGATGCGTCCCCGAACTCGGCTTTTACCGTAGGGTTGGGAACGTTGTTAGTTTTTCATTGTTTACACTTGATAAAACATCAGATCAGTTTACAGTTACAATGTCTTTTATATTTTTCTCGTGATTAAATTGCGGGAGACTGTGAAAATTGCAACAAAAAAATTCTGCATCTACTGTATGTGTGTATGTGAATAACCGTGTGTACATGTTCTACGTCAACATGTTCTCACTCCCAACTCGTCAAAAACTGACTCTTGGTCACTTGCTCTCAGCGTCAAATACTGCGAAAAAGTCTGGCACGGGGGATTGCTGTGATTGGTGGCTGCAGAAAGTTCAAATTGATTGGTCAAATGTGCAGTGAAATTACGGTGATTGGACAAAATTGCAAGGTCATGCTAATCTTAAGGAGATTGGTTGAATTTGCATGAACTGTTGTGATCGCAACACTGTTAATTCCTGGAGGGACTGGTAAACGTTATTCTGTTTTACATCCAAGGTCATCATTGATGACCATTGAAAATTGAACTGTAAAGCCAGCTGTGAAGCTGTGTGCCAAAAGGCGTAACATGTATTGTGTCAGTTCTTTCCTTTTCCTTGGCGTCATGGTTTGGTCACACATCTTTGAAGGAGAGGAATTCCTTAAACCAAATAGTTAAATGGTCTAATCGGCTGATTTAGGGAGCCACAGGTGTTCAAATGGATGTGATATTTTTGCTGTAAAGCAAATGTACCTACGGGTACGAATAAATTAACCTGAACCTGAAGCTTTTACTAAATTTCATAACGTTTAATTAAAATTGTTTTATAACCATTTACTTTGACTGCAATACTTGTAGCTTGGAAATGTGACCCCACCACATCAGAATCAGGTTTATTTCCAAGTAGGTTTTCACATGCAAGGAATTTGCCTGGTCTCTGAATAAAGCTGCAAATATTAACTGATTAGTTGTCATCGACAACTATTTTGGACTTTTTTGGAGAATACTGTAACAATCAATGTGCTGTGGTGTCTATAACTAGTAGGCCTGGACTGCTCTGGAGGCCTGGGAAGATGGGTGGAACTGCTCTAGAGGACGACCTTTCAGGTTGCTGATGTAGGCGGAACAGGCCTTGGAAGCAGGGGCGACTTGGGAGTGAGAATTTGTTTGCAGGGCTGTTGAGGAAAGTGGGCACAGGTGTTTAGTTGGGTGGGCAGTCTGAGGGCATCTGGTGGATGGATGTAAAATGGTAATGAAGAGGCCTGGGGAATAGGGAATGTGGCTTGAGAGGTGGGAAAGAGAGACAGACTGTGACAGTGTCCAGAGTAACTGTGTACGTTTATGCATTATATAGTGCTCTCAAAAATTCCACAAATTAACAAAGAAGTATTGTCCATGAGGTGTAGAATGCTTTCCTCTAACAATCCCACAGTGCATTGTATCACAGTTGATAGATAACACTGACAGACTACAGCTGTCCAAACCAAATCATTTATTGGATGAAGATTATCAATCATTGTCCATAACAGTCTCAACAGGAAGGTTCCTCACTATTAGCAGTACGCCACTCTCCTCTCATTTTCCCCTACTCTGTCTCTCTGGCGTTTGGCAAGCAATCAAAATGTCAAATGACAACCTGTGACCTAGACACCAATCTACTAATACAATTATACTCAAGCTAATGGCAACAACACTAAAATGAAGTTTGATGTGGTAAAAAACAGCAGTTAATCACACAAAGCCAGAGATTAGACAAACATATTTGTCAGTGAAAATTAAGGTTAACGTTAAGTGTAAAGAATTGAACAGTATACAAATTGACTAAAAAAGATTTATTGAACAAAATTTGTCCTTTAACATTGTACTTCTATATTTTTTCTAGAACTTTGCAAACAGAATGGATTCAAGATATACATTTTTAAATACAGTGCCTTGCGAAAGTATTCGGCCCCCTTGAACTTTTCGACCTTTTGCCACATTTCAGGCCTCAAACATAAAGATATAAAACTGTAATTTTTTGTGAAGAATCAACAACAAGTGGGACACAATCATGAAGTGGAACGAAATTTATTGGATATTTCAAACCTTTTAAACAAATAAAACGAAATATTGCAAAATATTCACCCTGTTATTTTGTAGATTTGCTGGTACAGCTTGTTTGGGGTATGTTCTATCAGTTTTGCACATCGGACTGCATTTGCCATTCTCCTTGCAAAACAGTCGAGCTGTGAGGTTGGATGAGAGTTGACAGCAGTTTCTTTTTCCACAATTTTGTCAGGTGTTTGATTGATTTAACACCTTATGTTTATTTGTGAACCATCATTGTAGATTTTGTTTATGTTTGTATCATTGTCTTGTTGAAGACAAATTCCTCCCAGTCTCAGGTCTTTGCAGACTCATCAGGTTTTTTCCAGAATGGTCCTGTATTTGGCTCCATCCATCTTCCCATCAATTTTAACCATTTCCCTGTCCCTGCTGGAAAGCAGCCAAACCATGATGCTGCACCACCATGTTTGCAGTGGGGTGGTGTGTTAAGTGATGAGCTGTGTTGCTTTTACCAAACATAACGTTTTGCATTGTTGCCAAAAGTTCGATTTTGGTTATCTGACCACAGCACCTTCTTCCACATGTTTGGTGTGTTCCCAGGTGGCTTTGGCAAACTTTAAACGACCCTTTTATGGTATCTTTAAGAAATCTTTCTCTTGCCACTCTTCCATAAAGGCCAGATTTGTGCAGTATACACTGATTGTTGTCCTATGGACAGAGTCTCCCACCTCAGCTGTAGATCTCTGCAGTTTCCAGAGTGTTGGTCTTGGCTGCATCTCTGATCAGTCTTCTCATTGTATGAGCTGAAAGTTTAGAGGGACGGCCGGGTCTTCGTAGATTTGTAGTGGTCTGATACTCCTTCCATTTCAATATTATCGCTTGCACAGTGCTCCTTGGGATGTTTAAAGCTTGGGAAATTTTTTTGTATCCAAATCCGGCTTTAAACTTCTCCACAACAGTATCTCGGACCTGCCTGGTGTGTTCCTTGTTCTTCATGATGCTCTCGCTTTACACGGACCTCTGAGACTATCACAGAGCAGTGTTCATTATACGGAGACTTGATTACACACAGCTGGATTCTATTTATCATCATTAGTCATTTAGGTCAACATTGGATCATTCAGAGATCCTCACTGAACTTCTGGAGAGAGTTTGCTGCACTGAAAGTAAAGGGGCTGAATAATTTTGCACCCACTTTTTCGTTTTTATTTGTTAAAAAAGTTTGAAATAGCCAATGAATTTCGTTCCACTTCATAATTGGGACCCACTTGTTGTTGATTCTTCACAAAAAATTACAGTTTTATATCTTTATGTTTGAGGCCTGAAATGTGGCAAAAGGTCGAAACGTTCAAGGGGGCCAAATACTTTCGCAAGGCACTGTATGTAACATGCACACATTTGCACTTTAACCTTATAGTCTGCAATGTTGTTCATTGGCATTGCAAGTTTGTATAAATTACAACCACATCTTAGAATAAGAATAAATGCGGGAAGTTTCTTTAAACATTTTCAGTTGCTAAGACATTTAGTATTATATTGACTGTTATGAGGTTGTAATTTGCAGTGGTGTTGAACTGGATTGCATTATATTGAGGTGTTACTTATGTTTTTGCCACCCCATTTACAAACATGAAGGGGGGAGAATAATAGAAAGACAAAAATAAATGTATTCGCCCCGTGATTCGGATCCACTTCAAGATTTAATGGGCCCAAGCTACACCCTTCAATCAAGTCTCATGACATTAGGCCTGTAGTTTTTTCATAAAAAAAAAAAACTTAACTCACCCAGCTACAGTCACATCTATTAAATATACTGTACATTTTTATGACCATAAAAATCCCACTGTATTTGAAGTGCCGCAATTTACATTCACAGTTTAAATTTGGATTAAAGTTACCAATTTTGTTGAAAATAACAATCTATGAAGTGATACGCATGCTGATTTTTGCCTTCGTTGAGAGGGAAAATGAGAGTCTTCTCTGACAGCCAAGATTGTGTAATAGTATGGGTCTGATGGTCTGGTCTCTGATTCCATAGATGAGAGAACTCAGACATCTTGGGGAGATAATAAAACACACATAAAGAACCATTTGAATGTGCACTAATATTATCTTGTCTAGGAGCTTTGAGATAGCTTTAAGCAATGGGTTGTGTATGGTTGAGGAGAGACTGAAGCCTAGCTGCACCAGATGCAGCAGCAGTGTGTTACGAGCTTTTAGAGCTGAAGCTTTGTCTGTTGAGGCTGATCTGGCTGCTATTATCACACCAATATAGGAGGAAGTGATTACCACACTAGCTGATACAAACAGAACATATGTGAACGCTTTGTCATAATCATCAGACATCCGGCCGAGTAGTATGTTTTCTATGGCACAAAAAGCTTTCATCTGCAGGCTCTCCAGGGTATCAAATGGAAAATCTAACAGTAAAATAACTTGTGTGAAGACATTCAGTGAATTGAAAACCCATACCACAATGATAGCCACTTCTGTGTTTCTGATGGTGATGAAGGTAGAGTGCCTCAGTGGGTAGCACACAGCTACATATCTCTCCAGAGACATCACCACCAGTGTGAGAGGAGAGATTTGGCTTGTGAGACTGATGAGCATGGTGGGAACACCACACACAGGATATGTCAGCCTTATTCTACAAACAGCCAACATGAAAAGTAACTGACTTAGTGCCATCTGTACAGTGTCTGCAAAAAGGAGGTTAAACAGAAGAATGTAACGGGAAGTCTCACGAAACACAATTTTACTCTTCAAGGTGAATAACATGGTCCCATTAATGAAGAGAAACACACAGCACGGCACGGTAGTTACAATGGAAAACAATACTTTTCCCATTATCCCCACATACTCCAGTCCAACAGTGTTGTTCGTCTGAGACAGATTTGCATTTGACATCTTTGAGAAGCATTGAAGAGATGTAAATTTTTAACTCTTCAACGTAATCGGACAGCAAAATCAAATGGATGCTTGTTCAGTTTGTATTCCTAAAACAGTGCAGAAATATGAACTTGTTTATGTCATTGTAGCACAAAAGCACATTTACTCTTGCTCAGTTTCTTTTCTTTGATCCATCTATCCCTTGGAATAGGAGAGATGCCTGGTTTGGTCACATTTATTTTGTGCAGAGTTAGAGGCGGTGTCTGTTTCAATGGGTCTGCAGTGTGTTTATATGATCTCCATCCTCACACCCGCTCCATGTAACACCATCACATTTAGGCACAGGTAACATATCAGTAATTGGTGATGCAACTCCTTTGCCATTATTTCCCAGTTCCCTAGTCTGTGTCATCATGTTTTACACTATGGCCATGACATCATTTATAGATTATAGTTTATATCAGAATCAGAAAATTTTTATCGCCACAATAAGTACACTTATGTGGTGCATACATAAACAAACAAAGAAACAATATAAAAGTAACAATAAATACAGAAAAACAAATATATACATACAAAGTAACTGTTGCATAAGTAAAAAGATTAAATGGGTTAAGTGCAAAATTTGCAAAGAATATATATTTAAACATCTAAAAAAACAGGACAAACTGAAAGCCTTTTCACTCCTGCAAAAGCCTGCACCAAGGTTCAAATTTTTGTAACATTGAGTACATTTGATCCAGCTAGTTTGTGTTTCACATTGTAATTATTTGAGTGCACTAAAGAACTATACGTGACATACTTACTTCTTTTCTTCATCACTTACCCTGAAATTCCACCAGGCGCAGATGCGCTGCATTCCGGCTGTGCCGTGGTTTTGTTCCGTCGTCAGGCACGCATCATACCACACTGGGAGCGTCTGCGTTTTGCCCACCCGACTTGCAGATTTCGTTGTCTGTCATTTTTTCTAGATATTTGTGCTTGTACCGTAGCACTTCTATTTAAGTCCAGTTCTGAACGACACGGATTAAAGACTTTTGGCTGTGTTTTAGTTGTTTAAATTTCAAGCAGTGTCTTGAGTGTGTGTGGTTGCTAATTTCTCTAATTTCTAGATTTTTTTGTTTTTGGTTTTGTTTTTTTTTTTTTTTTTTTATTTTTTTAATTTTTTAAATAGTTTTTGTAATAATTTGTTTTTTATTTTTTTTTTTTTTTTTTTTTTGTTTTTTTTTTTTTTTTTTTTTTTTTTTTTTTTTTTGTTTGTTTTTGGGGTGTGTGTTTGTTTTTTTTTTTTTTTTTTGTTTGTTTTTTAGAAAAAGGTTTAAAATTTAATTTTTTATATATATATATGTTTGTTTGTGTTTTTTTTTTTTTTTTTTTGTTTTTTTTTTGTTTTTTTTAAATTTATTAAATTAGTAAAATAAAATAATTTTTGTTTTTTTTTTTTTATTTTTTTTTTTTTTTTTTTTTATAATTATATATATATTTATTATTTTAAAAGTTTTTTTTTTTTTTAGAATTATTTTTTTTTTTATTTTTTTTTATATTTTATATATTAATAATATTTTTTTTTATTGTTTTTATATTTATTATTATTATTATTATAATTAATTTTTTTTTTAATTTTTAAAATAAAATATGAAAAAATAAAAAAAATAATTTTTTTTTCTTTTCTTCTTCTTATTTTAATTTCCTCCTCTCATTTTTTATTTTATTTAAAATTTAAAAATAAAAATAGTTTTTGGTTTTTTTTTTTTTTTTTTTTTTTTTTTAAAAAAAATAATATAAATAATTTTTAAATTTTAAATTTTAATTTTATAATAAAATTAAAAAAATTTTTTTATAAATTTTTATTTAATATTTTAAATTAATATATTAAAATATAATATAATAAATTAAAAAAAAATTTTATTTTTAAAATTATATTTAAAATAAAAAGTAAAAAGAAATATGAATAAAAAAAATAAAGTATTTATTTTAGATGATAATAATAATGGAAAAATAGAAATTTAAAAAAAAAAAAAAAAATAAAATAAAAAAATAAAAAAAAAAAAAAAAAAAGAAAAAAATATATTAATTATATAAAAAAAAATTAAATATAAAATAAATATTTTTTTTATTATTTTAATTTTTTTTTTTATATAAAAAAAAATAATAAAAAAATATTTATAAAATTAAAAAAATTAATAAAAATAATTAAAAAAAAAAAATAATAAAAAATAATACAATTTTTTTAAATTTATTTATTTTTTTTTTTTTTCTTTTTTTTTTTTTTTTTTTTCTTTTTTATTTTTATTAAAATATTTTTTTTAAAATTTCTTTTTATTTTTTTTTTTTTTATATTAATTTTTCATTTTTTTTTTTAAATGTAAACAAACTGTGTTAACTTACAATGATTTTCTGAAGTGATCCTGGGCCCACCTGGGAATATCCTTTACATAATGATGCTGGTTTCAATGCAGTGCCGCCTCAGGGATCGTAGCTCACGGACATTTAATGTTGGCCTTGTTGCTTATGTGCAGAGATTTCTCCAGATTCTCTGAATCTTTTGATGATATTATGGACTGTAGATAATGAAAATTCTTTGCAATTGTACGTTGGGAAACGTTATTTTTAAAATGTTGGACTATTTGCTCCAACAGTTGATCACAAAGTGGCGAACCACGCCCCATCTTGCTCTAAGCCTGAAAATGATAACTGAGCAGCAGAGAGAGACAGGTTTAAAAGAGGGATGTCATGCTGTGATTGGCTCGTGAAATTCAAGTCCGCTTCTGATTGTTTAAAATAAATGTGAACGCCTCTAACAGCTGTTCAGTTTAGAAGACAGAAAAGTGATTAAGTTTAGAAGTCTTCCTGCTAGAATTTACACTGAGCTCCATATAATTAGTCTGTTCTCTAGCACCAAATTGTGGACAGAGGAAGTGTTACAGGAAACCGGCATCCCATCAGTACCCCTGACGTGCTGGGAGGGGCAAGGGCCCATTTATCCCTTCTTGCAGCCTTGCAGCATTGTTGAGAAGCTAGGCACAGGGACTTTACTAAGGTCTTGAGGAGCTGCAGCATTTATTCAGAGACAAATTTACACATTTAATACCTTAACCCTTTTGTGCCGACAGCTAGAGTGACACCAATATCAAAAAGTGACTGACAGCTCACCCAGTAAGAGCGTTCGCCCCATGTTGGCTGAGTCCTGCAGCGGTGCAGGTTTGCCTTTTGCTGCGTGTCACCCGCCCCTTCTTTCTCCCCCTTTCCGGTCTATCCACTATCAATAAAGGAAAAAAAGCCCCAAAACAAATCTTAAAAAAAACTGTGACTGATGGTATGCACAGTGGCATAAAACAATCACCTATCGACTTATGCATCTCACTACAGCGGTCGTCAGAGTGGTATACTGCTTGTGTTCCACCGCAACATACGGTTCCTAACAGCAGGTGGAACTGGTAGGCCACTTTCAGTGACAAATAGAAAAGTAATATCATATATCCTTGAGGATGTACCCTACGTTAATATTAGAGCTAGCCTTTGCTAACATGGCTATAATTAACCTAGCCAATTGTAATCCGGCGCGTGGCTCATACGCTGGATTTCAGGCTTTGCCCCTCCACTTCCGCTCTCTGTGTGTTGGCGTTCTGAAAATCCCTTTGTTTTGGGAAAAATAAAACTTTGCAGCTTGCGAGCTGAAGGCTAAAAAATGGCAAGTTTTAAAGAAAATTTGGATTGGGCAATAAGGCAGGCCTGCATGGTTCTTTCGGGAAATAATTGTAAACGTTTTTACCAAGAATATGTTTACGGGATTTACTCTCTAACTGGGACGTTTTGAGAATGATGGGTTTGCTCTGGACAAAGTACACACAGCGATAAACTGGTAAGAGCAAATTACATTTAAACATGTATCCAGCTAATTTAAATCGCTCACGATACTGTATTGTGTGAAAAGTTTATTTCAGATTTTATCTGGCCTTTTTTTGAAGGGACCAAAACAAGTTCCTGCCACCGGCACAGCTTCTGAAGCTTAGCGCCACCAAAGACGATTGTGATTGTTTTAAAGAAAGGCTAAACTACTGTATCTAGAGCATTTTTCTTCTATCCCAGAATGCATCCGTGGTGTAAGGCAAGGCAAGGCAGCTTTATTTGTATAGCACATTTCAGCAACAGGGCAATTCAAAGTGCTTTACATAAAACATTAAAGAGCAGTTAAAAACAATTTAAAACAATTAAAAAACATTAATAAACAAATTAAAAACATTAAAAGACAAGAATAAAATTGATAGTGCAGTATAAGAATAAAAGTTACAGTGCAGTATAAGAAGTTAAAGTTAATAGATTATTTAAAGAAAAGCAACATCAAAAAGAAGTCTTTAGCTTAGATTTAAAAGAACTGAGAGTTGCAGCGGACCTACAGTTTTCTGGGATTTTGTTCCAAATATGTGGAGCATAAAAACTGAACGCTGCTTCCCCCTGTTTAGTTCTGACTCTGGGGACAACAAGTAGACCTGTCCCAGACGACCTGAGAGGTCTGGGTGGGTCATAATGTAGTAGCAGATCAGAAATGTATTTTGGCCCTAAACCGTTTAGTGATTTATAAACCAGTAAAAGTATTTTGAAATCAATTCTTTGAGGCACTGGAAGCCAGTGTAGAGACTTCCAGTTCCTTTAACCCTTGATATATTTTTAAGGTGATAATAGGATGATTTTTAATTATGTTAATGTAGCTTTTAAAATTCAGGTCTGAGTCCATGACTACACCAAGATTTCTGGCTTTGTCTGTTGTTTTTAACATTGTCGTTTGAAGCTGAGCTGGACTTTCAATCGTTCCTCTTTTGGCTCCAAAACAACCACCTCCGTTTTTTCTTCATTTAATTTAAGAAAGTTCTGGCACATCCAATCATTAATCTGTTCAATGCACATATTTAATTGTTGTATTGGGCTATAGTTCCCTGGCGATAAGGTTATGTAAATTTGGGTGTCATCTGCATAACTATGGTAACTTATTTTGTTGTTTTCCATAATCTGAGCTAGTGTAGCCAGATCTTACTCCACAGCGCTGTCGATATAGGACTGGCAGTGCGAGACTAGCAATATATAGATACATTTGTGAGTCATACAGCACTCTCACAAGCTGCGTTGGCCCCTGAAAGTTAATTTTTGTTTTGACAGAGTAAAATCAGAAATCAAGATCCACCAGTTTTTTGGGGCTTTATTTTTATAGGACAGATGAAGACAGGAAAGGGGGTAGAGAAGGGGGGCAACACGCAGCAATTGGCCAAGGATAAGAATTGACCCTTGGTACATGAGGTGCATGCTTAACCAGTTGAGCTACCAGCTTCTCAGCGGATGAGATTGTTCAGTTGTCATTTTACCTAAGGATTAGTCTCATATTCTACACTTGTAAAACAATGTGGTTACAACTATTGATATCATCATGTTCTAAATTGATATTAAATTGGGGAAATATAATTTGCATTGATTAATGATAGTTCTTTACCTCTACTGGAAAATAATATCTTACTTTTATAAGACATCCATTTTTGAAAGAGGTATATGTGAGGCTAAATCTACAATACTTTTGGTTTTGAGACAAAGATGATCGCAATTCACACAAGAATTTTGGCTCCAGTGGCAGAACCAATCTCTGTCCATATTAGCACGTCTGACAAAGCATATCGTGTGACCATTCACAAACACTGGGCAAGTAAATGTGGGACATTTTGCATCATTTTTCAACCAAAACATAGTGTAGATATAGCCTCAGGTGAAAAATGTTTTAGAAGGGATCAAATAGACCCCTCAGTACTTTCCTACAGGGCACTGCACTATAAAAGGAGGGCAATAAAACCCACAATGGCAACAATTTTATTCTTGGTTCAAACTTAATTATCAGAAACTGCTGTTTTCGGCATCAACAGTTCTTTGTTGTCGCAAATAATATATGAAGAGAACAGAAATCCAAATCTGTAATTTGTTCATACGCTTTCCATAAAACACAAACAAGAAGATGCACGTGTATACTCAACAAATGTTGGACATATTCAAAAAAGTAAAACATGTAAATGTAATAACTCATTTCTATACACAACTTGTTTACATGCAGCTGTTATCAGTTCATTTGATTTTTGACTTCACTTCAATAAAAATAACTGAAGAGGCTTAATGTTTAAACATACGCTACTATTATTATATTTCCAGATTTACTTGAAACAATTCATCAGAATGCAATGATTAAATGAACTGTTCTGCAAATTGCTGTAAATCAATAAATACACTTACTTCGTTGTCAACTCATACTGACAAGTTCTTAAACCCCAAAACCCTCTCATAGTTAAAAGTACTCCAGTGTGGCACCTGATTTTTTATTAAAAGGAAATTTTAAAGCCTCTTGGCTTTCACAAGATTTTACAGTAAAGTCTTGAAACTGTTCTGAGCAGTGAAGTCGGTTTTTGGAAGGGGGGTTGTAGAATAATCTGAACAAATCAATCAATCAAAGTGTAAATATGTTGCAATTTAAAAAAAAAAAGGTTCAGGAAGTGAGGAAGGATAGCAAAAATCACACTGATGTTAATGCTGCTTGTTTTGTTGTTTGATTTATCTTATTTGACTGTTGTTGTGAGTAGGACTCACAACAACAAGCCGATAGCTTCTGCCTATCCCTTTACAAACTGGTCATGTGTTATGTTGAAAATGTATTATTGTTTTATTGTTGTACTATTTCTTTTTTTGTTATTCGTTTACACATTTAATATATATTCTTTTAATCGTTCAAAATAAAGATATCATTTCATTCAGAAAACAGATATTTTTTTTTAGAGATAATAACACATTTCTTTGTACATTTCAGATAGAAAAGTAGTGTCTCAGGTCACAACTGTCACCGGCTCTTGTTGGGGAAAACTGAGCTTTTACACCCACAGCACAGATTTTGCATGAGGACGGGTCTAATGGTTCGATCCCTGAGTCCATAGATGAGAGCACTCAGACACCTTGGAAGGATACTCAAGAACACAAAACAAACATTGTAAATACGTACAATGGTTAATCTCCCCACTGTTCTAGCAATGGCTATAATAATGTTGGAGAACATGGAAGAAGTTAGAACCAGGCATAGCTGAATCAGGTGAAGCAGAAGTGTTTGAAGAACCTTTCTGGCTGATGCTTTGTCTGTTGAGGCAGACGTGGCTACAAGTGCTACACCAATATAGGAGCCGATGATTGCTAAACCCACTGACACAAAGAGAGTGCTGGCATACACTTTTTCAAAATCATTAAAGATTGGTGCAAAAAACACGGCCTCTTTAGAGCAAAAGTCGTTCATATGCGAAAGAAAGGGGAATTTTGTGAACACATGTACCAGCATAAAAACTCGAATGAGGGTGTAGATAAAACTGAAGGCCCACACCATAGCAATGGCCATGCCTGTGCTTCTCACGGTGAAGATGGTAGCATGCCTCAGAGGCAGGCATACAGCCACATATCTCTCAACTGACATCACAGCCAGGGTGAGAGGAGAGATTGACTCTGCGACAACACAGAGCAGAACAAGGAAACCACATGCATAATATTGAATTTTCATACGAAAACAAGCCAATATGTAAAGCAGAAGGTTTGGTACCTGCTGAAAAGTGTCTGCAAAGAGTAAATTAAACAGCAGAATAAATCTGGATGTCTCACAAAACACCGGCTTACTCCTCAGGGTGAACAACAAAACACAGTCAATGTAGAAAAAAGAGCAGATTGAGCTCACGATAAACAAGCCAAACAACATTACTTCTTGTGCTTCTTGACCTGGATCCAGACTAGCAGTGACATTGGCCTTAGGCTGCAGCAAATACACCATTATAGGATGATATCTGAAGAAAAGCTCTTTTGGCTTGCTGTAATTGTACTAGTACGCTACAAAGTAAAGTTCATCATGCCAAAAAAGGAGAAACTTCATCACCACAAATAGCTCCTCAGTGCAGAATCCCAAATTATCCATCGATGTTGAGCAGTCAAGTCAGGAGGTTAAAGGGCATTTTCATTTTCAAAACAGCAAAGCTGATCTGGTGCTGTTTTTTCCTGCAGCGTACGGTATATATGCTTTGTCCTCAAGCCACCCCTTACAGGACATCATTACATCAGCATGGTCATTAGATTAGAAATGAATGATGTAATCTCTATAACACTGCCACATTTCCACTGTAATACTTTAATTGCCTGGCTTTATTTTTAGCTTTTTTATTTATTTAACTTAACTCAAGTAGGTTTGTTAAAAAATAGTAAGTCATTAGAATTCATACAACTCTAAAGGTAGTTTTATGTGGTGACAACATTTACAAACCATGATATAATAACTAGATCATGCCACACAATTGTTTGACATTAAAGGAAGTACTTCTAAGTCTGTAATTATTGACAAAGATAGCACCAGTGTAGCACCAGAACATATTAGGCAACTTCAAAACAGACCTTTTACTCTACACCCAGTGCAGTTTGATTCATAATGGAGTTATTTACTGCATTTCTACACGCTTTAATGATATTCCCAGCTACTTAAAAGCAACACATTGTGATTAGGATGGCAAAGATGTACGTGTATGCTAATAAGTGTAGATGTGTTTGTTCGGTGCTCCTCTTCACAAAATTGTCAAAATTATTATTATACTGCGTTTTATTCAATTGTAGGCCTAGACTGTGAGTTCACTTCTTTTATTGAAACTAAGTGCATGGAAAAGTCGGTAAATACAGAAGGCCTTACGCCTCAGATAAAGCTAAATCTGCAGGTTGTTAAGCCACCAAAGCTAATGCTATTGTTAGCAAAAGCTCACATATTTCTCTCACCGTGTCGGAGAAACCAGACAATACTTATGCTATGTGCAAAGAATTATGCAAGATGTTTGAGTATTTCTGCGCAGCATTCAGAAACACTTTGACATTATTGAAACCAACTTCCAGTTGCTCATGGCCTCACAAGCTGACTTATGTGAGGCCATGAGCAACTGAAAGCTCCTGGCCCCTATTTGAACTTGCTTTTCACAGTGTAGTCAGCTAGTCCAGGCTCCTAACTATCTTTTTTGTGATCTTTCATTTTGCTCTGTAAAACGACTTTGAGTACCTAGGAATGCGCTATATAAATTTGATGTATTATTATTTAAAATAAACTGGCTGATGAATTGCTGTGACTAGTGGTCAAAGGAGCAGCTGTCAAACATGGATAAACACATTCAATCTCCTATAAATTCCTTACAATAAAAGTCCCTCGATATTTTATTTTGAAGCTTTTATTATGAAGCAGCAACATTTTGGAAAATTTGGGTTTTCATCAGCAGAAACTTAACACGACTCCTATATAAAGCAAGGCAAGTCAACTTTATTTGTATAGCACATTTCAGCAACAGGGCAATTCAAAGTGCTTTATATAAAAACGACCAAAATATTTAAAACAGATAAAATAAAAGAATAAAAGTTACAGTGCATTATAAGAAATTAAACATAAAAGCAAATAAAATACAAGATTTTAGGCTGCTAGTATGGGACAATGTATAAGCCATTGCTCTATACACGTAATCCACCCACAATCCTTGCCGATCCAAGAACCGGCCGGTTCCTCTGGTCTTACTTTTTCATTCTCTTTATATATATAGCTGAAAGACACCATGAAACAGTAAATTAAAGTTGATTTATGAAAATACAAACAAGGACAGAGTGAATAAACTAAACTTCAAACCACAGAGATCATCTTAGAATATACAAAAGCACTGAGAGCTGACTTTTAAAACGTCTTTCTTTGTGGTTCTGCAAAGACATGTTGAGTCTTGCAACATATGCTTATTTGTGGAGGAGAAGGGGGTTCTGTCAATGCCACGGGTTGGCCACAGTCAGCAAGATGTCATCGCAACCCACTTGGAGATGGTCCATCTCGGGTGAGACTTAGCACATCTCGTTTACATTACGTAATGACGTTCACATTATAACAGTTATAACAGGTAATTGTATCCCCTGTAACCCATCTCTGACCAAATATGGCCTCTAGCGTCAGATTTGATATCTCTGGATCTTCACTGATGCCTGGTTGATAACTTTGACCCCTTATAAGTCAATGTGACTGTGAGTGTTAGGCAGTGCTTGAAGTGGGCCGGTATTCCCGTAATTGGGTACTACAGCCCCCATATGCAGTACTGTCACCTCTATATTTCACTGCCCTCTCCATATCAGGTTCTCTGGGTGATTCATTATGGCCCTAAATAAAATGCATTACCCAGGGAGCACTGGGGGCACTACGTACCCAGGGGGCAGTGTGTAATGCTCACCTGTCCATTCTCCCCTGCCTGCTTTTCTATAACGGAGGCCAGCCTAAGTAACTTTACATTAACCTTAAAATTATGTTGGCCTAGCTCCAAAGATGCAACATAAGAGAACACGAAAAGAGTCAGGACATGACACAACAGAGCTTTGAAAGTCAAATCCTACATTACTACATGCAAGCCGGGGAGCAGCAAGCTAATGTTAGCGCCACTCCTAGCAGCAAATAACCTGTTGTTGTAACGTTAGCATCAGCAAAACCACCTGCGGCTACCTCCACCTCTACCGTAGCCAACTACGACATTAACAATAATGTGAGTCAAGATCAAGAGCCCGACTATTTGTCAAAGGATCAAATGTTCCCAGACCAACTGGCTTATTGTCAAAGACAAAAATATTGTCATCAACTTGGAACTATAAGGTTCTATCTGACATTTTTGTCAAAATTGAGTTATTCACACATTTCTATTCTTTAACAACTTATTATAATTATGTAAGGTGTTTTTATAAATTATATGGGTTTCAGACTTTTTATTTAAAAGACAAAAAAGGTTGTATTTCCAAAGTCAAACTCTAACTTGGTTCTGCAAGCTTCTATTTGAGAACGAATCAGCACTTTAACACTTGTATTGTACTACCAGATCCAATGTTTCATCGATGGCTGCACTGCTTAGTGACAGCGGCAAACAAACATCAAATTGTGACTCACATAATTGGTAGCACTCATACAACACTAATATTATGTTTAAAACAAATTATGACTAAACTGTGTTCCTTCAAAAGCATTGTTTCTTTTCCTGTTTTGCAAGATAGAACCCTATAATTTTAAAATGAAAGTGTGTTTTTAGGATTAAAAGGTTCTGCAATTGACCTTTTCCAAAATACATAATTTACATATTTAACAGGAATTAGATATTGTACATTTAGGGTCATTTTCTATGAATGAAAGAGATTTGTTTCACATACAATTTTGCTGTTTAAAAACAAATATTTTGTAACTAGCTTTGTATGTCATATGGAAAACTAGCCTGGATGCCAGCCGAACTTAGCCCCGCCCACAAAATTTGAGGTCGGGAAGTTCGGTCTGGAAAAGCTCCGTTGAAAAGCAGTTATTGCCCGAACAGGATCTGTTCGGACCAATCAGATTGTCGGACAGATAATCAACAGTAACAGAATCAACCACGTCACCAAAGAACGCTTGGGTTGAATTTGTTGAGATGTGTAGATTCCACCATTGCATCTGTTACAGAAGATATCGACAGCGCATTCATTTTAAAATCCTCTGCGGAGGTGCCTCAACAACTGCCTGAAAGCACGGTAGCGTTATATGGTGGAGCGAGATAGAGAGAGACTGAAGAGAGAGAGCGTTATATGGTGGAGAGACATAGAGAGAGACTGAAGAGAGGGAGCGCCCAGCGGTGCTAGAACAAAGCCGTGAATCAGAGAAATAAAACATGTTTTCCCCGATTCATCTCTAGAAATGCAACTGTAGCAAGCATGACACTATCACTAACGTTATCCACATTTATATTTACACGCAACAAATGATATATCCAGCTTCAAAAAGGTCTAAAAGTCAGAAGTTAGAACGAATGCATTGTGCAAGGAGTGGTTTCTATGGAGACGATACACAGTGTTGAGTTCTGTTGACAGTTGAGTGGAGTTATGTTGCTCTGATTGTTTGTAGGTCTATCCAATGAATGCAGAGGCATTTTTTTTCCTGGTTCGGTTGGAACACGCCCCATTATCACAGCCCAATGTAGCGGTATCAGACTCACATTCTGACTAGAATCTGAGTAGGACCACGTCAGGCTAATAGAAAACCAGAGTGTGTCCTAAAATGCATTCACTTCAAACTGTCACCGGCTGTTGTTGAGGAAAACTGAG
Organism: Perca fluviatilis; assembly: GCF_010015445.1. Classification (NCBI taxonomy): domain Eukaryota; kingdom Metazoa; phylum Chordata; class Actinopteri; order Perciformes; family Percidae; genus Perca; species Perca fluviatilis. The sequence continues at coordinate 3,701,003 of NC_053127.1, forward strand.
TCTCTCCCCCCACAGCACAGATTTTGTATGAGGACAGGTCTAATGGTTTTATCCCAGAGTCCATAGATGAGAGCACTCAGACACCTTGGAAGGATACTCAAGAACACAAAACAAACATTGTAAATACGTACAATGGTTAATCTCCCCACTGTTCTAGCAATGGCTATAATAATGTTGGAGAACATGGAAGAAGTTAGAACCAGGCATAGCTGAATCAGGTGAAGCAGAAGTGTTTGAAGAACCTTTCTGGCTGATGCTTTGTCTGTTGAGGCAGACGTGGCTACAAGTGCTACACCAATATAGGAGCCAATGATTGCTAAACCCACTGACAGAAAGACAATGCTGGCATACACTTTTTCAAAATCATTAAAGATTGGTGCAAAAAACACGGCCTCTTTAGAGCAAAAGTCGTTCATATGTGAAACAAAGGGGATTATTGTGGACACATGTATCAGCACAAAAACTCGAATGAGGATATGGATAAAACTGAAGGACCACACCATAGCAATGGCCATGCCTGTGCTTCTCACGGTGAAGATGGTAGCATGCCTCAGAGGCAGGCATACAGCTACATATCTCTCAACTGACATCACAGCCAGGGTTAGAGGAGAGATTGACTGTGCGACAACACTGAGCAGAACAAGGAAACCACATTCATAATATTGAATTTTCATACGAAAACAAGCCAGTATGTAAAGCAGAAGGTTTGGTACCTGCTGAAAAGTTTCTGCAAAGAGCAAATTAAACAGCAGAATAAATCTGGATGTCTCACAAAACACCGGCTTACTCCTCAGGGTGAACAGCAAAACACAGTCAATATAGAAAAAAGAGCAGATTGAGCTCACGATAAACAAGCCAAACAACATTACTTCTTGTGCTTCTTGACCTGGATCCAGACTAGCAGTGATATTGGCCTTAGCCTGCAGCAAATACACCATTATGGGATGATATCTGAAGAAAAAGTCTTTTGGCTTGCTGTAATTGTACTAGTACGCTACAAAGTAAAGTTTATCATGCCAAATAAGGAGAAACTTCATCACCACAAATAGCTCCTCAGTGCAGAATCCCAAATTATCCATCAATGTTGAGCAGTCAAGTCAGGAAGTTAGAGGCCATGTTCATTTTCAAAAGAGCAAAGCTGATCTGGTGCTGTTTTTTCCTGCAGTGCACAATATATATGCTTTGTCCTCAAGCCACCCCTTACAGGACATCATTACATCAGCATGGTCATTAGATTAGAAATGAATGATGTAATCTCTATAACACTGTCACATTTCCACTGCTTTCAATACTTTAATTGTCTGTCTTTTTTGTCTTTTTTATTTAACTTAACTCAAGTAGCTTTGTTAAAAAATAGTAAGTCATTAGAATTCACTATCAACTCTAAAAGTAGTTTTATGAGGAGACATTTACAAACCATTCATGATATAACTAGCAAAATATATTCTTGATCCAGTAATTAACAGATATAAATGAAATTAAAATAAATGAAAATACCATTTTCTTGAGGAGAATTGAGGAAATAGAGTTAATTGACATGGTAAATAAGTTCAAGAATAAGAAATCCACTCATAGTAATTGTATTGACATGGCTTTAGTTAAAAACATTGTACATAGCATAGCGAAACCCCTGACTCATATCTTTAATCAATCATTACAAACAGCCATATTTCCAAATCAAATGAGAATTGCAAAAGTCTTTCCCATCTACAAAAATGGAGATAAGCACTTTTTCTCAAACTACAGACCAATTTCTCTTATTCCACAGAAAAGCTTTTCATCCATAGATTTGATCATTTCATAGAAAAACATAATCTACTGAGTGAACATCAATATGGCTTCAGATCAAACCGGTCAACTATGATGGCAGTGATGGAGCTAATAGAACAAATATCTACAGCTATGGATGGTAAGGAATTCACTGTAGGCATTTTCATAGATCTAAAAAAGCCTTTGATACAATTAACCGTAAACTATTATTGACCAAACTGGAAAAATGTGGGATTAGGGAAGTAGCACAGCGATGGCTCAGTACTTACCTGGAAAATAGATATCAATATGTACAATTAAACAACTGCAAATCAGATTTATTGAGAGTTACATGTGGGGTCCCACGAGGCTCAGTGTCTAAAATATAAAATTTGGTTTTGTTTGCTGATGACAGCAATTTGTTTTGTTCTGGCAAAAACCTTGAGCAGCTTTTGGATATAGTGGAAACTGAACTTGATTCTTTAAAACAATGGTTTAATCTTAACAAGCTGTCACTGAACATAAATAAAACTAAATATATAATATTTGGACATCGGAATTTTAAGAATCCTAGACATATTACGTTAGACAATATTGAAATAGAAAGAGTATTGTGATGAGGGAAACAGAACGGACTCAAACACTAGGATCAAAGTCAAGGGTTTATTAGGGAAAGAAGGTAAAAAGGAGTGGGGAGGTTGAAGCCAGGGACAGGGGATGAGGCCGGTAGGATGGCGAGGGCTCGGGAACGAGGAGTAGGATGAGGTGCTAAAAATACAGTGCTTCTCGCTTGAAGAGCGAGAGCACCGTATAGGCCGGATGGCCGTCGATGATCCGTGGAGGGGGGGGGCGCTGCCACTGGGACAGAGAGAGGACTGGTGGCGACAGGCTTAAGCTGGGAAACCTGGAAAACTGGGTGAATCCTGAGATGATAGGCGGTCTGACGGCGGTGGGGTTCAGGACGGCTTCAACGGGATATGAGCCCACAAAGCGGGGAGTGAGCTTCTTAGAGGTGGTTTGAAGCGGGAGGTCCTGGGAGGAAAGCCACACCTTCTGGCCTGGCTGGTAGATGGGTGCAGGTCTTCGATGACGGTCAGGTGTTTATTTCGGGAAGCAGTGCGCTAAAGGGCCGCCCTGGCCTCCCTCCACATCCGTCGACACCGCCGTAGATGTACCTGGACTGACGGAACCGCCTCCTCCTCCAGAGCCGGGAAAAGTGTGGGCTGGAATCCCATGGCACACATGAAGGGGGACATCCTAGTGGCAGCGCTGATGAGGGAGTTGTGGGCGTACTCGACCCAAGGGAGATGGGAGCTGCACGAGGAGGGGTTTTGGTACGCCACACACTGGAGAGCTGCTCCCAGATCCTGTTTTGCCCGCTCGGTCTGCCCATTGGTTTGAGGCTGGTATCCCGATGATAAGCTGACCGCGGCGCCAAGGGCTTGGCAAAACGACTTCCAGTCTTGTGATGTGAACTGGGGTCCCCGGTCGGAGACAATATCCTGAGGAATCCCATGGAGGCGGAAGACATGTTGGATGAGTAGGCGAGCGGTCTCCATGGACGAGGGTAGCTTTGGAGGAGGGATGAAATGGACGGATTTGGAGAATTGGTCCACCACGGTGAGTATGACTGTGTTGCCTTGTGAATTGTGCAGGCCGGTGACAAAGTCCAAAGTGATGTGGGACCAGAGCCGACTGGGGACCGGGAGGGGGCGGAGCAGACCAGCAGGCGGCTGATGGGAAGGCTTGGCGCGGACACACACCTCACAAGCTGCCACAAAGTCCCGGCAGTCCTTTTCGGCAGTGGGCCACCAGAACCGTTGGCGGAGCAGGAACAGGGTTCTGGCCGTACCCGGGTGACAGCTGAATCGGATGAAGAACAGGGACCACCTAGCCTGGCGGGAGTTGAGTCTCTGGGCAGTGTGAATATAGGAGAGGTTCTTATGATCAGTCCATACCAGAAAGGGCTGTTCGGAGCCCGCCAACCAGTGCCTCCACTCCTCGAGGGCCAGTTTGACGGCTAGTCGCTCCCGGTCTCCCACGCTGTAGTTTTGCTCCGTGGGGGTTAAGCGGCGAGAGAAGAAGGCACAGGGGTGGAGTTTCTTATCAGCAGGGGGGCGTTGGGACAGGGTGGCCCCAACGCCCACGTCCGAGGCATCCACCTCCACCACACACTGAAGGTAAGTGTCGGGGGTTAGTGAGAATGGGGGCAGAGGTGAACCGGGATTAAAAGGAAAAGGTTGCAGCGGCCTCCAGAGACCAAACAAATGGGATAGAGGGGGAAGTGAGATGGGTGAGGGGCAGGTAGGGAGCTTTAGTTACAAATGAACCGGCCGTAACAATTGGCAAACCCCAAGAAACGTTGTAGCTGTTTAACAGAGGTAGGAGTGGGCCAATCGACTACGGCTTTAATTATAGCCGGGTCAGCACAGAGCCGCCTACCATCGATAATGAAGCCCAGAAACTGTATGGACGGGACATGGAACTCACATTTTTCGGCCTTGACGAATAGCCTTTTTTCTAGGAGCCGCTGCAGCACAAGACGGACGTGTTCGGTGTGTTGGACTGGGTCGCAGGAGAAGATCAGGATATTGTCAAGGTAAACAAAGACAAACCGGTGCAGAAAATCATTAACCAACGCTTGGAAGACTGCGGGGGCGTTAGTGAGGCCAAAGGGCATCACTAAATATTCGTAATGGCCCAGCGGAGTGTTAAAGGCAGTCTTCCATTCGTCCCCCTCCCGGATCCAAACAAGGTGGTAGGCGTTTCTAAGATCTAACTTAGTAAAAATGATGGACCGGGAGAGGGACTCAAACACTGTATCCATTAACAGGAGCAGATACTTGTTTTTAACGGTGATGGAGTTGAGCCCCCGGTAATCAATGCATGGGCAAAGGGTCTTATCTTTTTTGGCTACAAAAAAGATGCTTTCTCTCCGGACGCGACAGATTGGACAGGCGGCTGGATGGGAGAGGTGCGTCCGGGAGAAGGGTTATGGAGCAGTCATAGGGACGGTGGGGGGGTAGAGATAAAGCCTGGTCTTTACTAAAGACAGCAGGGTGCCGTGGGAGGGGGACCGAATGGAGATGCCAGCTGACTGGAGATAGCAGACAGGTATGGGATGGTAACTGCGGAAAACAAACACAGGAAAAGGTAAGTAGGGTTAGCTCAAGGACAGAGAAGTATAAATGTGTCAATGAAAAAGAGTGTTCACCAGGGTGACTGGAGTAACGATCAAGCGAAGATGGTCTGTTGAGCCGGGGTTGAAGTACTGATCTTGATTGTAGATGGATGGCAGGTGCGCGTAGTGGGAGAAGGTGATTGTGGAATGAAAACCAGGTGCGCTCAATCAGCTGGCAGCAGTAGTGGACGAGAGAAGGAAAAAAGAAACAACAGACGCAAGGCAGGGCCAACAGAGAACTGACAGTGGGAAAAGGCAGATTGAAAAAATAGTAAACAAAACAAAAAACTCACAGCCAGCCGGCACCAACCATCACAAGTGTATGATAACACAATCAATTATCTGTATTTCTACACACTTTAATGATATTCCCAGCTACTTAAAAGCAACACATTTTGATTAGGATGGCAAAGATGGGAGCTACTGTGCATGCTAATAAGTGTAGATGTGTTTGGTCGGTGCTCCTCTTCACAAACATGATAACAGCATTATTATACTGTGTTTTATTAAATTATAGGCCTAGATTGAGAGTTCACTTCTTTTATTGAAACTAAGTGCATGGAAAAGTCTGTACATGCAGAATGCCTCAGACAAAGCTAAATCTGCAGATTGTCAAGCCACCAAAGCTAATGCTAATGTTAGCAAAAGCTCACGTAACAATTCTCTCCCCGTTTCAGAGAGACCAGACAAATCTTATGCTACGTGCAAAGAATTATGCAAGATGTTTGAGTATTTTTGCGTAGCATTCAGAAACACTTTGACCTTATTGAAACCAACTTTCAGTTGCTCATGGCCTCACAAGCTGACTTATGTGAGGCCATGAGCAACTGAAAGCTCCTGGCACCTATTTGAACTTGTTTTTCACAGCCTCGCAGCTAGCCCAGGCTCCTAACTATCTTTTTTTGTGATCTTTCATTTTGCTCTGTAAAGCGACTTTGAGTACCTAGGAATGTGCTATATAAATTTGATGTATTATTATTAGGGCTGTCAAACGATTATTATTTAAAATTCTATTTTGCATTTCACAACTGTTTTAAGTACATATTAACAATGGAAAGCAAGTCTTACCAGTATATCTTGATTGGGAATCAAATAAATAAAGTTACTTTATGAACTTGACTTTAAGATTTGTACAGGCTGTGTATGTGTGGAACTACTGTCCCCCTCGACGGCAATGTATAAGACAGGTCAGAACATGCCAACCGTAGTCTTTAAGACCCAAGTCTTCTACGATGCTGACAGGTCTGCAGTTAGTTGCCATCCATTTTGCAAGAGCTGTAGTAATTTTTTGGGACTCTCCAAAATAGTGCTTTGGCTGAGCCTGCTGCATCATCCTGAGCCACGTTAACTGTACTATGCTTAGCTCGTAGGTGGTAGCTCAAGCTTGACGTGCTTTGGTGATATTTTAATTCGGCTTTACACAATGTGCATATGGCTTTAGACTTGTCTACTGAGCCGTCCGGGAGTTTTGGAAACGGGGCGGAGGGGGGACATACTCTGTACTACATTTAAGAATTATTTGTTAAACACTAAATATTACATTTAAATAATAATATATAATTAATAAATTATATCTATCTATATCTATGTTGTTATCTGCCACATGGCGCGTAAATGTTTGTACCAAAATAGTTCTGTTTTTCAGTCTTCATTTAGGTGAAGGTACAGCTACTTTCTTCTGCTCCTCTGCTTTCTGCATGTCAGAGCTTCGCGGGAGACGGGCCGACATACACACACACAAACACACACACACACACACAAACTGGCGCACACACCAGACGCCAGCCACCATGTCACTTCTGTTTACTGATAGCTGTTGTTTATCTCAGGCTAATTCATTAGCTAGTAAGTGGCGATTTTTGTCAGCCAGCCTTCCAAAAGAATGCACAGTGAAATTAAATAACCGATCATTAACCGTTGACCAACAAGCAGGTCACGGAGTCTCAGTTCTCCGTCCGGGATCCTCTGACACACTTTCCGCACTCCGTTTCCGCGGACAGCTGTAGGGTTGTACCGGTATTGATTTTCTGTGCATTGTTCGACACATGCAGCCACTTTCCTGAAACCGCTTGCGGGACTGACTCATGTCCAAGCCTGTCTCCACCGCCTCCACCTGCAGGTTGTCAACTGCGTGCTTTGGAATGAAAGGGAGAAAACAGGACAGAGTAACACGGTGCTCATACATACATGTTTTTTTGACGACGACGGCAGGTATGTCTTGCTATCTTAAGCGTAATTGCTGTGAGAAACCCTGCGAGTGAAGTGAAAATAAATTAATAAGTGGCGGCATGCGATTAATGCGATTAAAATAAATGTACACGTTATGCTTAGCCCTTAATCGCATCGCAATTAATGACAGCCCTAATTATTATTTAAAATAAACTGGCTGATGAATTGCTGTGACTAGTGGTCAAAGGGTTGGCTGTCAAACATGGATAAACACATTAAATCTTTTATAAAGTCCTTACAATAAAAGTCCCTCAATGTTTTATTTAAAAGCTTTTATTATAAAGCAGCAACATTTTTGCAAATTTGGGTTTTCATCAGCAGAACCATATAACAACTCCTATACAAAGCAAGTCAAGGCAGCTTTATTTGTATAGCACATTTCAGAAACAGGGCAATTCAAAGTGCTTTACATAAAAAACATTAAAAAAATTAAAAACAGATAAAATACAAGAATAAAATGTACAGTGCAGTATGAGAAATTAAAAATTATAAACAGTTAAAACTATAAAAGCAGATAAAATACGAGATTTTAGGCTGCTAGCATGGGACAATGTATAAGCCGTTGCTCTATACACGTAATCCACCCACTATTCTTGCCAATCCCAGAACGGACCGGTCCCACCGGTCTTACTTTTTAATTCTCTTTATACAGTACAGGCCAAAAGTTTGGACACACCTTCTCATTCAATGCGTTTCCTTTATTTTCATGATTATTTACATTGTAGATTCTCACTGAAGGCAGCAAAACTATGAATGAACACATGTGGAATTATGTACTTAACAAAAAAGTGTGAAATAACTGAAAACATGTCTTATATTTTAGATTCCTCAAAGTAGCAAGCCTTTGCTCTGATTACTGCTTTGCACACTCTTGGCATTCTCTTGATGAGCTTCAAGAGGTAGTCACCTGAAATGGTTTTCCAACAGTCTTGAAGGAGTTCCCAGAGATGCTTAGCACTTGTTGGCCCTTTTGCCTTCACTCTGCGGTCCAGCTAACCCCAAACCATCTCGATTGGGTTCAGGTCTGGTGACTGTGGAGGCCAGGTCATCTTGTGCAGCACTCCATCACTCTCCTTCTTGGTCAAATAGCCCTTACACAGCCTGGAGGTGTGTTTGGGGTCATTGTCCTGTTGAAAAATAAATGATGGTCCAACTAAACGCAAACCGGATGGGATGACATGTCGCTGCAGGATACTGTGGTAGCCATGCTGGTTCAGTATGCCTTCAATTTTGAATCCCCAACAGTGTTACCAGCAAAGCACCCCCACACCATCACACCTCCTCCTCCATGCTTCACGGTGGGAACCAGGCATGTAGAATCCATCCGTTCATCTTTTCTGCATTGCACAAAGACACAGCGGTTGGAACCAAAGACCTCAAATTTGGCTACTAGAACTCTGTGTGGCATTCATCTGGTCTCTCATCTGAGCTGCTTTTAACTTGCTAACTTGATTTATGAGGCTGGTGATTAACTTATCCTCAGCAGCAGAAGTGACTCTTGGTCTGCCTTTCCTGGGGCGGTCCTCATGTGAGTCAGTTTCGTTGTAGCGCAATAGGGCTGTCAGAGAACACCAAGGGTTTGCAGCGCTATCAAAGAAGCAAAGGGTGGCTACTTTGAGGAATCTAAAATATAAGACATGTTTTCAGTTATTTCACACTTTTTTGTTAAGTACATAATTCCATATGTGTTCATTCATAGTTTTGATGCCTTCAGTGAGAATCTACAATGTAAATAGTCATGAAAATAAAGAAAATGCATTGAATGAGAAGGTGTGATAAAAACTTTTGGCCTGTACTGTATATACAGCTGAAAGACAACATGAACTAGTAAATTAAAGTTGATATATGAAAATACATATAAGGACAGAATAAAGAAACTAAACTTAAAACCACAGAGATAATGTTAGAATCTAGAAAAGCACTGAGAGCTGACTTTCTTTTTGGTTCTGCAAAGACATGTTGAGTCTCGTAACATATGCTTATTTGTGGAGTAGAAGGGGGGGTCTGTCATTGCCATGGGTTGGCCACAGTCAGCAAGATGTCATCGCAACCCACTTGGAGATGGTCCATCTCGGGTGAGACTTGGCACAACTCGGTTACATTATAACAGTTATAACAGGTAATTGTATCCCCTGTTACCCATCTCTGATCAAAGATGGCCTCTGGCATCATATTTGATCTTTCTCTGGATCTCCACTGATGCCTGGTTGATAACTTTGACCCCTTACAAGTCAATGTGACTGTGTGTGTGTTATGGTTGAGTGTTAGGCAGTGCTTGAAGTTTGCCAGTATTCCCCGGTATGCAGTACTGTCTGGGTGATTCATTATGACCTTAAATAAACTGCAATAACCAGGAAGCACTGGGGGCACTACGTACCAAGGGGGCAGTATGTGATGCTCCCCTCTCCCCTGCCTGCTTTTCTATAATGGAGGCTAGCCTAAGTAACTTTACATTAAACTTACAATTATGTTGGCCTGGCTCCAAAGATGCAACATAAGAGAACACGAAAAGAGTCAGGACATGACACAACAGAGCTTTGAAAGTCAAATCCTACATTACTAAATACAAGCTGGGGAGCAGCAAGCTAATGTTAGCGCCACTCCTAGCAGCAAATAACCTGTTGTTGTAACGTTAGCATCAGCAAAACCACCTGCGGCTACCTTCACCGCTGCCGTAGCCAACTACAACATTAACAATAATGTGAGTCAAGATGAATAGCCCGACTATTTGTCAAAGGATCAAATGTTCCCAGACCAACTGGCTTATTGTCAAAGACAAAAATATTGTCATCAACTTGGAACTATAAGGTTCTGTCTGACATTTTTGTCAAAATTGAGTTATTCACACTTTTTTATTCTTTAACAACTTATTATCATTTAGTCAGGTGTTTTTATAAGTTATATGGGTTTTGGACTTTTTATTTAAAAAACAAAAAAGGTCGTATTTCCAAAGTCAAACTCTAACTTGGTTCTGCAAGCTTCTATTTGAGAACAAATCAGCACTTTAAATGCACACAAAAGAACCAATCAGGTTCTTATTTGTCATGTGGCTGCACTGCTTAGTGACAGCGGCAAACAAACATCAAATTGTGACTCACATAATTGGTAGCACTCATACAACACTAATTTATGTTTAAAACAAATTATGACTAAACTGTGTTCCTTCAAAAGCATTGTTTCTTTTCCTGTTTTGCAAGATAGAACCCAGTAATTCTAAAATGAAAGTGAGTTTTTAGGATTAAAAGGTTCTGCAATTGACCTTTACCAAAATACCTCATTTACATATTTAATAGGAATTAGATATTGTACATTTAGGGTCATTTTTATGAATGAAAGAGATTTGTTTCACATATCATTTTGCTGTTTAAAAACAAATATTTTGTAAATAGCTTTTTACACATCATATAGAAAACTGAAGTCTGTCCTGAAATGCATTCACTTCACATGGTCACCGGCTCCTGTTGAGGAAAATTGGAGATTTTCCACCCACAGCACAGATTTTGTATGAGGACAGGTCTAATGGTTTGATCCCTGAGTCCATAGATGAGAGCACTCAGACACCTTGGAAAGATACTCAAGAACACAAAACAAACATTGTAAATACGTAAAATGGTTAATCTCGTCATTGTTCTAACAATGGGTGTAATAATTGTGGAGTACATGATAGAGGTTAGAACCATGCATAGCTGAATCAGGTGAAGCAGAAGCGTTTGAAGAACCTTTCTGGCTGATGCTTTGTCTGTTGAGGCAGATGTGGCTACAAGTGCTACACCAATATAGGAGCCGATTATTGCTAAACCCACTGACAGAAAGACAATGCTGGCATACACTTTTTCATAATCATTAAAGATTGGTGCAAAAAACAAAGATTCTTTAGAGCAAAAGTTATTCATATGTGGATTGAAGGGGGTTATTGTGAACACATGTATCAGCACAAAACCTCGAATGAGGATATGGATAAAACTAAGGGTCCACACCATAGCAATGGCCATGCCTGTGCTTTTCACAGTGAAGATGGTAGCATGCCTCAGAGGCAGGCATACAGCCACATATCTCTCAACTGACATCACAGCCAGGGTGAGAGGGGAGATTGAGTCTGTGGCAAGACAGAGCAGAACAAGGAAACCACATGCATCAAAGGGAATTTTCCTATTAAAACAAGCCAGTATGTAAAGCAGAAGGCTTGGTACCTGCTGAAAAGTGTCTGCAAAGAGCAAATTAAACAGCAGAATAAATCTGGATGTCTCACAAAACACTGGCTTACTCCTCAGGGTGAACAGCAAAACACAGTTAATATAGAAAAAAGAGCAGATTGAGCTTACGATAAACAAGCCAAATAATATTATTTCATATGCTTCTGGAGCCAGATCCAGACTAGCAGTGACATTGGCCTTAGCCTGCAGTAAATACACCATTATGGGATGATATCTGAAGAAAAGGTATTTTGGCTTGCTGTAATTGAACTAATATGCTACAAAGTAAAGTTTATCATGCCAAATAAGGAGAAACTTCACCATAACCACAAATACCTCCTCAGTGCAGAATCCCAAATTACCCATCAATGTTGAGAATTCAAGTCAGGAGGTTAGAGGCCATGTTCATTTTCAAAAGAGAAAAGCTGATCTAGTACTGTGTTTTCCTGCAGCATACGATATATATGCTTTGTCTACAAGTCACCCCTTACAGGACATCATTACATCAGCATGGTCATTAGATTAGAAATGAATGATGTAATCTCTATAAAACTCACATTTCCACTGCTTTCAATACTTTAATTGTCTGTCTTTATTTTTGTCTTTTTTATTAATTTAACTTAACTCAAGTAGCTTTGTTAAAAAACAGTAAGTCATTAGAATTCACGATCAACTCTAAAAGTAGTTTTATGAAGAGACAACATTTACAAACCATTCATGATATAATAACTAGCAAAAGAAATTCTTGATCCAGTAATTAACAGAGGATATAAATGAAAACATTTTTAAAATAAATGCAAATACCATTTTCTTGAGGAGAGTTGAGGAAATAGATTTAATTGACGTGGTAACTAAGTTCAAGAATAAGAAATACACTGATAGTAATTGTATTGACATGGCTTTAGTTAAAAACATTGTACATAGCATAGCGAAACCCCTGACTCATATCTTTAATCAATCATTACAAACAGCCATATTTCCAAATCAAATGAAAATTGCAAAAGTCTTTTTCATCTACAAAAATGGAGATAAGCACTTTTTCTCAAACTACAGACCAATTTCTCTTATTGCACAGTTCTCAAAAATCTTAGAAAAACTTTTCATCCATAGATTTGATCATTTCATAGAAAAACATAATCTTCTGAGTGAATATCGATATGGCTTCAGATCAAACCGGTCAACTACGATGGCAGTGATGGAGCTAATAGAACAAATGTCTACAGCTATGGATAGTAAGGAATTCACTGTAGGCATTTTCATCAGCTGGGAAACGTGGAAAACTGGGTGAATCCTGAGATGAGGCGGAAGCTTGAGTCTGACGGCGGTGGGGTTCAGGACGGCTTCGACGGGATATGAGCCCACAAAGAGGGGAGTGAGCTTCTTAGAGGTGGTTTGAAGCGGGAGGTCCTGGGAGGAAAGCCACACCTTCTGGCCCGGCTGGTAGATGGGTGCAGGTCTTTGATGACGGTCAGCCAGGCGTTTATTTCGGGAAGCAGTGCGCTGAAGGGCCGCCCTGGCCTCCCTCCACATCCGTCGACTCCGCCGTAGATGTACCTGGACTGACGGAACCGCCTCCTCCTCCTCCAGAGCCGGGAACTGTGGGCTGGAATCCCATGGCACACATGAAGGGGGACATCCTAGTGGCAGCGCTGATGAGGGAGTTGTGGGCGTACTCGACCCAAGGGAGATGGGAGCTCCATAAGGAGGGGTTATGGTACGCCACACACTGGAGAGCTGCTCCCAGATTCTGTTTGGCCCACTCGGTCTGCCCATTGGTTTGAGGGTGGTATCCTGATGATAAGCTGACCGCGGCACCAAGGGCTTGGCAAAATGACTTCCAGACTTGTGATGTGAACTGGGGTCCCCGGTCGGAGACGATGTCCTGAGGAATCCCATGGAGGGCGGAAGACGTGGTGGATAAGTAGGCGAGCGGTCTCTATGGACGAGGTAGCTTCGGAAGAGTGATGAAGTGGAGAATCGGTGGAGAATCGGTCCACCACGGTGAGTATGACTGTGTTGCCTTGTGAATTGTGCAGGCCGGTGACAAAGTCCAAAGTGATGTGGGACCAGGGCCGACTGGGAACCGGGAGGGGGTGGAGCAGACCAGCAGGCGGCTGATGGGAAGGCTTGGCGGGCACACACCTCACAAGCTGCCACAAAGTCCCGGCAGTCCTTTTCGGCAGTGGGCCACCAGAACCATTGGCGGAGCAGGAACAGGGTTCTGGCCATACCCGGGTGACAGCTGAATCTGGAGGCGTGCGCCCACTGAAGAACCTGGGAGCGGACACCAGGAGGGACATAGAGGCAATTGGAGGGGCCGGTACCAGTGTCGGGGTCCGTGGACTGGGCACGGTGGACTCCACTTCCCAGACCAGGGAGGCGACGATGCAGGAGCTGGAGAGGATGGTGTCTGGCTGGTCAACGGGTCGTCAGGAAAGTGGGGACGAGATAGGGCATCAGACTTGGTATTGCGGGATCCGGGGCGATAGAACAGGGTGAAATTGAACCGGTTGAAGAACAGGGCCCACCTAGCCTGGTGGGAGTTGAGTCTCTGTGTGAATATAGGAGAGGTTCTTATGATCAGTCCATACCAGGAAGGGCTGGTCGGAGCCCTCCAACCAGTGCCTCCACTCCTCGAGGGCCAGTTTGACAGCTAGTAGCTCCTGGTCTCCCACGCTGTAGTTTTGCTTCGTGGGGGTTAAGCGGCGAGAGAAGAAGGCACAGGGTTGGAGTTTCTTATCAGCAGAGGGGCATTGGGACAGGGTGGCCCCAACGCCCACGTCCGAGGCATCCACCTCCAACACAAATTGAAGAGAAGTGTCGGGGTTAGTGAGAACGGGGGCAGAGGTGAACCGGGATTTAAGGAGGGAAAAGGCTGCAGCGGCCTCCGGAGACCAAACAAATGGGACAGAGGGGCAAGTGAGATGGGTGAGGGGCAGCTAGGGAGCTTTAGTTACGAATGAACCGGCGGTACCAATTGGCAAACCCCAAGAAACGTTGTAGCTGTTTAACAGAGGTAGGAGTGGGCCAACTGACCACAGCTTTAATTTTAGCCGGGTCAGCATGGAGCCGCCTACTCTCGATAATGAAGCCCAGAAACTGTATGGACGGGACGGAACTCACATTTTTCGGCCTTGACGAATAGCCTGTTTTCTAGGAGCCGCTGCGGCACAAGACAGACGTGTTCGGTGTGTTGGACTGGGTCGCGGGAGAAGATCAGGATATTGTCAAGGTAAACAAAGACAAACCGGTGCAGAAAATCATTAACCAACGCTTGGAAGACTGCGGGGGCGTTAGTGAGGCCAAAGGGCATCACTAAATATTCATAATGGCCCAGCGCAGTGTTAAAGGCAGTCTTCCATTCTTCCCCCTCCCCGATCCATACAAGGTGGTAGGCGTTTCTAAGATCTAACTTAGTAAAAATGACGGACCGGGAGAGGGACTCAAACACTGAATCCATTAACAGGAGCAGATACTTGTTTTTATAATGGTGATGGAGTTGAGCTCGTGGTACTCAGGTGGAATGAGTGTTAAATCAGGGGGAGCAGGAGAAACAAGAGATTGGGTGGGTTTACCGGGGGCAGGCTGTGACAGGCTGTGCTCCAATTCCTGATCTTCCCCCGTGCCCAGTCCACGTTGGGATCGTGGTGGATAAGCCAGGGGAGTCCGAGGACAATGGGTGAGACTGGGGAAGAGATGAGGTGAAATGACAGTGATTAATGGTGGTTACCGGAAGTGAGGAGCTGGAGCGGAGTAGTGCAGTGGGTGATGGTGGTGAGTGACTGGCTGTTGAGACTGATGGCGTGAAGGGGCGTGTCCAGGGGTATGAACGGAATGGCGAGCTGTTTAGCAATATCTAGGTCCAAAAAGTTTTCGTCCGCGCCGGAGTCAACTAATGCCCCCAGAGGAAGTGTTATCTCCTGCCACGACAGGGAGACCTCCAGTAGAGCTCCGCCAGAGCTCCCACTGCTACTGGCGAGTCGACTCTTTTGGGCAAATGGGGCAGGAGGAGATGTAATGACTGGGTTTACCGCAGTAAATACACACACTGGCCAAACGGCGGTGCTCACTTTCCTCTGGGGACAAGTGGGCACGACTTAACTGCATGGGTTCAGGGGATGGTGGGGAAGGGGGTGCCGGAGGAATAATTGAGCGCGGCTGGGGAGGTGAGGGAGCAGAGACCCGAGATGGCGCAGGGCAAGATCGGGCAGAGGAAGAGCCACGAGCGGCGCGCTCCCTCTCCCGTGCCCGGAGGCGATTGTCTAGATCAATGGCATTGTCAATCAGATTATCGAGGCTCTCCGGCTCGTCCCTGGCGGCCAAAAGATCCTTTTTCCGCTCACTGAGCCGCGCCAGGAACGCGCAACGGAGAGCCAGACTGTTCCAGCCCGACCTAACGACCAAGATGCAGAAATCAACCGAATACTCTGCGATATGCTGTGATCCCCCTGACGGAGAAACATGAACCGGGAATCGGTCTCAGCCCCCCGCACAGGACGATCGAACACCCTCCTCATCTCCTCCACAAAGGCGGAGTATGAGTAAAGGAGATCGGGCTAACCCACGGTCACCGAGGTGAACCATGAGAGTGCCTGGTTGCGGAGTAAACCGGCAATGAAACACACCTTGGCCTTGTCCGAACTGTAAGTTACTGGCTGCCTCCTGAATACCAGGGTACACTGCACGAGGAACCCCTCATACGTTCCCAACGCGCCGGAGAATTTGTCATGGGAAGGAACCGGAGAATCGAGGGGGGCGAGCGGAGCCGAATTGGTCACGGAGGAGTGAGAAGGAGAAGCGGATGGAGCGGAGTCGCTGGGGGGATCGATGGGAGGGGACTGACGAAAATGGTTTTCCAACAGTCTTGAAGCAGTTCCCAGAGATGCTTAGCACTTGTTGGCCCTTTTGCCTTCACTCTGCGGTCCAGCTCACCCCAAACCATCTCGATTGGGTTCAGGTCCGGTGACTGTGGAGGCCAGGTCATCTGGCCCAGCACTCCATCACTCTCCTTCTTGGTCAAATAGCCCTTACACAGCCTGGAGGTGTGTTTGGGGTCATTGTCCTGTTGAAAAATAAATGATGGTCCAACTAAACGCAAACCAGATGCGATGGCATGTCGCTGAAGAATGCTGTGGTAGCCATGCTGGTTCAGTATGCCTTCAATTTTGAATCCCCAACAGTGTCACCAGCAAAGCACCCCCACACCATCACACCTCCTCCTCCATGCTTCACGGTGGGAACCAGGCATGTAGACTCCATCCGTTCACCTTTTCTGCATCGCACAAAGACACAGCGGTTGGAACCAAAGACCTCAAATTTGGCTGCTAGAACTCTGTGTGGCATTCATCTGGTCTCTAATCTGAGCTGCTGTTAACTTGTGATTTCTGAGGCTGGTGACTCGGATGAAAAGTAGCAGAGGTGACTCTTGGTCTTCCTTTCCTGGGGCGGTCCTCATGTGAGCCAGTTTTGTTGTAGCGCTTGATGGTTTTTGCGACTGCACTTGGGGACACATTCAAAGTTTTCGCAATTTTCCGGACTGACTGACCTTCATTTGTTAAAGTAATGATGGCCACTCGTTTCTCTTTACTTAGCTGATTGGTTCTTGCCATAATATGAATTCTAACAGTTGTCCAATAGGGCTGTTGGCTGTGTATCAACCTGACTTCTGCACAACACAACTGATGGTCCCAACCCCATTAATAAGGGAAAAATTTCCACTAATTAACCCTGACAAGGCACACCTGTGAAGTGAAAACCATTTCAGGTGACTACCTCATGAAGCTCATTGAGAGAACACCAAGGGTTTGCAGCGCTATCAAAAAAGCAAAGGGTGGCTACTTTGAGGAATCTAAAATATAAGACATTCAGTTATTTCACACTTTTTTGTTAAGTACATAATTCCATATGTGTTCATTCATAGTTTTGATGCCTTCAGTGAGAATCTACAATGTAAATAGTCATGAAAATAAAGAAAACGCATTGAATGAGAAGGTGTGTCCAAACTTTTGGTCTGTACTGTATATACAGCTGAAAGACAACATGAATCAGTAAATTAAAGTTGATATATGAAAATACAAGGACAGAATAAAGAAACTATTCTTCAAACCACAGAGATAATGTTAGAATCTACAAAAGCACTGAGAGCTGACTTTCTTTCTGGTTCTGCAAAGTCATGTTGAGTCTCGTAACATATTTCTGGAGGAGAAGGGGGGTCTGTCATTGCCACGGGTTGGCCACTGTCAGCAAGATGTCATCGCAACCCACTTGGAGATGGTCCATCTCGGGTGAGACTTGGCACAACTCGGTTACATTACATAAGGACGGTCACATTATAACAATTATAACAGGTAATTGTATCCCTGTTACCCATCTCTGATCAAAGATGGCCTCTGGCATCATATTTGATCTTTCTCTGGATCTCCACTGATGCCTGGTTGATAACTTTGACCCCTTACATGTGTGTGTGTTATGGTTGAGTGTTAGGCAGTGCTTGAAGTTTGCCAGTATTCCCCGGTATGCAGTACTGTCACTTGTATATTTTACTGCCCTCTCCAAATCAGGTTCTCTGGGTGATTCATTATGGCCCTAAATAAACTGTATTACCCAGGGAGCACTGCGGGCACTACGTACCCAGGGAGCAGTATGTGATGCTCACCTGTTGCCTTTCTACCCTGCCTGCTATTCCATAATTGAGGCTAACATTAACTTTACATTAACCTTACAATTATGTTGGCCTGGCTCCAAAGATGCAACTTAAAGGGGTGATAGAATGCAAAACCAATTTTACCCTGTCATAGTTGAATAATGACAGTTTAGTGGGTAACTAGGACATACATAGAACCTCTAAATCCCATTGACACCTCTTTCCTCTGCAAATCTCACAATTTGAAACTGCCTCTGAAAACGGGCAAATCTCAACGAGCCACCTAGTTGACATCAACTCGGCGGCTCCTCCTCGTTTGGCTCTAGTCTCTCTCTTTGTCACGCCCCAACATTTACATACACAACTGACCTGAGATCAGGTAGTCTTCTGAATCTAGGTTGTGCAGATCTCAGAAATTGTATACATTGTTCATCTGCTATTTTACCATTAAATTCACTTCTGAGACTTTTTTATGCGAGAAATCAACTATGTAGAGGTCAAATATGGGCCATTTTACGAAAATTAATGTCTAATTGCAAATGTTGTCCAACTGTGTGTCGGAGTTCAGCGGCCGGTGCTGCCTGTGTTGCTGCCTTGCCGCCTGGCCTGCCTTCCTTCACAGACCCCGGCCTGCTGTGAGGTAGATGGAGCTCCGTCACGGCTGGCAGCCCACGGCACTCCATACCCACGCAAAGTCACCGTTTTTTGGGTTAATGTACTACCAAACGCCGCTGCCCTGACAGAGCTCCAGGGCCTGCAGCTCCCCTCTTCCTGCTAAATGGCCGATGTGTGTGAGTGAGAGCGTGGTCAGCGAGCTTGTTACGCCAGCAATCTCTTACCACAGGTTCCAGTTAATCTTATAATGTATGTAATTATAATGTGTTGAGTTATTTAAACAAACGATCGGGGAAATAAACGCCTCTTTTCCGTGAGTCTCATTGATATAGCCTGCAGCTGGATGGAGCTCTATCAATGAGAGCTAGCTAGCCTCCTCTTAGAATTCCTCTGAAATTCACAATGAAATTCATAAAATTGAAATCGGACACCATTGTTAGCTTTATAAGACCTTGGGGTAGATGTTATATAAGTGGCGTGACGAAATTCAAACTGTAAATATACTCTAATTATGCTGAAAATGAAGCTAACTAGCCGCAATCTGTACACATAGGATTGAAGGGACAGTCCCAGCTAACGAAACATCTAATGTTCACAGAAATTCATAAAATTTAAATCGGACACCATTGTTAGCTTTATAAGACCTTGGGGTAGATGTTATATAAGTGGCGTAACGAAATTCAAACTGTAAATATACTCTAATTTCGCCGAAAATGAAGCTAACTAGCTGCAATCTGTACACATAGGATTGAAGGGACAGTCGCAGCTAACGCAGCCAGCCAGCTCTGCGGAGCTCCGCAGACTGTGTGGAGCTCCTAGCTAAAGTCCGACACTTATTACCAAATTTGCAATTAGCCACCAATTTTCGTAGAACTGCCCATATTTGAGCTTTATATAGTTGATTTCTCGCTTAAAAAAGTCTCAGGATTGAATTTAATAACGAAATATCCCCGACAAACAATGTAAAACTTTGCAGTGTCTGAAATATGAGACCTGCTGTCGAGTCTCCAATGTGTTTCTATGTAGTTTGCTCAAACCAATCAGCCCGCAGCTCATTCTAAATATTCATGAGCATACCATATTTGGAAGAAAAGCTTTTGTTCCAAATAGAGCCATATTCACAGGGTAGTTAAGGGCCTCATAAAATAGCATTCGAGCAATTTTCAGCCCAACCAATGTTACATACCCTATTAGGAGACCTTAAGGAACAGTGTAAAATACCCTATATAATCATTCTGTCACCGCTTTAGAACACGAATAGAGTCAGGACATGACACAACAGAGCTTTGAAAGTCAAATCCTACATTACTAAATACAGGCTGGGGAGCAGCAAGTTAATGTTAGAGCCACTCCTAGCAGCAGTTAACCTGTTGTTGTAATGTTAGCATCAGCAAAGCCACCTGCGGCCACCTCCACCGCTATCGTAGCCAACTACGACATTAACAATAATGTGAGTCAAGATCAATAGCCCGACTATTTGTCAAAGGATAAAATGCTCCCAGACCAATTGGCTTATTGTCAAAGACAGAAATATTGTCATCAGCTTGGAACTATAAGGTTCTGTCTGACATTTTTGTCAAAATTGAGTTATTCACACATTTTTATTCTTTAAAAACTTATTATAATTATGTGAGGTGTTTTTATAAGTTATATGGGTTTCAGACTTTTTATTTAAAAAACAAAAAAGGTTGTATTTCCAAAGTCAAACTCTAACTTGGTTCTGCAAGCTTCGATTTGAGAATGAATCAGCACTTTAAATGCACACAAAAGAACCAATCAGGTTCTTCTTTGTCATGTGGCTGCACTGCTTAGTGACAGCGGCAAACAAACATCAAATTGTGACTCACATAATTGTAAGCACTCATACAACACTAATTTTATGTTTAAAACAAATCATGACTAAGCTGTGTTCCTTCAAAAGCATTGTTTCTGTTCCTGTTTTACAAGATAGAACCCTATAATTCTAAAATGAAAGTGAGTTTTTAGGATTAAAAGGTTCTGCAATTGAACTTTTCCAAAATACATAATTTACATATTTAACAGGAATTAGATATTGTACATTTAGGGTCATGCTTATGTATGAAAGAGATTTGTTTGACATAAACAAATATTTTGTAAATAGCTTTTTACATGTCATATAGAAAACCAGAGTGTGTCCTGAAATGCATTCACTTCAAACTGTCACCGGCTCTTGTTGGGGAAAACTGAGGCTCTCCCCCCACAGCACAGATTTTGTATGAGGACAGGTCTAATGGTTTTATCCCAGAGTCCATAGATGAGAGCACTCAGACACCTTGGAAGGATACTCAAGAACACAAAACAAACGTTGTAAATACGTAAAATGATTAATCTCCTCATTGTTCTAGCAATGGCTGTAATAATTGCGGAGTACGTGATAGAGGTTAGAACCAGGCATAGCTGAATCAGGTGAAGCAGAAGCGTTTGAAGAACCTTTCTGGCTGATGCTTTGTCTGTTGAGGCGGACGTGGCTATAAGTGCTACACCAATATAGGAGCCGATGATTGCTAAACCCACTGACACAAAGAGAGTGCTGGTATACACTTTTTCAAAATCATTAAAGATTGGTGCAAAAAACACGGCCTCTTTAGAGCAAAAGTCATTCAAATGTGGATTGAAGGAAATTATCGTGAACACATGTACCAGCATAAAAACTCGAATGAGGATATGAATAAAACTGAAGGACCACACCATAGCAATGGCCATTCCTGTGCTTCTCACGGTGAAGATGGTAGCATGCCTCAGAGGCAGGCATACAGCCACATATCTCTCAACTGACATCACAGCCAGGGTGAGAGGAGAGATTGAATCTGTGGCAATACTGATCAGAACAAGGAAACCACATGAATCAAAGGGAATTCTCATACCAAAAAAAGCCAGTATGTAAAGTAGAAGGTTTGGTACCTGCTGAAAAGTGTCTGCAAAGAGCAAATTAAACAGCAGAATAAATCTGGATGTCTCACAAAACACCGGCTTACTCCTCAGGGTAAACAGCAAAACACAGTTAATGTAGAAAAAAGAGCAGATTGAGCTTACGATAAACAAGCCAAACAAAATTAACTCATATTCTTCTGTATCTGGATCCAGACTAGCAGTGACATTGGCCTTAGCCTGCAGCAAATACACCATTATGGGATATCTGAAGAGCAAGCTACATAACATACAAAGTAAAGCTTATCATGTAAAAAAGTTAAACTTCTTCATTACCACAAATAGCTCCTCAGTGCAGAATCCCAAATGATCCATCGATGTTGAACAGTCAAGTCAGGAGGTTAGAGGCCATGTTCATTTTCAAAAGAGCGAAGCTGATCTGGTGCAGTTTTTTCCTCCAGTGTATGGTATATATGCTTTATCCTCAAGCCACCCCTTACAGGACATCATTACATCAGCATGGTCATTAGATTAGAAATGAGTGACGTAATCCCTCTACCGCTGTGTGACATTTGTTCCACTGCTTTCAATGCTTCCATTGCCTGTCCTATTTTTGGCTTTCAATTAATGTAACTAAAATCAAGTAGCTTTGATTTACATAAAAAAAAGAAGTCATTATAACTTGTTATCCCATCTAAAGGTTTTTTTATTTGGAGACATAATTTACAAACCGTTGTATTGCATTGTGTAGCACCAGAATTGATTAGTCAACTTGAGATCAGTCCTTTCACTCGACACCCAATGCAGTGTGATTTAATACAGTTTGATATTCCCATTGGGATATACAACACATTGCGATTAAGATGGCAAAGACGGGTGCTAGTGTGCATGCTTAAGTCTGACAATACAGAAAGCCTTTGCCTCTGACAAACTAAATCTGCCGACTGTCAAGCCACCAAAGCCATGTTAGCAACAGCTCGTAACAATTCTCTCAACGCATTAAGGTCCTGACACACCAACGCGGTTATCAGCCATCGGACAGTCTGGCGAGGTCGATGACTCGAGTCTTTTCGGTGTGTTCCGTGCCGTCGTCCGTCGGAGGCGCCGTCGGCCTTCATTTTGGCTGACCTGACTTGCTGGGTCGGAGGGCGGGCAGTCGGACTCAATGGCCCATCTGATTGGTGGAGCGCTAACACGGAAATGACGAGTGGGATGAGCATGACTAGAGTCTCTCAAAATCTGATGAAAATCTGTTAAACTTACCTTTGTCGATCTGAAATGAATTCAGCAGACAGATTCAGCAACTGCATGGCCTGTTTCTCGCTTAAAATGTTCTCAGAAACACGTTTCGGTGAACTATTTTCGTAAAATATATCGTATTCAGAATGAGGCGCCATGATGGTTTGGTTTTGAAATTGTGGAGAAGCCAGACCCACGTGACGTGTTCATCCAATCAGCTGTCGGTTAAAATTTTTTGGCCGACAATACAGATAACTGCTGTTATGGAGACTTATTACGTCTTGCTCCCGCGCAGAACATACGCTCAAGTCGGCGTCGCTTCCGTGTGTTCCGAGGCACTTTTTGGACCAACTTGGGGAGCCGAAGGTCGGCCGTCGGGTTGGTGTGTCAGATCCTTTAGAGAAACCACTGGACAAAACTTATGCTATTTGCAAATAATTATGCAAGGAAGTTCAAGTTCAAGTTACTTTATTTGTACCGAAAGGTAGATTTTGTTTGCAGTAGAGTCCTCATACACCCATATGGGAAAAAACAAAGAGGCACATATAACACATTCTCAACTGAAAGAAATGGCAAAAATGAAAATTAAAAAGTTCTTACCGGTCCAGATTATATTCAAATATTGATGTGAACTAAATACTAATAGTAAAAAGAAAGTAAAACAAAATTAATCAGTAAAAATCAGTTGCTCGTGGCCTTACAAGCTGACTTACAAGCCTATATCAGTCCCTCTAGGATTTTGCAGCCTTTTTCTGAGATTGTTGCGGCCCAAAATGCCTGATTTTACAGGAGCTTTTGTAAAAACTTGCAATAAAAGTTGCAATGTCTTTTGTATTTATGTTTCAATGAAGTTGCGAGAGACAGTGAAAATTGGCATAGTTCTTTAAAAATAAAAAGGAAACTTTTTTCGGGGAGATTAAAATTACTTTGGGCTGAGTTTTCCTAGTCATCTTTCCAAAAAGGCTCATGCTGCAAATGTTGGTATAATATGAAAATGTCTGGTGGATTTAAGACAGAAAAATTATAATTTATTGAATTAATCAAATTTGTACATTTGTGTCATGGGCTTCTTGATCTTTACATTGTTAGTTAATTTCCTATCCTGGCCTGGGACACATTCATACGGTTTCATAAAGTACTTATTGGACTTTAACTTATCATTGCACTTACAATAATGAGCGTTGCTGTCCTCAATTTAGGTCATCCTGTACATCTCATCTCCAGATTTTCCTTCATCCACCGTGTGTGTGTGTGTGTGTGTGTGCGAGCGTCCGTCGTGGGGTACAGCGTACATTGATGTTAAAATGTATACATGTTGGCAGGACGGTCTGAAATGTTTTGCGCCTTTTCGCTGTACATTTTGTTAGTAAATGTGAGATGTTCGAGTCACACACGTCTCGTCTTCATATCAGAAACAAGGAAATTAATTTGGCGACGTCTGTGTATTACAACCCGTTCTCACTCCCGCTTGGTCAGTGGCTGTCAGAGTATGCCTCAGAGTCACATACTGACGCAAAGTCTGGCACGTGGGACTGCTGGGATTGGTTGAAGTTGCGGGAAACTGGTTAAAGGGTCAAATTTGCGGAAAAGTTGCGGACAAGAAGGAGCTGGTTGAGTCATGAATACGCATGGTGGAAGTAGCCTACGTGCTAACGCTGCGGCAGTGATGGCTCAACCAGCTCCTTCTTGTCGGTTATTGGCTGGAACACTGTTTGTTATGTTTGGTGGTGCAGGTTGGCGCAGTTTGTTTTTGTTGCCGTTTGTGGAGCCTGGGCTGTCTACAGAGACCAGGTTTTTTACAGTGTGTTCAGGGGACAGACAGCTAGCAGATAGTGAGGAAATATTTTTTACAGTGTGTTCAGGGGACAGGCAGCTAGCAGATAGTGAGGAGATGTTTGCTGTATGTGACAAAAATGTTGTAGCCTAAAAAACGTGTCACATCACTTAGGGCACCTTTAAATAAAACAATCAAACAAAATATCAGTAAATTAAATAGAGATGGAATAAAAATCTGGTTACAGTCCCATAATCAGGCTACTAGTTAGAGGTCAGGTGGACCATAAAGTTATCCCAAATACCCAGAGTCCCAGGCTCTTTGCCCCTTATCCTAGCCAGCATAATCTCATATGATGCTGTCTCACTCATGAGGAGTTTCCACTCCTGCATTGTTGGGTTTATGGGTGATTTCCAGTGTCTCAATATAAATCTGAAATCTGGATTTCACCTGCACCTGCCAACCTTTTCCATATGCATGTCCTGGCTTGGCTTGACTCGGTCTTACTTGGCAAGTCAGCCCAGCATGGCAGAGATTTTCATATCATAGTTTGGTTTATTCGAAGCTAATGTACTTGTACTCGGTTCTTGCTGTTTATTCTTGAGTTTGTACCTTCATGGTTGAATGCACTTATTAGAAGTCGCTTTGGATAAAAACATCAGCTAAATGAAATGTAATCTTAGTTACAACAGGAGTACCTGCTTGAAGATTTGTCTTTAGCGCTTGTCTTGAGTTGATGATGTAGACTTCACAGAACAATCTGCCTTACTGTTCATCTGGATACATAGATAACATGGTGGCACTTTCGG
The DNA here is from genome assembly GCF_010015445.1 of Perca fluviatilis. Classification (NCBI taxonomy): domain Eukaryota; kingdom Metazoa; phylum Chordata; class Actinopteri; order Perciformes; family Percidae; genus Perca; species Perca fluviatilis. The sequence goes on from NC_053127.1 coordinate 3,726,324, forward strand.
ATGCAGCGGCTTGCAGCTCTTACTGTACTTGATCCTACTGTTATTTCTGTGTTTTCTGTGGTCTTCCGCACACTGCTACAGTTGACAGGGGCTACTGGACATTGGACCTAACTTACAGCTGCAAATTACAGTCGAGTCTCGCCGCTCCTACAACACCCCAACTGAGATAGCGAGCCCAGAGGGTGCTCCGTGGTTTCAGAAATTTCAGTTAAGGCCCTATCACACCAAGTAGACGGCCAAGAACTACTTGCGACGATGACAGACTGTGGTGTCCCCTCAAGTTGCCGGATGTCCCCTTTGTTTTGGCCAAAGTTGCACTTGAACACACCGAAAAGACTAAAGCCAAAGGCCAACTACCACGTACGTTCTGCACCTACATGAGAGAATATGACTCTCCATGCCAGCAGGCACAGGTAATCTAGTCATTGGATATAAACGTTGCAACAAACAGCATTTGCCAGAATCAGCAGCAGCAGAATCAAACAAAGACTACGGTCCCTCTGCTTCACTTTCTGCTGGAAAGATAGTTAACACCGGGAGATGGCGAACCAGACTGTCCATCTCCCGGGCTGACATCCGTTCTCTCTGCAAAGAAGTCGCCCTGCAGTGGGGAGCGGAGCAGAGGGACCGAGCTACCGTGTCAGCTTGCCAATTCCACCCACCCAACATGCCTTCATGTTACACTGGTTACAAAAAAATTGCTGATAGCAATGGGCTTTCCTACGATGTGACAAGAGTGTGTGAATGAAACATTAAGTTGTTACATTTTATTAATTTAGAGGCCGGCCTGCTGGCTAGTAAGCTAGCTTGTTTGCTAGACTCGGTGTAGACGGTGCAAAGAGAGAGAGGTCTAACATTGCAGTCTTTATATAAACTTTTAGCATAGGATATTAGTTTATTAAAGTTTTTGGCCAGTTTTGACAGCGCTATGCATTTTGGATTGATCAGATGAAGATGAAAAGTGAATAGAGCCTTTGGTGTGCTCTCTTTCCACACTACAGTTTTTCAATAAGATTTCTCACGCCGACGGCCGACGCCAATGCCAAAAAAAGGCAGATGAAAGCTGACACTTGGCAAGGGTGCGGGACACACCACAAAAACTACGGCGACGAACACTCAACGTCGGCCCAACTTGGAGCGACAGCCAACAATTTTCTTTTCTCCTTTTCTTTCTTTTTTAAGATACATTTTGGGGCATTTTAGGACTTTATTTGTATGGCACAGCTAAAGACGTGAAAGGAGTGAGAGAGGGGGAATGACATGCAGCAAAGGGCCGCAAGTCGGAATTGTACAAGCAAGAAGCAACCCTCAAAATCTTTATTTATTTATTTAATAACTCTCAACTTTGTAACACATGTTATAATGCTCACCTAGCTGTTAGCGTGGCACGCCCACATACTCTGCTTCTTAATGGCTAGTAGTCCTTACCTAGCTACTGAACATATGCAACTCCCAACAAAGATGGAACAGAACTGCGATGTCTCATTCTGTAGCTAAAACAGAGAGCTCAACACACAGGGTGAAAAAAGGAGCTGCAGCAATGATATAAATAGCAAAAATATGGTGTTTTTTGAAAATTAAACCATGTAAACCTATTCTGACATAACCTCTAAATACAATTATGAACCTGAAAATGAGCATAATATGAGCATTTTAAAGCATCCCAAGCCACTAAAAAATGTGTTTCAAAAGTATAATAATAATTATATTAATAAAAGCAGTTCTTGCTAAAATAATAGGTTCCTTGCACATATGGGGCCAGGGCTCGTTTCGCGCCCCAGGTCTCTGGTGCTTGGGCCCTTATTCATGAGTTCTCTAAACCAGTGATTACAGTGGATACAAGTGCTGTCGTCACAGTGGACTTGGACGAAGATCGTGGAGCAGCTTAACTAATTTGACCGCCCCCCCAGAAAAAATTATTTGATTAAAAGATTACATCAGCTGTCACACCTGAACACAGAAGTGCCTTTAGCTGAAAGTACTGCATAAGCAGCTGAAATGGTTACCTAAAAGTACTGACTAAAACCTGATTTATGAATCTACACCATAGGTTCATACGTAGGTACCCTGCCAAGGACCCTACCCCTTAAAAAGTTCAAATGTTTTGCTAAAAGTACTGGATAAACGGTTGAAACATCCATCTTCTCTCCAAGTAGTAGTAGTACGACAGTACAATTCTGGCCAAATATTGACAGTTCAATTGTATGAAAAATGTATCCATCTTCATATAATGAATAGTATTATACATTTGGAAAACATTGGGAATTGTTGAAGGGGTTGAACCTGAGTTCATCTATCAGGGCAGGCAGTTCTCATGAACCATCCGTACATATAGCTTAAAAAAAGTAATGCACTCGGATGTATTCCACGTGTTTATTATTGTATGCACCACACTGACTGCTGCTGTAAAAGAATGCTCTATTATGCATAAGGAGGAGGTCGGGGTGGATGTTTGGGTCCTAAAACAGAAGACCTCACTCAGGTCTGTCTGTCGTGGCCGCATGACGCTCACCTTTTGTCGGCTAAACTTAACTTCTCCTGGTTTTAAAACCAAAAAATATGGCCTCTGAAATGACTGAGACCTCAGGGTGCTCTGTAGCCAGCTCCCATTAACCTTTTTTTTCCGGCTAAATTTAACTCTAAAGACCGCTAAACTTAACTGTCACATGACCACTCAGCAGTTGACTTATTTCGTAGGATATTATAGGAATTGGTGTGCATAAGTTTTCGTACGACCCCATTTATGAGAATGCGTTGAACAGGGCTGTGAGGGTATCTCAGACCAAAATTTGGATTTGACATCTGATTGCCATGTATTGTATCCGAGTATTAAAAAATATATAATATATAATTGTAGTTCGCCTATAAGATGTTTACATTATTTTATGAATGTAAAAAATGTATTATTCTAATATTATTCTGCTTTATCATTTAATGCGCTAAAGAAAAGAGAAAACAGCAGTAGATGCAAGTCAGTAAAAATTAGACTCCTGCTAAACTTTCCAACAAATTAGGTGTCTGGTGAAATATACTCTGAGGTATCACCGAGAGAAATCCCCACAGCTGACCCAATCCCCTGATAACTAATTTATACACATTTAATATTCAAACCCTTACTCATCATCATCCCTTCATTAAATATTGATATAATTATTACCTCCAGTGGGGGTTTATCAGTAATCTTAATGATGTGTACCTTTTGTGGAGACAAAGTGTGGCAAAGTTTAACAGGTCCAAAGTAAATGGAGCAAACTTTAATCTCCAATGTCTTTACTCAAGTTTGAAGTTGCATGCAGCTGTAAATAAACATATAAATTATGTAAATAATGTTTCACATTTTGACCTTCTCTTGACAGGAGTTGTATGTTAACCTGTTCTCTAATACCCGTTTACACATACATGGTTATTTTTAAAAACAGAGACATTTCCCTTAGATTCTGCCCTTCGTTTACACACAAATGGAGAATTTGCCTCTGAAAACGATTCTTTCTAAAAACTCCGGCCAAAGTGGAGATTTTGGAAAACTTTGTTTACAGTTTTGGCATGTTCTTGACGGCATATACACCGGTACATGTAAACAAACAATTTTCTGAAAACTGACAGCTGTGCATGATGTTATTTTTGAAAACAGAGAGGTTCAAATGTCCGTTTATGAAAATAGCCGGCCACGTGTAAACATAGCATAAGCCTAAAGTGGGGCTGGTACAGACACCAACATCTCTTTTGCCACCAAGATTGTTTATTCCCCCTGTTTGCCAACATACAGAAATGCATAGTTAGGTATAGTTTCCAAAGTAGTCTCCACAGCACTGTGGAGTAAGGTCTGGCTACACCACAGATGCATAAAGGGATAAGAGAAAAAAAATGCTCTGGGTTGTTTGCATTTCTTTGAACCAATCACAATCGTCTTGGCCGGCACTAAGCTCCGGACGCAGCGACTGTGGCTCTGCTAAATAGTTTCAGAAAAGGAACTTGTTTTGGTGGAATATTCACACCGCAAAGGAAAACGCCACATACAATATTAAATTAAGTTAACTGTTCACATAATACAGTAATGTGAGCTATTTATTTATTTAGCTGATACATGGTTAAACCTCATTAGCTCTTACCAGTGTATCTCTGTGTGTACGTCCTCCACAGCAATCCCACCAATCAGTCCCAAAATGTCCCAGTTAGAGAGGAAATGCCATAAACATATTATTTCTAAATATTTACAATCATTCCCTGAAAGAACCAAGCAGACCTGTCTTATTGCACAATACAAAATTTCTTCTACAAAAATGAAAAAAGATTCCTACCTTAACATTGAGTATGTTTACATGCACATCAATATTCCACCATTATTCCGAATATGAAAATTTTCTAAAGTTGATACAGGTCATGTAAACAACATATTCTTGGTTGGATATTCAGACTCAGGCCTTTTCACCAAATATAGCATTTTCCAATTAAGGCATTTGTGATATTCCGGTATTATTCTAGTTTTAGAGGCATTCTTTGGACAGCCCATTCGGAATATGTGTCTCAATCGGGTGGTTTTATCGCAGTTTACGTCCTCTTGCCTGTTTACGGCGTACGGTCAGCTCTGTGCGTTGCTATGGCTGCTGTACACAAACTAACCAGCCAACAGTTTGCAAGGCTGCACACCTGATAAGAAAGAGAAACACAGGTACTTTTAAACATTATCAAAGACTTGGATATCAACAGAATATGAGCCGATCTTTTCAAGAAGCCTGTTGAAGGAATGAAAGAGGGACGCTGTGTTCACACGCTCCAACAAGTCCAACACTGCTGGTAAACTCTGACAAAATCTTATTTTGCACGGCTACATGTAAATGGGAATATTAGAATATTCATTTTCATTAGCCATGTAAACAGCTTAGTCGGAATATCGTCTTTTTCGGAATAAGGGCAAACAACAGAATATTATGTGCATGTAAAAGTAGTCACTGACCCCTGACCTATTAACTGTAATGTGCTTAACGAATATCTACAACTAACAGATGAGTGTTGACCGCTATAATTTTCATGCTGCACATACTGTAATGGTCAATAGATACTGGCTCAAAGAAAACTGTACTTTAATCAATCTTAAAATCCTTTGAATTATATTTAAAAATACAAAATAACTATGTATGTGTGCATAGTTCATTTAATTTCTGCCAACAACTTTTTAATGAAGAGACACTGTTCGTCATGTCTTGGGACATGTATCCTTAAATCTCATGTGCCTTTTGCTAAATCTAGAATGTAAATATTGTTGTGGCAGCGTTGTTTTTCAGCAGCTGAAACTCTCCTGGTATCTCATTTAGACACATTAAATATTCAGACCCTCATTAATGTTTTCAGTAAATATTGACATAATTAATGATTCCTGTGGGAGTTTATCAGGAATCATGGAGAGGGGATGACGTGTGCCTCTGTGGAGACAAAGTATGGCAAAGCTTAACAAGCAAAAATAAATAAAGAAAAAAAACGTAACTTTGATCTCCAGTGTTTGAAACTAAAACTTCTTTGTTAAAACTTGTGCTTAACCATTTCAAGCTGCAGTTGATACTATTTAAAAAAATGTATTGTTAAGTTTATTTTATTGAATCGGATATGGATATCACAGTAGCATTAGAGATGCACTGTGTTAAGTGTTTGTAGCGAAACGCTTATTTGCAACACCTGTTCTGTAATTGGGCTGCAACAAAGAGGAACATCTCTTCTCCACTTCTTGTTCATTCTTTCGTTTCCAACAAGGTGCAACAGTGCATATGTTATACTTTACAGAGTAATATAAAGTATAAAATATACTGTACAAGTTTGTCTGCAATTCAAATCCAGTGCCAGAAGTGCTTTTTGAGTTAGGGTGACGTCACAGTAATTTGTTTTTTAAGGTTTTTATTTGTATTTATTTTTATTATTAGTGTTTTTTTAACATCATAATGGTGGCATGGCGGCATACACCTTAAACCTTGGTTTGTAGAAACTATTAAAAAAAATGATGAAACTAAAACTAAAGAAGTAGAGTGTATCAAAGAAGTTAGCCAAAGAAGAATGATATTTATTCATGCAAGGAATAGAAACAATTACAATTCCTTATTCATTCTGGAAGTATTTCCACAATTGGACTTCGGTTAGTAATCTGAATATGCCAGTCCTAATTTATAGTAACATTGAAAATGTTACTAATTGAAAATGGAGGACACATTTATATTTTTTTATTTTTGTTTAATCATTTGATAATACTCGCCAAATATTTTATACACAAATGCAAGTTCCTTAAAGATGCAGTAGGTAAGCCTTATAAAACAAACTTTCTGTCATATGACCCTATGTTCCAGTAGAACTACATGAAGCAGTTAATTTACACTACAGCACCACTACAGCCAATAGTGTGATTTATGCAAAATCCACGCTCCCTGTTCAGATGCACCAATTAGGGCCCGGGGGAGGGGTGTCTAACTGCGTGTCAATCACTGCTCATGCACACGCATTCATTCTCCCTTGTGGGGACTGAGAAGTTGTCGATGTTCAAATTCTTCAAGTCCTCGATCTTCACAATCCAACTTCAGCACCTTTAAAGTTTTTTAAGCCTACTACATGCCGAGCCAATAATCAGTTGTCGGACAGTCTGGAGAGGTCGGTGACTCGAGTCTGTTCGGTGTGTTCCATGCCATTGTCCGTCGGAGGGGCCGTCGGCCTTCATTTTGGCCGATTTGACAGCACCAGTCGGACTCAAATGATGCATCTGATTGGTGGAGTGCTAACCCAGAAATGGGGAGCGGAATGAACGTGACTAGAGTATCTCAAAATCGGATGGAAATCTTTTAAACTGACCTTTGTCGATCTGAAATGAATACAGATTCAGCAACTGCACGGCCTATTTCTCGCTTGAAATGTTTTCAGAAAACACGTTTCGGTGAACTATTTTAGTACAATATGAGATCGTGTTCTGGTCACTTTCAATGCGATCACACCCACGGACCTCCTTAGTTTACCTTGATTGATAGCTTTCATTCAGGCCAAAGAACGGATTTTACAGTCTTTATAACGATGTAGCGCAAGATAACACCGTAAACAAAGGAATACAGGCTATGTGTCTCTCATCCGTTCTGATGCTGGGATATGAGCTATGCTTTTGAAATGTCCGTAATCCTTGCCGATGTTCGCAATGCATCCTTATCTATTAGAGTTAACGTTATAGCCTAACAGGACTAATGATACAAGATTACACTTATTTTTTGCATGTTTAACTTAGGCTATTAGTAGGCTAACACAATCACATTAACGTTAACATTAATACACCATGTCATGAATCATTATTTCTGTTTATGGAATAATCTGACTGCTGGCCAGGCTCACAGCCAGGGTGCAATTTGTGAAAAAAGCAGAGGTGGGGATGCTTTTCCCATTCAATACCATGGGTAGTGCCACTCGGCCAGCCATGCCAAAACACGTATTCATGACTTCAATATTCAATGGAAAATGAGCTTGTATAGCACAACGTGGTGTCAACATAAAACACGCGGCGAAACAAAATACTTAAACCCAGGAAATTTGCCCATTCCTTGTGAGTGTTTTAATCCAAACAGCAATCTTTTCACACAATCATTTTAGTGCCTGACTTAACTGTCATCACCATGGCCCCCCGAAAGGACCATCATCTGGCGGCGCAACGTGACATCATGACTTTGCGTAAACATACACGCCACTTTTCTAAAGCCAAGAGGCGTGTTTTCTGTACGCATTTTCTGCTGTCCGCGTGTATGTTTTCGTTGTATACAGCTGACTGCAGTCTGCAACGTCTTTCTAAAGCCACGTGGCGTGTGGGGAAAAAGCGGTTTGGACCAGGAAAAGAAAAACAGGTTAGGGTTTAGGAAAAGAACAAACATGGAAAGGAAACATCACATCAGGAACACAAAGGAAACACCACATGCAGGACGCAATCTCCGCTGTCCTGGATGAAAGTCCTGTGTTTTACCCATCCGCCACCCCAACCAGCCTCCTCACGCGGATTTTATACGTTGTCAATTCACACTCAATTGCAATGGTAATGTAAGTCAATGGAGGCCAAACGGCATTGATAAACACGCGAAATAGCGAGTATGCATCTTTATAACACAGATGATCTGACATGTTTGGGGCTGTAGTAGCTGCTTCAACATCAGCATTACCTGAAGTAGAGGAAGGAGGAGAGGTGGCTGGCTATACAGATAAGCAGAAACAACATCATGACAGGGAAGAAGCCGAGGAGGAGGAGAGTGACCATGACCAGGGCCATGGGAGTGAGTGAGGAAAAGATGTAAGAGAGAGTAGATGATGATGTTGTAAGGAGTAGGCAAATTAACAGGGGCTCTCAGGGAGGGAGGGAGGGAGTGTGTGTGTGTGTGTGTGTGTGTGTGTGTGTGTGTGTGTGTGTGTGTGTGCACGCCTACATCATAACAACAACAAGCAGTTTGGCTGTAACATTAAAGTTAGTGCCTGTCAGGTATAGTCAGGAGGCCAAAACTGATATTAAAACTTTGTCGGACATTTTTTGGTACAAGCATACGCCCTATCCAGTATTAATATTTAACCCCTCAACATGTGTTCTAGCCAGGTTGTCAGCTTAGAAAATGTTTTTTTGTCCATTTTCACACTATATTCTTAAAAGTGGTAAAAGCTGATTTTTTTTCCAAAGTGCTTCCTTTTTCTTCCATGTTACCTACTGTAATTTTGGGCAAATGTGCAATATAATTCAATTTATAGGCAAGCATGATCATTAAATAATAATCAATAAATACCACAAGAGTATCACACCACAAGGGGCACTGTTGTGTCAGCACAGCTGTGATTTGGCATGAGGGAGCAGATCCAGAGAAGATGATTTATAAAGGAGTGAATCATACAATCACACAACAGATTAACTTGGTCTATTTGTCTACACAAACATTTACCTCAAGAGTCTACCATTCTACCATCAAATGTTGCCAGAAACAGGTAAGCTAAACTGTTTTCCAACTAGCTATACTTCCCAGACAGATAGCTAGGCTAATTTACATTCATAATTACTAGCTTACTTACTAATAGGTAAATTAAGTTTTGTGCAAATGTGTAATGGAAATATTATGTTTATAATTTATTTGCTGCACAGCAGCCTATTTTATAGTCCGCTAGCTAAAAGTGTTAACCTAGCCTAGCGTCCAAAGAAAAACAAATAGGAAGAGATATTGATTGGGAGAAAATGTTTCATTGTCAAGACAAATATGAAAAATACAGCCAAGATAAAGCCCTAGGAAATCCTTCTGAGAATGGGCTAAAGTGTATTAGATTGAGAGCAAATGAACGGGCAAAATACCAAGACGTGGAGTATGCTGATACCCTCGAGAGAATTGAGGAGTTACTGGGCACAGAAACTGAAAAGATAAAATGGCACAAAACATGCTATGCAGCTTTTATAAATGTGACTTTTATTTCTCGCCTGAAGAAACGCTTTGAAATTGATAAGAAGTCACTAAATCTTGCAAGCAACTTCCAGCCGATCACCACTAGGAGTTTGATGCCTTCAGTGTCTTGGGAAAAATGTATTTTCTGTCAGAAAGACAAACCTGAGGACAAACTTCAAAACATCCAAGTCATGACTACATCTAAAAAGATTCTTGATCTAGCTCAACAAGACACAGAATTGCGGCTTGCAGGAGTCAAAGACTTGATTGCCGCAGAAGGCAAGTATCATCTTATCTGCTACAGGGAGTTCCTCAGGAAGTATCAGAGCACTTCATCAAGAGCAGGTGATTCATATGATCCAATATACTCATTGAAAACAGTTTGGGAAAGATACTGTAAATTTCTGGGAGACTTTGATTTGGAACCAGGAATATACAAAGGTCAGCGTTTCAAGACAAAGCCTGAAAAGTTGCTTCAGGGAAAAGCACTATTTGTTCAATCATTAAAACCAACTGATTCCATCATGATATTTGAACTTGAAAGGCATGTCATTCAGTATGGTCTTGAAATTGTAATAAGTGGGGGATTGGATGATGCTGAAAAAGTGGCAACGGCAGCTTGGATTAATGTTTCCCACCTACGGGCTGCACATGAAGAAGCAGATACCCGCATATTGCTACATGCTGTTGATGCCACAACCAAAGGGTATGAGAGGCTCATCATTCAGTGCAGAGACACAGATGTACTGTTGTTGCTTCTTGTGTTTGCACACCTGCTGAGCCCAGAAATTTTGATGAAAGCAGGAACTGCTAAGAAACCACGCTACATTAAAGTGCATGATATTAAAATGTCAAATGAGATTCTGGATGGTCTGTTGGCATTTCATGCCATCACTGGATGTGATACTACCAGTCAGTTCACTGGAATAGGAAAAAGGACGGCGTGGAAAGTGTTCCAGCAGTGCCCTCATCTTCTCCACAACTTTGGTGAGGATGAAGTACCAAGTCCAGCTATTCTATCCTCAGCAGAACAGTTTGTCTGCAAACTGTATGATCCAAAAACGACCAGCACTTCAATCCATGATGTTCGCTGTGCCCTGTTTCGGAAAGTGAAAGCCAATGTGGATACTTTACCACCAACTCAGGATGCCTTGTGTCTGCACCTCATGAGAGACCACTATCAAACAAAGTGGGGGATGTGGGTGTGCCTGTGCAGCTTGGTGCAAGAATACGCAGGTACTCACATCATTATTATTGAGTTTTGCCACATTATATGCAACTATATTGTTTCAGATTATATGACATGATATTGTTTTTACTGTTTTGTAGATTAGATTTATATTATGGCCTTGGATGCATGCATGCATGTTTTGTATTGGGAAAGTATTCATTATAAAAACAGTAAATTCTTCTTTTGTGTCCCTGACCAGGACTCAGACTGAGCACATGGACATGGTCCCTGGGTGTCTTCTGTTGGCTGCCTACCTGAGTGCCACTGCTTTGATGGGGAAAACATACCTTTGCCATACAACTATTACATAGTTATTACTACTAACTAGTTACTAACCCCTAACCCTAAAGAAGTGAGAGAGCAGTTATGTTAGGATGGAATTAATAACGTTGATAGTGATATGTCAATTAAATATAATTTGTGTTACAACCTGGTACATTAATGAAGTCAAATAGCACCATAGACCACCATCTACAGTTCTACATTTCCGCCTTGACATTAAAGTATTATAACTTGTACAGCATTGCACTGTCTCTCCCTACAAGCTTTAAACCTGGCTTGACTCATTCCCATAGAGAGGGGTACTGATTTAGTTATTTTGGGATACTATGTTATGTTTCCAAGCTGATATTCACTTTGAGAAGTGGTTCTCTTTAGGCAGAGATTGTTTTTTTCATGTTCTAGTTCTGTTGTCTCTTACACTGTACAATACATGTTCATTCTGCTTTACACTTCAGCAGACATCCCATGAGTGTTAGTTTTCATTTGATACCATTTTTATGTATATGGTCCTTGTGGTTGTGGATATATTCAACATTTATTGTTGGCATGTCGTGTTAAAAAAATTCTGCTTGACAACCACCCTAATATCTTACCTATGGGTGTCTTCTAACTAAAAAAATAGGGTGACAGCTTGTACCAAAACATGTCCGCAAAAGTCTTAACGAGAGCCCTTTTCAGAATTGGCCCCCTGACTAGTAACCTAACTGCTTAAGCTTACAATGTCCGTAATCCTTGCTGATGTTCACGATGCATCCTTATCTATTAGAGCTAACGTTTTAGCCTAAGCTAACATGACTAATGATACCAGATTACACTTATTTGTGGCATGTGTAACTTGGGCTTTTAGTAGGATATGACACAATCACATTAACGTTAACATTAATACACCATGTCATGAATCATTATTTCATCATTATTATTATATGAATCTTACAATAGTTACAAATAACAGTAAACTGTTTTTAAAGTTGCTAAGCCAATATTAAGCAAAATAGTAATAACAATAATGGCAATACAATATCAAATATCAATAATAAAAATACCATAAATATACAAATCAATACTCTAAGAGTGAATTAATTATTTAAGTGTAAGACCAACAGATAAGTCTTGAGACCCCTCTTGAAGGATCCAAAACAATCACATGAATGCACAAAACTAGGCAACTCATATCAAAGAATGCACGCATATTTAAGAGGACTGTCTGCAGGGAATGTGTCTGACCAATCATGGTGGTTCCAGCCCTGGTTGAACTAGTGCATGAAGAGTAATATCTGCCAGTAAAATCTGGATGGCTAACAATTTTCTTCAGTTAAATGATAACAAAACTGAAGTTATTGTCTTTGGCCCCTCAATATCCAAAACTGCCATCCCTGCCGACCTTGCCTACTCTCTGGCTAATGCGCTATGTACAGCACTTTGGTCAGCGCGAGCTGTTTTTAAATAAGTCCTATAAAAATAAACTTTACTTACTTACTTACTTACAGTGTGAAATTATATAATTTGCTTGTGGAGCATGTTTTATCGCACTCCCGAGATATAAAATAATCCTGATGCCATACGGACGTGTGATGGTGTCACATGAAATGGGTGTGAAGACAGAGCTCATATACAGTATATAAGTGTTGACAAACCTTACAGACCAGCTCTGCTCACATGGAAGCAAGCACAGACCCTTAACCTGCTAACTGTCGAGAGGGGAAAATGTACGTGAACGATTTTAGATTTTTCAGGTGAACTCAATAGGCATGTCTGCTGACGTTGGATATTAGTTGTCGTGGAAATACAATCTGGAAGAAATTCATTGTGTTCAATAGGTGACTGTCTTAACATGTCGTATACAGATCAGTCTGTGACCAATGTCACTGATGAACAGCAGTCTCAGGGGTTACTGGAAATATTGTTATTCTCTACTGTGACTACAGTGCCGTGTTGTGTATTTCTCTACATTAATGGGACCATGTTATTCACCTTGAGGAGTAAAACTGTTTTTCGTGAGACTTATCGTTACATTCTTCTGTTTAACCTCCTTTTTGCAGACACTGTACTGATTGCACTGGGTCAAGTACTATACATACTGGCTGTTTCTAAACTAAGGCTAACATATCCTTTATGTGGTGTTCTCAATATGCTCGCTGATCTCACAAATGAAGTCTCTCCTCTCACACTGGTGGTGATGTCTCTGGAGAGATGTGTAGCTGTGTGCTACCCACTGAGGCACTCTACCATCATCACCATCAGAAACACAGAAGTGGCTATCATTGTGGTTTGGGTCTTCTGTTTACTAAATACACTCATACGAGTTATTTTACTGTTAGATTTTCCATTTAAAGACCTAGAGAGCCTGGAAATGAAAGAGTTTTGCTCTCACGTATCCATGTTTCTTGGCCGGATGTCTGATAATTATGATAAAGTGTACACTTGTGTTCTGTTTGTATCAGCGGGTGTGGCAGTCATATCATCCTATATTGGTGTGATGATAGCAGCCAGGTCAGCCTCCACAGACAAAGCTTCAGCACGAAAGGCTCGTAACACACTGCTGCTGCATCTGGGGCAGCTGGCCCTCAGTCTCTCTTCAACCATTTATAGCCCCATCCTCATAGCTCTTTCTAGAATTGTAAGAAGGATAGTATTTGTGCGTGCCTATAGTGTTTTATATGTGTGTATTTTCATCTTGCCCAGATGTCTGAGTTCTCTAATTTATGGCATAAGAGATCAGACCATCAGACCTGTCCTCATAAACCGTCTATTATGTTGTCGACTGAAACTCTCAGCCAAGGCTAAGGTCTCACCCTAGACTTCATGAAAAGGATCAAGCTTTGTATTTGCTTGTAAATGTAGTCTTAACAACCCAAGAAGAAGCATATCATTGATTTAGTAAGAAACTAATTGAAAACCCCTGTAGTTTCCCAGTAGTATTTTTCAAACCTAGACCCTGATTTCCTATTTATTACATGTAATGTATAAGTGAGTAATGTGGACAAAAATCATTAACATTGGTCCAGTATTGAGCGAGAACGCTGTAACCGGCAGCCCCAATCGGCCAGCAATGTAATCAAATGCAAATGCTCACCTTTAATTTCCCCAGTTCTACGTCTTATTTCAGTGGCGTCAGCAGTCGTGATCCTGTACCCACCCTGCGTACATTTTCTTGTTTATGCACCTCTGTTGTTGTTGTTGTTACCAGGGTTGGATTTTACCGGGGATTGAGAGCTCTGTTTTTTTGTGACACACTGCAGTTTAATCTTGTCTCTGACTCATAGTGGAACGTTACAGTGAGCATGTGTATACCGAACTGTCAATAAATGTATCTGCAAATCCAAAGTGACACACAAACTGGACATCAGTTTATTTATAGCCCAGAAAACGCATCTGAAACAAGTTCACACGCTCGCCTCTCAGTTGCTTATTTAGATAAGCCTATATTATTTTTGTTGAAAATCACTACAGCTATGACTACATTTTTTTGACCATCTGTGAAAGTATTGTGTGAAAATGTGTGTGTGTGCTTCTGTGTAAGTGGCTGCTTGTGGTGTAATTGGCCTTCTACATGACTCTTCATATGAGTTACTGAATGAGAGGTTCTTCAACATACTCTGCAATAGAATCCTGCTGGTGCCACTGTCTTGTTTAGTCCTGAAAATTATAGCAATCTTGCTGCCATCAAAGATTGGATTGCCTTTAAACTTCTGCAAATAAATATTGATAAAAAACATAGTTCTGGTTATCAATCGTGATCATGTGGACCACTGACAACTAGTTTCAAACTCATAACTTTCAGCCAGAAATGTAGACTTTTAGGCATATTTTTGTTTCTTTTTTTTAAAGATTTTTGCCTTATTTTGATAGTTTAGAGACATGGGGTGTTTCTCAATCTCAAGAATGCAAAGAACGGACTTGTGTTCTTGTGGAGAATGTTCTTGCTGGTTGTTCTTGGAAGAATGAACCCGCAAGTTCACAAGCACAGAAAATGCTGTTAACAGTTTTAGACGATGTGTTCTTCCTGTAATTGCTCAACACTCCCAGCACAGAGGCTACCTGCAGGGCTCCAAAATACCAGCTAGAAATAAAAACCACAACAATATAACCACTTTGTATTAAAACAATCCCCGGACAAGAAAACCTCATAATGCTACAACTATTGCAATAATATTGAAAAATAAAACTAATTGAGCTTTAATTTTATTGTTTATGGTTTAGCTCAAACACCCCTTACTTATTAAAAAGAGTGGAACGTGATCCCTACTATTATTAGTGTATGATTTTAAGTAAGTTTAAATAAAAAAAATAAGTAGGCATATGCACTGGTGTGTCCTGTGTGTTCCTATTAGTGTTTTGTGGAATTATCATTTCTATATTATTGTAGTGCACTGTATATGCCCAGGGAGATGGAAATTAGCAATTCAAATTATAAAGGTTAGTGTCTCCCCTTTAGTCTACATAACATGTCATAGCATGTTATCACTTTATGTACAACTGTTTATTTATCATACAGACTGAAACTCAACTTCTAATAAATCAGAAAACAAATACACCAAAAAAAACACGCGGTGTGTGTGTGTGTGTGTGTGTGTCTGTGTGTGTGCTTGTGGAGTTTAACTCAGCAAACAGAGAAACAAACACAGACTAGGAGTAACGATTAACAAAGTGTTTTAATGACAGTTCAGTTCTTTTGGTGACCAAGGAATGCAAACACGGGGTAGGTCGGCTCCGGGCTAGATAGAGGCTGGGGCAGGCAGCCAGAGGAATGTCCAAAACGTTCTTGCAGCTATCCAAATGAGATGGTTGGAGTGAAGGAGTGAGTTGAGCTGGCGACACGGCACACCACAGCAGCAGCTCTCGCGGTGTAGGTCTGAGCAGGAACAAAAAAAACAGGTCGTTAGCAAAAAACACAAGGTAATAACTCGAAGACAAAACTAACTGATTGAGTTCAACTTGGGAGCCTAGTTACCACACTGGTAAGTGCAACGATATGGCACCGAGGAGAGCCAAGCCCAGGAATATATACTGCAGGGTTGGTGAGTGGAATTGCCAGCAGCTGCGCAGAGAGGTAGATCTCCAGCCACGCCCTTTGACCTACTTCCAGGAGAGTCCATCAAACACACAGACACAATAGTTCTTTTCTGCCCTACTCAGGGTGCAGCTGTAGTAGGCCACAACCCACTCCCCATCTCCAGGCTGTTGGGACGGAACAGCACCAATCCCCACATTGCTGGCATCAGTGTCCACGATTAAGGGTTGCTGGGCATTGGGGTAGGCCAGGATGGGGGCTTAATGAGGGACGCCCTGAGTCAAGTGAAGGCTGCAGCACATGCATCATCCCAGATGAACGGGTGGCCGAGGTCAGTCAGGCGGTTGAGTGGGCTGGCGATGGTGGCAAAGTCTCGGACAAAACGGCGGTAGTATGATGCCAGACCCAGGAAGCTCTTTGGTTCGCTGGCATTGGCAGGGGTTGGCCAACCCCGGACAGCAGCCACCTTTTCCGGGTCAGTGGCAACACCAGCAATGTTGATCACATGACCCAGAAACTTTGGCTCCCTCGTCAGCAGGCAACACTTTGTAGGGTTTAGCCGCAGCCCGGCCTGACAGATAGCATTAAAGCCCTCATGCAGGTTGGACAGTGCTTTGTCGAAGCTGTTGGCGTGCACCAGCAGATCATCGAGGTACATGACACAATAACTCCGGGGCACGTCTACCAACACCCTCTCCATCAGTTGTTCAAATGTAGCCGGGAAATTGCAGAGCCCGAACGGCATGACGCGGAACTGCCACAGTCACTGCCCAATTGTGAAGGTAGTTTTTGGTCTTGCTTCTGGGGCTAGTTCTCCCTGCCCCAGAAGCAAGACCAAAGACTACCGGTCGAGGGAGCTGAACCAGCTGGACCCTGTGATGTAGTCCAGAGCATCATCGATGCAAGGAAGTGGATTAGAGTCCTTCTTGGTGACGCTATTAAGGTGTCAGTAGTCCACACAGAACCGCCAACTTCCGTTCTTCTTCTTCACCAGGACGACTGGCGCTGCCCACGGACTGTTGGAGGGCTCAATTATCCCAGCGGCAGCCATCTCCCGGATCTTATCCTCTGCCACCTGACGCTTACTGAGGGCCAGCTGGTGGGGACGCAGTCGGATGAGCTGG
Organism: Perca fluviatilis; assembly: GCF_010015445.1. Classification (NCBI taxonomy): domain Eukaryota; kingdom Metazoa; phylum Chordata; class Actinopteri; order Perciformes; family Percidae; genus Perca; species Perca fluviatilis. The sequence goes on from NC_053127.1 coordinate 3,743,385, forward strand.
GCATCACGGGTCTCAATTGCATGCTGGACCAGCCCTGTCTGCCTGCAGTCTTCATCCCTGGCAGCAAAGATATCCATATAGTCATCAAGGAGGTGTTTCAACAGGAGGTGCTGCTGCGGGTCAAAACCGTCGCTGCTGTGTTGCCACAGGTCGTGCATGGCCTCCGCCAACTCAGTCAGGGACGGGATGGCCGGCTCTTCGGTTGGGACAGGAGCAAGCTGTGGCTGGGCAGGGCCGCTGATGGTGGGAGTGCTGATCATAGGCATGCTGGTAGTGGTCGTGCTGGTAGTTGGCGTGCTGGTTGTGGCCGTGTTGATGGTGGGCGTGCTGGTGGGCGGTGGCACACAGAGTCTTGGTGCCCGCTTGACAGCGGCTGCTGGATGATCAGCCCGTTGGGCTCTGGGCCTCTTCTTCCCCGACGGCACCGAAGTGCAATGGTCTCTGTGCCAAGAGTGATGACAGCCCTTGCAACATTGACACAGGCACCCCAGCTGGTCAGCAAGTCCAGCCCAATAATGCACGGGTCCTGAATGTAGGCTAGCCAGAACTTGTGTGACAGCTCCTGGTTCCCAGCTCGGACTTCAGTAGCTTTGTTTCCGCTCATGCCAGCAGTTTCCCCTGTCACCAGGGAAATGGTGGACCCCGTGTCAATTATGGCCCAGCAGGGTCGGTTGTCAAGATGGCAGTGCAGGTACAGCCCTTTGGCGTGGCCTAAACAGCCAAAGAGCATGCATCGGCCTTGGAGTAGAAGCTGGAGCGGTGGTCCCCTCATTAGACCACTCCGCTGTAGTTTTCCGCTGGCTGGATGGCAGTGGATTTTGGAGTTGGTGCTGGGTAGTTGCGAGCTCTGTGGCCAGGCTCGCCACACCGGTAACAACAGTCGGTCTTTCGGGCTGGTGGTGGGCGAGCAAGGCAGACTTCTTCAGCCTCCTCCTCACAGTCAGCCATCCTTATGTGTGGTTGGAAGGTGGAGGTTTTCTGCTAGGCAGGCTGTGCAGAGTATCACCTCAGCTTGTTAAGCTTCGCGGATGGCTTCGTTGAGGGTCATGGGCCGGGCAAGGCGAACATGCAGGCGCAGGTGCTCCGGCATGAGACCTTGCAGGAAGGTATGAAGAGCCAGTTCCTCTTGAGCTGCTGCATTGAACTGTGGGTTTCCTTGTTGAGTGTGTAGCCGAACATCTGCAGCAAAGGTGCCCAGGCTCTCCCCCTCTGCTCAGTGAAAAGTCTCTGCCCAAATCGCCTCTCCAGTGCTGTCGTCAGGGCTTGAAGGTCCCGTTGCTCTGCTGGGGCTAGGTCAAGGAGCACCTGCAGTGCCTTTCCTTCCAATGCGAGCGCCAGATGTACAGCAGCTTCCTCATCACCCCAACCGTGCCATGTTACTGGTCTGACTTGAGAGAGGAATGGCTTTAAGGGTGTCATCCCGTTGTACTCGGGCAGCTTGGCTGGGGTCCCAGGCACAGCTGAGGGGTAATGTACTCTTTGTAAGGGGGGAAGTGGTGATGGCTCATAGGCAGCAGGGGGGGAGACAGGCAGTAGATTGGCATCTATCATCTGAGAGTATCACTGACAGGGGCACTCCAAACCACTAGGGGGCGATGGCGTGCCGCGCTGAAACCGTCAGGGCATGTAGTGGTATTCCCGGCCTCTAGAGAGTGCTGGTATGCCGCGCTGAAACCGTCCGGGCGTGTAGCGGCAGTTCCGGCCTCTAGGGGGCGTTGGCAAGCCGCGCTAGTGTGCGATAATACTCCCGGCCTCCAGGGGGCAATGTTGCGGCACGCTGGAGCCGTCAGGGAGGGTTGGGAGGAGTCTTTCCTCGTCAGCGTTAAAGCGGTCCAGGCTGCGACGGGTCAGCTTGATGGCTCTCTCCATTGACTGGATTTTGGCTCCCATTTGTTGTACAATCTCTTCAACTGTTTCTTCCATTTTTACGACGTGCTCAATCCCACTTCTGACACCAATGTAGCGAGGTACGTGGAAGAAGTCGGAGAGCCAGAGATATAGAACTCTGTGGAAGTTTATTCAACCGCTACACACACCTACCCCAGTGTTTCAGTCATGGTAACCCAACACACAAAACATTATCAAGACTAAATCCTAGGTAACGTAAATGTATTACAAAAACACTAACAGAACATCACTTAAACAACACTAATAACCTGGTCCCATGATCCCTTGCCCTGCCATGCAGAACAGTCAACACAACTAGGATATTGACCTAAACTGGTAATATATATATATATATATATATAAATCTTGGAGGCAGTTTTTGCATCTCCATTACATGCAGTCGTGCAAAATAGTTGTTTTTTTATTCACTCACTGAGAGGAAGCCTCTCTTTTGCAGGAACACCCTGATCATATTCACACAGTTCGACATTCATACCTGGAAGCTTCCCAGTACAACCACAGTCTGATCTGCTGGCCACTGAGCAACTCCACTGGAGCGGTTGGGTTAAGGGCCTTACTCAAGCCACTGCTTTCCACCGGTGGCGGACTTGTGTACATCGAGGCCAGGGTACTACAGATGAAAAACAGCCTTTCGGCTAATTATGGCATTTTTACCGATGTATAATTATGCATTTTATTAATTTGCACTGTCCCCTTCGTAAATAAACTGACTAAATTGAATTGTTGGACTGTGCAAACACAGCGTCCCTCTTTCATTCCTTCAACCAGCTTCTTCAAAAGGTCGCCTCATATCCAAAAACCTGTTGACATCCAAGTCTTTGGTAGTTTAAAAGTAGCTGTGTTTCTGTTTCTTTTCTTTTACACTTGCAGCTGCCAGTTCACTCTTGATTGTTGAACTAGTGCATGAAGAGTGATATCTGCCAGTGTGAAACAATATACTTTGCTTGTGGAGCATTTTTTATCACACATGAGATATGACATAAACCTGATGCCATACGGACATGTGATGGTGTCACATGAAATGGGTGTAAATACAGAGCTCCAATACAGTATATAAGTGTTGACAAACCTTACAGACCAGCTTTGCTCACATGGAAGCAAGCACAGACCCTTAATCTGCTAACTGTCGAGAGGGGAAAATGTATGTGGACGATTTTAGATTTTTCATGTGAACTCAATAGGCATGTCTGCTGACATTGGATCTTAGTTGTTGGAAGAAATTAATTGTGTTCAATAGGTGACTGTCTTAACATGTCGTATGTAAATCAGTCTCTGACCAATGTCACTGCTGAACAACAGTCTCAGGGGTTACTGGAAAGATTGATATTTTCCACTCTGACTACAGTGCCGTGTTGTGTGTTTCTCTACATTAATGGGACCATGTTATTCACCTTGAGGAGTAAAACTGTTTTTCGTGAGACTTCCCGTTACATTCTTCTGTTTATCCTTCTTTTTGCAGACACTGTACAGATGGCACTGAGCCAATTCCTATACATACTGGCTGTTTCTAAACTAAGGCTAACATATCCTTTATGTGGTGTTCTCACCATGCTCGCTGATCTCACAAATGAAATCTCTCCCCTCACACTGGTGGTGATGTCTCTGGAGAGATATGTAGCTGTGTGCTACCCACTGAGGCACTCTACCCTCATCACCATCAGAAACACAGAAGTGGCTATCATTGTGGTTTGGGTTTTCAGTTCACTAAATACACTCATACGAGTTATTTTACTGTTAGATTTTCCATTTAAAGATCTAGAGAGCCTGGAGATGAAAGATTTTTGCTCTCACATAGCCATGTTTCTTGGCCGGATGTCTGATAATTATGATAAAGTGTACACTTGTGTTCTGTTTGTATCAGCGGGTGTGGCAATCACTTCCTCCTATATTGGTGTGATGATAGCAGCTAGGTCAGCCTCCACAGACAAAGCTTCAGCACAAAAGGCTCGTAACACACTGCTGTTGCATCTGGGGCAGCTGGGCCTCAGTCTCTCTTCAACCATTTACAGCCCCATCCTCATAGCTCTTTCTAGAATTGTAACAAGGATAGTATTTGTGCGTGTCTTTAATGTTTTAAATGTTTGTATTATCCTCTTGCCCAGATGTCTGAGTTCTCTCATTTATGGCATAAGAGATCAAACAATCAGACCTGTCCTCATGAACCATTTATGTTGTCGACTGAAACTCTCAGTCATCTCAGCCAAGGCTAAGGTCTCACCCTAGACTTCATGAAAAGGATCAAGCTTTGTATTTGCTTGTAAATGTAGTCTTAACAACCGAAGAAGAAGCTTATCCTTGATTTAGCAAGAAACAAATTGAAAAATCCTGTAGTTTCCCAGTAGTATTTTTCAAACCTAGACCCTGATTCCCTATGTATTGCATGTAATGTATAAGTGAATAATGTGGACATTGGTCCAGTATTGAGCAAGAACGCTGTAACTGGCAGCCCCATTCGGCCAGCAATGTAATCAAAAAACCTTTAATTTCCCCAGTTCTACGTCTTATTTCAGTGGCATCAGCAGTCGTGATCCTGTACGCACCCTGCATACATTTTTTTTATTTATGCACCTCTGTTGTTGTTGTTGTTAACAGGTTTGGATTTTACCGGGGATTGAGAGCTCTGTTTTTTTGTGACACACTGCAACACATCTGTAGGTTTTCTCTGCACTGTTTTGAGTGGTTTATAAAACGGGTCAATCTGAGAACTTTAATCTTGTCTCCGACTCGTAGTGGAACATTACAGTGAGCATGTGTATGCCGAACTGTCAATAAATGGATCTGCAAATCTAAACTTACAAACAAACTGGACATTAGTTTATTTATAGCCCAGAAAATGCATCTGAAACAAGTTCACACGCTCGCCTCTCAGTTGCTTACTTAGATAAGCCTATATTATTTTTGTTGAAAATCACTACAGTTATGACTACATTTTTTTTGACCATCTGTGAAACTGTGTGTGTGTGCGCGCGCTTCTGTGTAAGTGGCTGCTTGTGGTGTAATTGGCCTTCTACATGACTCTTCATATGAGTTACTGAATGAGAGGTTCTTCAACATACTCTGCAATAGAATCCTGCCGGTGCCACTGTCTTGTTTAGTCCTGAAAATAATAGCAATCTTGCTGCCATCAAAGACTGGATGGCTTCTAACTTTCTGCAAATAAATATTGATAAAAACCATAGTTCTGGTTATTGATCGTGATCATGTGGACCACTGACAACTAGTTTAAAACTCATAACATTCAGCCAGAAATGTAGCCGTTTAGGCATATTTTTGTTTCTTTTTTTTAAAGATTTTTGCCTTTTTTTCGATAGTTCAGAGACAGAGACTGGAAATGGTGAGAGAAAGAGAGAGAGAGGGTTATTACAGCCTGGAAACCAGACAAATCTGTGAGCTCATGTTTCTTTTGCTCTGACAGATACGTCCAACCCCCCCTCGCATTCAGATATTTCCAGCCAGCCAGGCCATGGCCAGACCAATCACAACCTCTCACATGGGGCCAGTGTAGGAAGTAAAAATTTATTTGGAAGGTGGAAACTTTTGCTGGCGCATAAAAAATATTAATAAAGTAGTTGTTTTGTAATTTGAAATAAACAGCCCAAATTAAAATGTCGACAGTAATCATCACCTTGTGCCAACATGAATAAATAAAGAATATACCACTACTTCTACTATATATATACTGTCTATATATACTGTGTCTCTGTCCTAACCAGCAGCGCCAGATGCCGCTCACAAAGTGGTTTGTATGCAGGTTTCTGCCTAAAAGGACGTTTTTCCTCGCCACTGTTGCACCAAATGCTTGCTTGTGGGAAATTGTTGGGTCATTGTAAATTATGGGGTCTAGACGTCACTGTGAAGTGTCTTGAGATAACTCTTGTTATGATTTGATACTATAAATAAAATTTAATTGAATTGACTATACCCTAGCTGTTATCTGTGCATTTATATGTAACAGATCTTTTTGTGAGTTTGTGTGAGTATATGTTAGAGACAGAAATTGAGATTTAATAGATAAATAGATAGAGAGATAGATAGGTAGAAGAAGTAGTAGGAAGTAGTAGTAGGTAGAAGTCGAAGAGCCACAGATATAGAACTCTGTGGAAATGTATTCAACCACTACACACACTCAATACACAGAGGTCATCAACTTACTCCCAGTGTTTCAGTCATGGTAACCCAAGACATTATCAAGACTAAAACCTAGGTAACGTAAATGTATAACAAAAACACTAATAGAACATAATTTACCCACTTAAACTAAACACTTAAACAACACTAATAACCTAGTCCCATAATCCTTTGCACTGCCGTGCAGAACAGTCAACACAACGACATCCTGCCGGCCGTTACATAGCCCCCATCTGAGGGGTCAGTCGTCCTCGGAGACCCCATCAACCAAAACATAGTCCCTCAAATGTCCAGGACGCCGTCTCTGACGAGCAGGTCTCCCAGGACTCACAGGGAACGCAACTGGGGGGACACACAACTGGGGGGGGGTCCCACCCAGGTTGAGGTGTGTAGTGCTGCCATCCTCAACCCCACTGTCCACAGGTGGAGCAAGAGGACGGTATGGTGCGAGTCTTTCTTGGTGTAGCACCACCATTCGTCCCCTGCAAGGCATGCGCAACCGGTACACCACCTCTGACAGCCGACTCTCGCCGGGCCCCTGCCAGTGACTGCAAAGCTTAGGAGAAACCCCCTTCTTACAGACAGAGCAATACACCCATACCTTCTCCCCTGGCTTGAAGACTTTTCCCCAACAACGTGTGTCATAGGCCTTTTTCTGCTGCAACCCTGAGTTGGCTTGGGCCTGGCGCGTGTAGTCATGTACCACCTTTAGGCATTCTTTCAGCCTACGGTAGTAGTCCATTTCTTTTCCTCCAGCAATCTCCGGCTCAGGAGGGGCCCCGAACACCAAGTCCACCGGTGTATGCAGTTCACGTCCAAACATGAGGGTAGCAGGTGTGCACTGACTGGACTCCTGGACAGCAGTCCGGTAGGACCTCAAGACCAGGGGCAGGTGGCGATCCCAGTCCCGCTGATGTTGGCTGGTCAGGATTGCGAGCTGAGTGGCTAGGGTACGGTTAAACCGTTCCACCAGCTCATCACTTTGAGGGTGAAGAGGTCTAGTCCTCGTCTTGCTCACCCCTAATTTCTGGCAATGAAGACAAAAACATGGGACTCAAACATGGGACTCAAAATTCCTCCCTTGATCACAGTGGAGCTCAGTGGGGACCCCGAAGCGGGTGAACATCTCCTCAACCAGCTTCTCCGCTGTCGTGGTGGCGCTCTGATCTTGGATTGCATACGTCTCAGGGCACTTTGTGTAGTAGTCCATGGCTACGATGATGTAATGGTTCCCCGAGTCTGTGACAGGGAAGGGCCCCAGAATGTCCACTCCCACTTGCTCCATTGGGGCCCCCACCAATTACTGCTGCAGAGGTGCATGGGAGTGCTGGGTAGGTTCCTTCCGGGGGGTGCAGGGCTCACAGCAATGCACATGTAGCTCCACATCTTGTCAACAACCAGGCCAGTAGAATCTACCCCTGAGGCGTTCAAGGGTCTTGGCATTTCCGTAGTGCCCCACCCACCGCCGCGCCGTGGACAACCTGAAGGACTTGGGGACGGAGTTCACGGGGCACCAGTAGCTGCCAGATGTCATTTCCCTGTCCGGGAGCCTGCCACCTCCAGTACATCAGCCCATCATGGAGTTTGAAGTTTCCCCACTGGGAGTGGTAGGCCTGTACCTCAGGCCCCAGTGCCGACACCTCTGACCATTTGGGTCGACGTCCTGTCTCCAGCCAACCCCCCACCAGTGCCAAGTTCCCGTCCGCCTCCTGCTGCTGTCTCAGGTGTTGTGTTGTCAGTAGGAGCCATCCCGCCTTATCACTGGCAGTCTTGGCAGTCGGCACTGTTGGCACCGTTTGGTCCTGTGCCTCTTGCCGCAGGCGGTAGCGACACTCCAATGCCGCACAGCAACGTTGGGAGAGTGTGTCGGCGTTGCCATGTTGTCGCCCCGCCCGGTGCTGGATGTCAAAGTCTTACTCCTGCAGGGCCTCCAGCCAGCGGGCCACCTGGCCCTCGGGATGCTTAAAGTTCAGGAGCCAGGTAAGAGAAGCATGATCAATGCGAATGACGAAGTGGCTGCCATGCAAATACGGCCAAACCTGCCTGGACCACGGCCAGCAGCTCACGTTGTGTGATGCAATAGTTATTTTCTGCGGCTGTAGTAGGCCACAACACACTCCCCATCTCCAGGCTGTTGGGACAGAAAAGCACCAATCCCTACATTGCTGGCATCGGTGTCCACGATGAAGGGTTGCTGGGCATTGGGGTAAGCCAGGATGGGGGCTTCAGTAAGGGACACCCTGAGTAGAGTGAAGGCTGCAGCACATGCATCATCCAAGATGAATGGGCGACCCACGTCAGTCAGGCGGTTGGGTGGGCTGGCAATGGTGGCAAAGTCTCGGACAAAACGGCAGTAGTATGATGCCAGACCCAGGAAGCTCTTTAATTCGCTGGCATTGGCAGGGGTTGGCCAATCCCGGATGGCAGCCACCTTTTCCGGGTCAGTGGCAACACCAGAAGCGTTGACCACATGACCCAGAAACTTTGTCTCCCTCGTCAGCAGGCAACACTCTGTAGGGTTTAGCCGCAGCCCGGCCTGACGGATAGCAGTAAAGACCTCATGCAGGTTGGACAGTGCTTTGTCGAAGCTGTTGGCGTGCACCAGCAGATCATCGAGGTACATGACACAACGACTTCAGGGCATGTCTGCCAACACCCTCTCCATCAGTTGTTCAAATGTAGCCGGGGCATTGCAGAGCCCGAATGGCATGACGGGGAACTGCCACAGTCACTGCCCAATGGTCAAGGACCGTCTTTGGTCTTGCTTCTGGGGCCAGTTCTACCTGCCAGTGCCACTGCGCAGGTGGCAACAGCTGTACCCTGTGATGTAGTCCAGAGCATCATCGGTGCGGGGAAGTGCATCAGAGTCCTTCTTGGTGATGCTATTAATGCATCATTACTACACACAGAACTGCCAACTTCCATTCTTCTTCCTCACCAGGACAACTGGCATTGCCCACGGACTCAATTATCCCAGCGGCAGCCATCTCCCGGATCTTATCCTCTGCCACCTGACGCTTAGTGAGGGCTAGCCGGTGGGGACGCAGTCAGATGAGCTGGTCATCACCAGTCTCAATAGCATGCTGGACCAGCCCTGTCTGCCTGCAGTCTTCATCCCTGGCAGCAAAGATATCCATATAGTCATCAAGGAGGCGTTTCAACTGGAGGCGCTGCTGCGGGTCGAAACCATCGCCGATGCGTTGACACAGGTCGTGCATGGCCTCCGCCAACTCGACGGACGGCCGGCTCTTCGGTAGGGACAGGAGCAAGCTTTGGCTGGGCAGGGCCGCTGATGGTGGGAGTGCTGATGGTAGGCATGCTGGTAGTTGGCGTGCTGATGGTGGGCGTGCTGGTGGGCAGTGGCACACAGAGTCTTGGTGCCCGCTTAACAGCGGCTGCCGGATGATCAGCCCGTTGGGCTCTGGGCCTCTTCTTCCTCTGACCGCACCGAAGTGCAATGGTCTCTGTGCCAAGAGTGATGACAGCCCTTGCAACATTGACACAGGCACCCCAGCTGGTCAACAAGTCCAGCCCAATAATGCACAGGTCCTGGATGTAGGCTAGCCAGAACTTGTGTGACAGCTCCTGGTTCCCAGCTCGGACTTGCAGTAGCTTTGTTCCACTCATGCCAGCAGTTTACCCTGTCACTGTCATCAGCTTGATATCAGTTGGTGACCATGTCACAGGAACTGGGCCGGTGGTACCTGGAAGGACGCCCGGTCGCACCATAGAAATGGTGGACCCCGTGTCAATTAGGGCCCAGCAGGGTTGGTTGTCAAGATGGTAGTGCAGGTACAGCCCTTTGGCGGGGCCTAAATGGCCAACCCGTGTGCATCGGCCTTGGAGGGGGGGTAGAAGCTGGAGCGGTGGTCCCCTTAGTAGACCACTCTGCTGTAGTTTTCCGCCGGCTGGATGGCAGTGGATTTTGGAGGTGGTGCTGGCGCAGTTGCGAGCTCTGAGGCCAGGCTCGCCACACTGGTAACAACAGTCGGTCTTTCAGGGTGGGCGATGTCTTGGTGGTGGTGGGCGAGCAAGGCAGACTTCTTCAGCCTTCTTCTCACAGTCAGCCATCCTTACGTGTGGTTGGATGGTGGAGGTTTTCTGCTGGGCAGGCTGTGCAGAGAGTATCACCTCAGCTTGTTCAGCTTCGCGGATGGCTTCGTTGAGGGTCATGGGCCGGGCGAGGCGAACATGCAGGCGCAGCCGCTCTGGCATGAGACCTTGCAGGAAGGCATGAAGAGCCAGTTCCTCTTGAGCTGTTGCATTGAACTGTGGGTATCCTTGTTGAGTGTGTAGCCGAACATCTGCAGCAAAAGTGCCCAGGCTCTTCCCCTCTTGGCGGCAGCGATTGACTAGTTGCTCTCTGCTCTGCTCAGTGAAAAGTCTCTGCCCAATTCGCCTCTCCAGTGCTGTCGTCAGGGCTTGAAGGTCCCGTTGCTCTGCTGGGGCTAGGTCAGGGAGCACCTGCAGCGCCTTTCCTTCCAATACCAGTGTCAGATGTACAGCAGCTTCCTCATCACCCCAACCGCTGTGCTATGTTGCTAGTCTGACTTGGGAGAGGAATGGCTTAAGGGTGTCATCTTGTTGTACTGGGGCAGCTTGGCTGGGGTCCTAGGCCCAGCTGAGGGGTAATGTACTCTTTGTAAGGGGGCAGGTGGTGATGGCTTATAGGCAGCAGGGGCGGTGAAAGGCAGTAGATTGGCAACTGTCATCTGCAACAGAGTATCACTGACAGGGGCACTCCCAACCTCTAGGGGGCGATGGCGTGGCATGCTGACACTGTCAGGGCGTGTAGTGGTACTCCCGGCCTGCAGGGGGCGATGGCGTGGTGCGCTGAAATTGTCTGGGTGTGTAGCAGCAGTCCCGGCCTCTAGGGGTGTTGGCGTGCTGCGCTGGAACCGTCTGGGCGTGCAATAATACTCCCAGCCTCCAGGGGGCAATGTTGCGGCACACTGGAACCGTCAGGGAGGGTCTGGAGGAGTCTTTCCTCGTCAGCGTTGAAGCGGTCCAGGCTGCGACGGGTCAGCTTGGTGGCTCTCTCCATCGACTGGATTTCGGCTTCCATTTGTTGTACCATCTCTTCATCTGTTTCTTCCATTTTTACGACGTGCTCAATCCCACTTCTGGCACCAATGTAGCGAGCTACGTAGGGCTGGGTACCGAACGTCGATACTTTTATGGTATCGAAAAAAATATTCCAATCCTATGAGTATCGAAAAATTCTTTATCTTTCGGTGCCAAATTTCGGTTCCAAAAGCGTCTTAGCGTGTAAGCGCAAGCTTATCTGTCCTCTCTGCATACTAACACAGAGCGGAGCTCCGACCGACACACACACACACACACACACACACACACACACACATACGCACACGGAGAGGTGCGGACGGAGTAAACTGTCTGCAGTTTTGTTGAAGTCACAGAGAGTCACGGTTGGTTTCAAGTGTGGTTACAGTTTTTTAAAACTTCACGCAGACAGCGTTTGCTGCGATATGATATTGATGGCGAGCCGAAAGCGGTCGCGGTGCTGTTGACGTTCCACTTCCTCTTACAAGCAGCCACAACGGTGGTTTCTCTGCCCTAATGACTGACTGACAGGCTGAGCTTGCAAGGCAAGGCACTTTTATTAATGTTACTCTGAGTGAGCAGTTTTACCAGATTTTTTTAAATTTGATAACTGTTTTGATTCACAATTAAGGTGGAAATAAAAGCTTTGTGTTTAATGTATTTTTGTTGATGTTGAAATGGATTTTAAAACATATGGTATCGAAAAAAGTATTGTTAGGAATCGGTATCGAAACTGAGGTATCGAAATTGGCACCGGATCGAAAGATTCTGAACGATACCCAGCCCTAGAGCTACGTGGGAGAAGTTGAAGACCCAGAGATATAGAACTCTGTGGAAGTTTATTCAACCGCTACACACACTCAATACACAGAGGTCATCAACCCACCCCAGTGTTTCAGTCACAGTAACCCAACAAATGTAAATAAACATGAACACATTATCAAGACTAAAACCTAGGTAACGTAACAAAAACACTAACAGAACATCATTTACCCACTTAAACTAAACACTTAAATAACACTAATAACCTAGTCCCATGATCCTTTGCCATGCCGTGCAAAACAGTCAACACAACGGCATCCTGCTGGCGGTTACAATACTTTATTCATCGGAGGGAAATTTTAGGCATCCAGTAACTTAGACAACCATAACACAACGAATGGAATGGATATAAAATGATGGCTTAGATTAGGATATTGACCTAAACTGGTAAATATATATATATATTTTTTAGAAATCTTGGAGGCAGTTTTTGCATCTCCATTACATGCAGTCGTGCAAAATAGAATTGCTCTATTCATTACATTACATTACATGTCATTTAGCTGACGCTTTTATCCAAAGTGACTTACAATTAAGTGCTTTCAACTGTGAAGGTACAAACTCCAGACAACAAGTAGTAAGTGCAAGTACATTAGCTTTAACCCTTTAAGCGCCAAAGTCGCAAAATTTCGACAGGACGCGGTACTGAATCAAACAGCTGTTTTCTCTGAATAGAGCGTTGTATGTCATTCATACTCCCCTCCACTAGTTGGCAGACATCCTGTACTTAGACCTTAGCTCAGAAATACATCATGCTTCAATGCAAAATGTTCGAGGAAATCCCATCCAAACTTGACTTTTTTTGTCAAAAGCGACTAGCGACTTTTTCTGGTGTTATTGGAAACTTTTGTGGTGTTTGGAGACTCGTGAAAGCACGTATCACTCTACAATTACTGTGCTCAACGAGCAGCGGGTGCTGCCGTGAGCCCCTCCCCAGTCCAAAAAAAAAATTTAAAAACGCCTACTGTTTACATGAGTTTTGTGGCGTAGTAATTGTTCTAGTTTACGACTGTTGGCTTACAATTTACTTTTTCCCTGTTCATGTGATATGTGGACAACATAACAAATGGATGGAGGGGGGTAAATCTGATGAAATAAATTCAACTCTCTCTCAAAATATCAGGTATTTCATGGAATTTACATAATCCAATATGGCCGCCGCGATATGACGTCATAATATGCAAATTAGATGGAAAAATGTACTCCCTAGATAAACGTTAGGTCATTCTGAATATTTGTTTCATTTATACTTTGTCTCAATCTCAAACCATTTTCAAGCCAGAGCCTTCTGAAATTTAGGTGTCAAAACCTAGTATTTTTAAAAATAAAACCCGGCGCCTTAAGGGTTAAATAAGCAAAGCTACAAAGAGACATGAAAGTTTTTTGTTTTTTTTATCCGAGGTGTAGTCGGAAGAGATGGGTTTTTAGCCTTCGGCGGAAGATGTGTAGGCTGTCAGCCATCCTGATGTCGATGGGGAGCTCGTTCCACCATTTGGGAGCCAGGACAGTGAACAGTCTGAATTTCGTTGAGTGATTAGTTCTCCCTCGCTTATTCGGGGAAGGTTCACTGAAAGGAAGCCTCTCTTTTGCAGGAACACCCTGATCATATTCACACAGTTCCACATTCATACCTGGAAGCTGCCCAGTACAACCCCAGTCTGATCTGCTGGGAGCTGCCCAGTACAACCACAGTCTGATCTGCTGGCCACTGAGCAGCTCCACTGGAGCGGTGGGGATTAAGGGCCTTGCTCAACGGCACCTCAGTGGTGGTAATGAGGGAGGGACAAGCGCTGCTCTTTCACTTTCCCCACCCAGATTTACCTTGCTTCTCTAACCTTTAGGCCACCACTGCTTTCTACCATTGGTGGACTTGTGTACATCGAGGCCAGGGTACTACAGATGAAAAACAGCCTTTTGGCTAATTATGGCATTTTTACCCATGTATAATTATGCATTTTATTAATTTGCACTGTCCCCTTCTTAAATAAACTAAATTGAATTGTTGGACTATGCGAACACAGAGTACCTCTTTCATTACTTCAACCAGCTTCTTGAAAAGGTCACCTCATATCCAAAAACCTGTTGTCTTTGATAATGTTTAAAAGTAGTAGTGTTTCTTTTCTTTTGCGCTTGCAGCTGCCAGTTCACTCTCGATTGTTGAACTAGTGCATGAAGAGTGATATCTGCCAGTGTGAAATTATATAATTTGCTTGTTGAGCATGTTTTATCGCACGCGTGAGATATGACATAATCCTGACGCCATACGGACGTGATGGTGTCACATGAAATGGGCGTGAAGACAGAGCTCATATACAGTATATAAGTGTTGACAAACCTTACAGACCAGCTTTGCTCACATGGAAGCAAGCACAGACCCTTAACCTGCTAACTGTCGAGAGGGGAAAATGTACGTGGATGATTTTAGATTTTTCATGTGGACTCAATAGGCATGTCTACTGAAGTTGGATCTTAGTTGTCGTGGAAATACAATCTGGAAGAAATTCATTGTGTTCAATAGGTGACTGTCTTAACATGTCATATGCAAATCGGTCTCTGACCAATGTCACTGCTGAACAGCAGTATCAGGGGTTACTGGAAAGATTGTTATTCTCCACTGTGACTACAGTGCCGTGTTGTGTGTTTCTCTACATTAATGGGACCCTGTTATTCACCTTGAGGAGTAAAACCGTTTTTCGTGAGACTTCCCGTTACATTCTTCTGTTTATCCTCCTTTTTGCAGACACTGTACAGATGGCATTGAGTCAGTTACTTTACATAGTGGCTGCTTGTAAACTAAAGCTGACATATCCTTTATGTGGTGTTCTCACCATGTTCGCTGATCTCACAAATGAAATCTCGCCTCTCACACTGGTGGTGATGTCTCTGGAGAGATATGTAGCTGTGTGCTACCCACTGAGGCACTCTACCATCATCACCATCAGAAACACAGAAGTGGCTATCATTGTGGTTTGGGTCTTCTGTTTACTAAATACACTCATACGAGTTATTTTACTGTTAGATTTTCCATTTAAAGACCTAGAAAGCCTGGAGATGAAAGATTTTTGCTCTCACATATCCATGTTTCTTGGCCCAATGTCTGATAATTATGATAAAGTGTACACTTGTGTTCTGTTTGTATCAGCGGGTGTGGCAGTCATATCATCCTATATTGGTGTGATGATAGCAGCTAGGTCAGCCTCCACAGACAAAGCTTCAGCTCTAAAGGCTCGTAACACACTGCTGTTGCATCTGGGGCAGCTGGGCCTCAGTCTCTCCTCAACCATTTACAGCCCCATCATCATAGCTCTTTCGAGAATTGTAACAAGGATAGTATTTGTGCGTGCCCAGAATGTTTTATATGTGTGTATTTTCATCTTGCCCAGATGTCTGAGTTCTCTCATTTATGGCATAAGAGATCAGACAATCAGACCTGTCCTCATGAACCATTTATGTTGTCGACTGAAACTCTCAGCCAAGGCTAAGGTCTCACCCTAGACTTCATGAAATTGATCAAGCTTTGTATTTGCTTGTAAATGTAGTCTTAACAACCCCAGAAGAAGCATATCCTTGATTTAGCAAGAAACAAATTGAAAACTCCTGTAGTTTCCCAGGATTATTTGTATTTCTGTATGCAGGTTTCTGCCTAAAAGGAAGTTTTTCCTCGCCACTGACTGCATCTCCATTACATGCAGTCGTGCAAAATAGAATCTTTTTTTTTTAATTCAGGGAAGGTTCACTGAGAAGATTCTCTTTTGCAGGAACACCCTGATCACATTCACACAGTTCCACATTCATACCTGGAAGCCTTGCTCAAGGGCACCTCAGTTGTGGTAATGAGGGAGGGACAAGCGCTGCTCTTTCAATTTCCCCACCCAGATTGTATCCTGTTGGTCTGGGGATAGAACCCACAACCTCGCTTCTCTAACCTTTAGGCCACCACTGCTTTCCACCGGTAGCGGACTTGTGTACATCGAGGCCAGGGTACTACAGATGAAAAACAGCCTTTTGGCTAATTATGGCATTTTTACCCATGTATAATTATGCATTTTATTAATTTGCACTGTCCCCTTCTTAAATAAACTGACTAAATTGAATTGTTTGACTATGCGAACACAGAGTCCCTCTTTCATTCCTTCAACCAGCTTCTTGAAAAGGTCACCTCATATCCAAAAACCTGTTGATATCCAAGTCTTTGGTAATGTTTAAAAGTATCTGTGTTTCTCCTTCTTTTCTTTTGGCCATGCATCTCTACTGCAGCCCTGCAAACTGTCAGCTGGTTGGTTTGTGTACAACAACCATAGCGACGCACAGAGCTGACCATAAACTGTCACAAACTGCAGTAAAAACCCTGAAGGAGACGCTTGTTCTGAATGCGCTGTATACATGTTCAAATAATGCTTCTGAAACCTGAATAACACAGACATCCCCCAAGTCTTAGTCGAAAATGTTACATTTGGATAAAGGCCTCATTCTGAATACAGTGAGGCACTCTTCCTTTGTCACAATCAGAAAACAGCAGTGGAAATTATTGTGGTTTGGAAACCTGGAGAGCCTGGAAAAGAAAACTTATTGTGGTACATTTGTAATGTGTCTTGGCCCAATGTCTGATAATTATGATAAAGTGTACACTTGTTTTCTCTTTGTATCAGCTGGTGTGGCAGTTATGTGATGATGGCAGCCAGGTCAGCCTCCACAGACAAAGCTCGTAACACACTGCTGCTACATCTGGTGCAGCTGGGCCTCAGTCTCTTATCAACTATGCACAACTCGTTAATTGTAGCCATCTCAAAAGTTGTTACGAGGATAGTGCTTGTGCAGATCCAGAATCTTTTTTATGTGCTTATCATCATTCTCCCTAGGTGTCTGAGTGCTCTGATCTATGGAGTCAGAGACAAGACCATCAGATCTGCTTTTGTTTACCATTTATGTTGTCGACTGAAACTCTGTCTTCACAGCCAAGGCTGAAGTTTTACCCTAAGATACATGGAATTAATTAAACTTCATAAGCTTAATTTTCACAGTTATGCTGATGACACACACCTGTATATTTTATTGAACCCAAGTGACTAAACCCTTTGTCATCTAAAAACAGGTTTGGCTGCAGTAAACAAGCGGATGCAGCAACAACTATCTTAAATTAAATGGTGAGAAAACAGGAATTGAATTAGTTTGTTCACAAACGAAAAGAGACATAGATCTCACAAAACTTGGCAATTTGGCCCCAAAACTCTGGCCATTCTTCTAGACTCAAACTCACTAAAGCAGCTTTCTTTCATTAAAGAAATATTATAAAGGTACAGTCGTTTCATCCCATGAAAATGCAGAAAAACTGCATTTATTTCAAGTCGATTGGTTTACTTTAATGATCTATTTACCGTTTTTTCAAAACAATCAATTGACAAACAGAAGAACTTTGCTGACAGGCTTTCAACTACAACAAGAAAGAGAGTTTCAGCTCCCAGCTTCTTTTAGGATAGATTTAAAATTTCTTTACTTGTCTATAAGGCTCTAAATGGTTTGGGACCAGCCTACATTACTACTTATTTGTCATTTTATAATCCTTCATTTCATCTTAAACCCTCTGCTGCTGTTTTTTTAAATGCAAACAATCACACAAATAAAGAAATCGGCCCTTTTTTTAACTATGCACCAAAACTATAGAATTCCCTACAGAAGAATATAAGAGATAAAGTGGTGTAGTCTAATGTATTGTGGTGGGTATACTGTATATATATATATATATATATATATATATATATATATATATATATATATATATAAACTATATAGTTTTGTGGTTTCTCACTTTGTTTTAAAGCAGCTACACTCGCTAAACTTGACTTCAACTGGTTTGACACGTTGCCGGTTGTCTCACTGCTACACTCATCTGCCTGCAGGAGATAAGAGCCTGGATGGATTACACAAGCTGCCCCCGTCTCTGGCCCCCCATACTCAACACCGCCAACTGCATCCAAAACACACCTTAACCCTCCTGTTGACCTCGGGTCAAAATTGACCCATTTACAAAAACTTTCTATATCAGAACTATGACAAAAGAACTTTGAAAAAACTGACAAATTTTGGAAAAGCTACAAAAACGAAGGAAAAAAAATCAACAGAAACATCTTTCTTTCTTTTTTTAAAGCTGAGAAAAGTGACCAAAGAAATCTGAAAAAGTGACAAAAAACATTGCCAAAGGTGACAAAAATTAAATCGACAAAAGTGTAGAAAGAAAACAACAAAATGTTGACATTTCGACTCAGAAAAACACAAAGTTGCACGGTCGACGGGACGACAACACAAGGGTTAAACCAAACTTACCCATCCTCTAATCAATAAATAATAATAACTTTATTCATACAGCACTTTTAAAAACAGAGTTTAGAAAGTTAGGAAATGTATGTACCTCAAAGTAAAAGTAAAGAGGAGTAGAAGTTTCCTGTCACTGTCAGCGTTTTACTATTTTAGCTGAAGTTTCTTGATTAATATTAGTGCTGCAGTAACGTGTATGTTGTATTATACTGCTGTAGTTGAGAAAAAGGAGAATATTTCCGTCTGAAATGTAGTGGAGTAGAAGCATAAACCAGCGGAAAATTGAATATTCAAGTAAAGTACAAATACCTTAAATTTGTACTTAAATACAGACTTGAGTAAATGTACTTAATTACATTTCACTACTGCCTATAATTCAATAAATAGCTTAGAGTTTCTGTATTGATATCAGAAGGCCCCAGTGCAGTACTCGGAACGTTGTCGTGATGACATAAGACGTATGAAAGTGCGTAGTGACGTAACGGCTTCTGGTCGACAGTTTTCCCTCCTCGTTGACAAAGCTATCCGGCTAACGCCGATGTTTAGCTAAAGATACTTTTATCGTTTAACATTTTGGACTCCGTGGCGTCAACGCAGTTGGAGGGAGGTCGACAAAGAACCGAACATCCATAACAACGTTGACAAAGGTAAATGTTCGTGAAAGTAACCACTGTTCTTTGTCTGTCTTGCTTTTGTTTTGCTAACGTTTACATAGCAGTTAGCGGCAGAGCTAGCTAGCTAAGGTTAGCAAGCTAACATTAGCTTGACGCACGTAACTTTAAACTAACAACCGTCCGCAACACGGCGAATGTCCAATGAGTTTCATGTTATGTTGACTCAAAAGCTACCCATTAATAAGGTAGAGGTGACTTGTTGGTGCGGTTAGTTAATAATGTTAGAGCGAACGTGTTAGCTAGCTGACGCGGAAATTATGCTATTGGTACGTCAACGTACGTTACGTACTTAGCTAGCTGTTGCTATTGGTACGCCAACGTGAACCTTAGCTAGATGTTGCTAGGTGTGTTGATTTGGTTTATTACTGGTCCTTTCTGGCCCTGACTCGCTAAGTGACGCGTGTGGTTTAAACTGGTTTAAACTAACCCAACCAGCTGGGCCTGACGTAATTTTATTTAAAATTGACGGCGCTAACTAACGTAAAGGCACAACCCGGTTTGCTGCACGTGGAGCTGGAAGTCAGGCGAAAAGGATCCCAACTTGATTTTGAAACTGCAAAGCACAAAGTCTAGGTACCCGACCTTAACTATTTCCATGTTCTGATACTTTATACGTGTATTCCATTACATCTCAGACGTACATATTGTACTTTTTACTCTAATGTTTTTATCGGACAGCTTTTAGTTACTTCTCATATTAGTTTTTCATCCCCTCCCGGTCCAGTAGAAACTATGTATCTCCAGATGGTTTCATGTTGAATTCTTTCCTTTCCGTTCTCCTTAAGCTAAATTAAACCTTTTAAAAAGCCTCCTGGATCAGCTGAAAACGTCATTGCAAAGCTGAAAACTGATCATTTTCAGACAAGGGTATGAATGCAGGACTTTAACTCGTAACAGAGTATTTTTACAGTGTGGTATTTGTACTTTTACTGCAGTAAAAGATCTGAATACTTCCACTTTTGGTAGCTGCAATACAGCTGCACCTTTCACACTTAGGTCTGAAGGTTGGCCCAGTCAGATATGTACAGCATCTGTGATTCTTGAATTTTTTTTAAAGTATTTTGTATTAATAGGTTCAATAGTGTTTTGTGTCATATTAGTGGAGAGAGAGAGAAGTGTGCATCTGTTGTGACAGGACTATTTGGATAGCTTCTCTACACCTCCAGCTCTAACAAGAGTTTTCCCAAACTCCACTTAACTTGGTGGGTTTTTTTGCACTTGGAGGCAACTTCATTTCCCGGAGAAAGAAAAGAGACGGAGGGACTGAGGAAAACAGCCACCTGTTCCACAAACTCGCGGGCAGTCATTGCTTGTTTGGTGTTTTAAAACTTTCTTGTGACAGATAAAGGCAGTGATTTTTACTGTTTCCTGTACAGGACTCTCACACCGCCTCAAAACAGACTAACAAATGTGATCGCCGGTTACATGACTCGCCACCACAGTGTGATGTCTGGTTGAATTTCTCCAAACGTTTGCTTTGTAATAATCAAATGAACACTGCAAACAGCTCAATGTCCTTCCTCTCTGTTGTATTTCTATGATTTTAAACAGTTCATTAAGTGGATATTTGTTTTTGTCTCTGTACAGAAGACTTATGCGGTCCCGCTAGCAGTGCAAGATGTTCAACAAGTCATTTGGAACTCCCTTCGGTGGAGGGACAGGAGGGTTTGGCACAGCATCGACCTTTGGACAGCAAAGTAAGTCGTTTTTATTTACTCATTTGATTCATTAAAACTCTGGGAGGCCGGAGAACATTGTGGTTAGGGCTGCATAATAATCAAAACTTAGAGTTACTGACTTCATTATTCTCTTAAGGCTCAGATATACTAGCTTTTTAACAATGCACGTAGACAAGCGGTGACGAAAACCTTATTGTTTACATACTTGCCTGTTTACTTTGCGTGTAGCTAGAGCACATGTGTCAAACTCAAGGCCCGCGGGCAAATCTGGCCCCTTGTAGATTTAGATCCGGCCCGTATATCAATTTGGGTTCACAATAAATTTTGGCCCGCCTAGTTGTGCGCCAAACCAAAAACACAGAAAAGTGTTTTTTAAACTAATTACGTGACATTCAAAGCAGAATGTCAGATTTGCCGACTCAGAAATTCCCCCAGAAGGAACTCTTTTGATGACTTTTTGTAGGACTTCATGTCAACAAAAAAGCGAAAAAGTGTACAAAAATGTCGGAAAAAGCAACAAATTTACAAAAAGGTGACAAATGTCTGAGAAAGCCACAAACATGAGGAAAAAAGCTACCAAAATGTTTTAAAAAAGTGACATGCAGTAAAAAAAACACGTCAATAAACTCTATACATCTCTGGCCCTTGGTGTGATTCTCTTTTTCCAGCGTGGCCCTCTGGGAAAATGAGTTTGACACCCCTGACCTATAGGATTTAACGGTTATCCTCTAGGGAGCAGATCAGGGCCATATCATCCCTGGCTGCTGACCTGCCTCTCAGATGACCTGCTGCCCCCACGATTATGTGCTGAATTGCATCTTGCGGATACTTAACGTTACTTCCTGAAGATGTGTACAACCTACGCTCCAGAGGATATGCGGTGCAGCCATCTTACGCACACATATGAGTAGTTAAAAGCAAGTATATCTGGGCCTTTACAGACATCAGTGTAGCGGACTGATTCTATATCCTTTTTCAAAATGAATAATCTGAAAATATGTTATAAAGTCTGTAAAAAGATCTTGACACGGTTCAAGTGAACAGACTTAAGACTTTGATGTAGTCTGGTGTTAGGAAAATCCAGTCTGAGAGAATTTCAGTATTCCTGGTGACTGCTGAAGTTGGATTTTAAAACATCAGCCTGTGTTTCATATGCTCCTCTCGTGAACTGCAGACGCAGGTTTTGGGGCGACGGGAGGCTTTGGGACGACTGCGTTCGGAGCTACCGCCAACACTGGAGGACTGTTTGGTACCACACAGAATAAGCCTGGTTTGTCAGCTCTTTTGTTAACACCATGCATGTTTCTAAACTATGAATACCAACTTCTGCCTTCTAACAGGTGCTTTAGAGTCCCATCATTTTGACACAACAGGCTTAAGAACTCTGTTATATATCAGTCTATCCTGTTGCTAAACCAAAATCAGTTTGCTGCCAATAAAGATCTGGTCGCGCAATATGTGTCTTTACCAAGGCTGTTGATATGTCTTCATCTTTGCACTATATGTGTAATTGTGTATTTTACTTTCTATTTCTTCCTTTTGTGCGGATCTCCTCAGGAATGCAAAATAAATTTTAGTGTAAACAGACGAACGTCTGTCTGCAAACCTAATCATCATTTATTGGTCTTTATTCAAGCAACGAGTAGTAATTTACTCCGGTTCAAACCAAAGATTTGCGCAGAGACGAGTTGAAACTTGTGTCGATCTGCAACGTTTTAAAACCGGCCAGTTTACACCAAAGCAACCAGATGGGGTTTTAATCTCCATAGCAACAACTCTCTGTACTCCAGTTCTAACTTCTGACTTTCAGGATTGTTTTCGTAGCTGGATAAATAAAATGTTTTTGCGTCTAACCTTACAAAAGTTTTTGCTAGACCATTTTCATCAAAAAACAAACGGTAGGGTTTTTGTCCCTTTCTTCGACGTTTTTGATCCTTTTTTTTCAACTTTTTTTTTCTGGCGGCAGTTTGTTTTTAAGTGAGTAACTTTGCCTCATGAGGCAATCCTTTTTTTTTTTTTTTCTCAAACTCGACCATTTCGATCCACAGTTTGTAACTGAAATGTTCAAGTTAACTTTGCTACGCGCTGATTGGCCGATAAAACGGGTTTAACAGCCTTAATTTCTAAAACGAGCAACTTGTGATTTGACCAACTGAGTTGCAGGTGACACCATCAGCTGGCTCGTGTCGAGCTTCCGCTTTTCCCGCCAATGTTGGATTCGTATTGAATCTTTGGTATGAATTAAGCTTAACGTACTGGTCACATGTATTCATGCACAAAAATGTGCGTCGATGTATGAAAGAAAGTAGCTCCTAAAGATGTATAAATAAATACTTTGCTCTAATCTGTCCTTGTATCTTTCCTGCAGGCGGTCTGTTTGGGTCCAGTACATTCAGCCAGCCGGCAACTTCTGCCCCCACCACCGGCTTTGGTTTTAATGCAGGGACCGGCACTTCCACTGGCCTGTTTGGCAACACCGGAACGGGCACCACTGGCGGACTCTTCTCCCAGCAGAACAATGCTTTCGGTGCCAATAAGCCCACCTCGTTTGGAAGTGAGAACCCTCTGCGCTCCACTGTTGTTGGTGTACAGCTCACACCTTTTAATGGGTCTTCTCCTTATGTCATCAGATTAGATCAGTAATGACAACCTGCTTCTGAATTCGTCCAGTAGGGGCCTCAAAAACAACTGACTGTCTTAAAGGACAAATCCGGCGCAAAATGAACCTAGGGGTTAATAAGACATGTGTACCGAGTCGACCGTTCTCTGGGATCTGTTTTCATGCTAATCAAATGTGACCACTCTTAGCTCAAACCGCTAATTAGCTTATAACGCTAGTCTTCGGGGCAGAGGGTAAATTAAAAAGAAATTGCTATTTCTACACCACTAACAAAACTCACGGTAGCATGACCAAAGCATTGAGAAATTTGTAATTGTACAGACAGTTTATTTAAAAAGAGAGATTATAAAGACTAAAGCTTTCACGTATACAGGCAGGCGCCATCTTGGGAAAACAGTCACGACCAGTTGAACGACTAACTGCCTGCTTGAGCTATGTTACTGGTTACACAGCGTTTGTGGTTTGACTGATCGTACTTTACCCTCTGCCCCGACGACTAGCTTTATAAGCTAATTAGCCGTTTGTGCTAAAACTGGTAACATTCGATTAGCATGAAAACATGTCCCAGAGAACGGTCGACTCGGTACATGTGTAATTAACCCCTAGGTTCATTTTATGCCGGATTTCTGCTTTTAAGGAGAGGAGTTTGACTTTACAAAGAAATGGTTTGGTTCATTAATTGTCAAATCATAATAGATGTAATCTCAGGACACTATAGAATATGTCTAGACTACACGCTTTAATTTACAGAGACCCAACAATTCCCCCAAAAGCATTTGCCATAACGCTGCCTACACATGATGCGCGGCAAAACCGCTAGGTAGGGCGCAAAGAGGCAAAGCGTAGCGCAGGAACGTTCTGGAATTGGTTGCACCTTGAAAGGTCAGCTGCAACTAGGTCAAAGTTGAAATAATTTTAACTTTGAGCGCAGTTAACCCCCAAAATATGAAATCGATGGAATGGCCAGCGCAGAGCAGTTTTGCCACCCATCATGTGCAGGCAGCTTAAGTGCGGACAGGCAGAAACCTCAAACAGAACCTGGTAAACAGAAGTCAAAGTCAATAGCGAAAAAGATATAAATCAGTGTACAACTTAAGTAAAGCAGCATTTTCATGCCTTCAATTTGCAATTCTTTGTTATATTTAAAGTATCTACTAACAACAAAAGTGAAATAACAACCATCCAGTGCTCCAGTTCTGTTTCCAATCTGCTCAGTCCCATTGTCGTTTTTGATTTGTTTATCTTATGAAACATCTGAACGATCTGAAGAAGTCTCCCTCCCATCGTGTCCTCCAGGCTTTGGGACGAGCACCAGCAGTGGAGGACTGTTTGGGTCGACCAACACCACCTCCAACCCTTTCGGTGGAGGTGGTGTTGCTTCCCTGTTCGGAAGCTCAGGGTTCACCGCCGCTCAGCAGCAGCCAGGAACAACCGTGAAATTCAATGTGAGTACTTCAAGTGCAGCAAATGTTTCCATTAGGGCTGCACGATATCAGGAACATATGCGATAACGATATTACTTGCGATAAATAAACAGATATTGAAGTGTACTCTGTTCTGCATTTTCTGCTGCCGTTTCGTATTCTGCTGAAATACAGCAATTGCTTGTTGAATTTAAAACAAATGAAAGGAAATAATTTCCAACTTTCTTTTGTTGAACAAATTAAACATTTAATTGAACTTAAAAGGCAGCACGGAAAAAGGTGACCGTTACATTTTCAAATGCAGTCTTCTGCTGATAAATCTGAGTGTATGTTGCAGCCTTTTGCAATGTTTGTATTGTGCAGTTAATATTGCGATGACGATAAAAAAATTGATATATTGTGCAGCCCTAGTTTCCATCCTAAATTTTTTTTGATTTTTGTGTGTCATTGGTCGCTATTCTACCACAATGCAATGCTCAAAATAAATGCAGGAGCTGCTCCCAGCTGGAAAACATTAACCCTGATTGTGGTGAAACAAAACTCATATTACTATGACATTTGTTAGGAAAACCTCTAAATAATTGGCAGTTTTAATCTGAAGTTGCAGCCTGGCGCTTGTATTGTATAATTTCCTGTTAGTATAGTTATTAGTAGTAGTACACTGTACTGTAAAGATTAGTATCAAGTACATACTGTATACAGTGAGTATGAACAAAAAGGAACAGGTAAGTGATGGACAAAATAAGCATTTTGACCTTGTGAAACTTGTCAAATCCCTTCAGCCTCCAACAGGAAGTGACACAATGGTAAAAGCAGGTGTGACCACGAGCATCAACACCAAGCACCAGTGCATCACAGCCATGAAGGAATACGAGAACAAATCCCTGGAGGTGAGTTTGTGTTGCCGACGCACAAACGGGTCAGCTGCTGCTTTTAGTTTGGCTGCAACTAACGATTATTGTCATTGTCGATTTTTAAATCTGTTGACTATTTTCTCGATTTAAAAAAAACAAACAATTGTGGACAAATGTAGATCAGTGTTTCCCAAAGATGACGTCCCCAAATGTCTTGTTTTGTCCACAACTCGGATATTCATTTTATTGTCACAGATGAGTGAAGAAACGAGAAATATTCACATCTAAGACCAGAAACACACCGCACGCTAAAGTGCAGCGAAGTGCTGTAAAGCGGAGCTATGATCATTTTTGGCGAACTTGTTATTCGATCCGTCCGGCCACGCCGGCTGGGATCAGGCACGGAGCAGCCCGCACGCTGCAGAGATCATTTCGGCATCTCTTCTACTTCTTGCGTGAGAGAATGTGTCAGGTTATCGCATACAGAAAGACAACAGTCTTGACTTCTGAGCTGTCTACAGCGAGACACGCGTTAAGGCACACGGAAAGAGAGCCCGAAGGACGGACGGACACACACACACACACACACACACACACACACACACACACACACAGGAGAGTGTCGTCTCGTAGAGTGGAGAGAAGGTTCACTTTGTGACCTGCGCGGGTCACAGCCATGCGCGCAATCAGACCCAATCTACACTTAGCGACGCTTCAGCGTGCAGTGTGTTCCTCTCGTCAGAAGCTGTAATCAGAAAGTTGAAAATTGATTTTATCAAAATAGTTGGAGGATAATTACATAGTTCAAATAACCTCTTCATCTTTGCATGTCTAGCTTTTAGGGATTCTAGGGCGTTACTAACCCTATATAGGGTTAATAATTAATTAATGTAAACTAGGAATGCTAATTTAGAGGTTTCTTTTCTGACCGATCATTAACCGTTAACCTACAAGAAGGCAAAGGAGTCCCTGGCAAAGTCGCAGGAGGCTCAGACATACTTTTCATTACACATTCTGTGGACAGCTACAGACTTCCAGTCACACAGCCTTTATTTAACTTGTCTTACCGTCAACCTTGGAAAAAAAAATGTTTTTGATGCCTTTTTTCATAGTTTGATTTCGCTTTTTCCAACGTTTTTAAATTGTAAAATTTTTCTTCTACACATTTTCAGCGCTTATTTCTACGTCCCATGTTTTCTGATATAAAAAAATTTAAAACTGGACAATGTGACCCGAAGTCAACACAAGGGTTAAAGTAGAATAAACACATTTCATGGAGCAGAGGCTTGCGGAAAACCTTTTTATTTTCCTTTTCAAAGTTTAAGATTGTTGTTGGAGCAGCCTAGAACAAGATCAGTCAGGTGTAGTTTTGGTGATTAGCAGGTGAAAAGACGTCGAACCGTCTGTTGAAACTGATGTATCTCCCTGCAGGAGTTGAGGCTGGAGGACTACCAGGCGGGCAGGAAGGGTCCGACCAACCCGATGGCTGCGCCGACGGGCGGTCTGTTCGGGGCTGCCGCGCCGACGTCCAGCGCCGCCACCGGCCTGTTCGGTGCTGCCGCCCCCAACACCAGCTTCTCCTTTGGGCAGAACAAGAGCACCTTTGGTGCAGCAGGTGAGGGGTGATGACAACACAAGCTTCATCTCGCCACAGTGTTGACGTTTCCGCAGCTCAAACATCTGATGGTGACCCAACCTCTTGGGTTCTTTTAGGTGTCATAGTAATATTTTCGGTTACACTTGAAAGTATCTACATAAGAGTGACATGACAGTGTCATAAACATTAGAAACGAGTCATAAACGTTTATGACCTAACGCTTCTTTTAGTAACTGTCATTCGGTTTTTGTCATAAGTTATAGTTTGGGTTCATGTGTTCATGACTGCGTGGGGACCATGCATAATTATGAACATTGTTGTATAAAAAACACCATGTAAATATGCCAGAATTGGTAAAAAATACTACTTTTCATCTGCAGTCCCTAGGCAGGTAACGTTGGGCTAACATAAAGACAGCCAGCAGTCATACTGCACTCATTCACTGTAAATAAAAAGGTACACATAATGTTGTGATTTTTCATCCTGTTTTTCAGCACCTGCTGGCGGTTTCGGTGCATCCGCAGGCGGTCTGTTCGGTCAGCCGCAGGCTGCGCAACAAACCGGCAGCCTCTTCAAGCCGTTCGGTCAGGCCACCACCACACAGAGCACCGGCTTCTCCTTCGGCAACACCAACACGATGGGACAGGCCACCTCCAACAGCATAGTGAGAATGTTTGTTTATCTATGCAGCTTTACCATAAGTCTACATATGTAATTAGTTCATAAAAGGCTTTGAATAAACTCTGATACATTTAATTTATTTTTTTAAAGATCTTCAATTCAGAGTCGGACTCATGGATGTCTATGTTAATGTGCAGCTTGAAATTATGATAAAAAACACACTTAATATATGATTAAAGAATGTAAACTTATGCTATTAAATCCACAAACGTATAACAGGTTGGATACAAACAGAACCTCAATGTAAATACTGGGAGATTAGCCATTTTGTTTGATTGCTAGGTTTTATTTTATTTGAAATTTTTTATTGTTGGGAGGATGACCCCTTGAGATGAAGCATCTCGTTTTCAAGGGGGTCCTCAAGACATAAGACAATATACAGCACATGTACATTCACACTCGCTAAAGCTCTCACTCATCCCGTCTCGCCCACCCCACCCGCCCCACAGACTCCTTATTGAAAACAAATCCGTGTACACACACACCTTTTATATGATCAACTTGCTAATTGACAAATAAGTTTTCCTCATCTCATACAACCCACGGTGGATAATCGAAAATGTGAGGGTGTAATTAGTTATTTAAACATTGGATCTGTCCCACAGATGTCCAGTGACTAGTCTTAGTCTTGAGTTTGATAACACAGAAGTAGAACAAAAGATTAAAGTATTGGGGGACCACTAAGGTCTATATAAAAGCATCCAAAGAGCACCATGTCATGGGACCTTTTTTTTAAATGAAAAATCTCACCTTGTAACTGACTTCGTAGTCTGAGTTGTCTGAGGGTGTTTTGGATGTTGTCATACCGGTCCTCTCCTGTGATTCAGGGTCTGTTTGGGAACACGGCAACGCCGCAGACGGGTGGGTTGTTTGGCGCGGCTCAGCCGAGCACCGCCACTGGCGCCTTTGGGACGGGCACCGGGTTGTTCGGCGCCACCAACCCTGGATTCGGAGCTGTTGGCACACAGGTACAAACCAGACAAATTGTAGGATGCTTGTGGTCGAGACACAGGGTTACGCAAGTTTTAATTTCTGCCACACCTGTGTTGAACCAATCAGGAAGGTCAGCTGCCTTTCAAACTACACTCTTGAAACTTAGCACTTCTCCATGAGCAGCATATACTATGTGATACTAGTATACTATATACTATGTGATGAGTCATTGTGTAAACTGAAGGAAGTTAAGTGAACTGTATTAGCTGATTCTTTGTATGGACATTCGTACATTGGTCATATATACATTGATCAGAATTCATTTGACAGGACCCCAGTATTCACTGCACTTTATTGCACTAGATTTAAGGCACAGCAGTGCACAGGGTAATTATTCACTTCGAACTAAATCTGGGAACCTGTGCTTCTGTAAACAGAAAATGAAAGCACTTTGTTTAGGGCATACAATCCAACAATAAGTAGACTTCACGTTCTTGGATTCAGCCAGGATCAAATTATACATATTCCTAACTGAAGAACTACATTTTGTATGTGAGAGAGATATTCCAAACTGAACAAATTAACTAAATTGTGTGTGTGTGTGTGTGTGTGTGTGTGTAGAGTTTATTCGGCAATAAGACCGCCGGGTTTGGCACCACCACCACAAGCACCCCCTCCTTTGGCACAGGCACCGGGCTGTTTGGCAACAAGCCCGCCCTCACGCTGGGGACGGGAACCAACACCTCCACCTTCGGTAAGTCTGCAGGTTTTCAGGGTGGAGATATGTGACCTGTTGGTTTATAGAACATAAAGGGGAAACTTCTGTTGTAAACCAGCGCTTCATTAATAACTCATCACTGAGTAGTGTTTTTGTTTTTCGTTTGGTGCAGGTTTTGGTGCAAACCCTGCTGCCGGGAGTCTTTTTGGGAACAAGCCGGCCACCGGAGGCCTCGGGGCTGCACTGGGAACCAGCTTCGGAGCAGGTACTGGATTAACCACAACATCAGGAAGGATCAAATAATACAGGGCTAAAACCAGAGTGTGATACATAAGAAAGCTGTAGAAATAAGAAAACCATATAGCTGCATGACCCTGATAGTGCAACATAAATCAGCAACTACTTAGATAACATAATAATTGTTAAAAGTAATTTATCAAGGAGGAAATATCATCTGGGTCCAGCTTCTCAGCTGGTCTTCTATGATCATAAACTGAACATCTTTGGGTTCTGGACCTGCAGCTTCATTCTGACTTCATTCTGTGTGTTTGAGTTGCTGTACTGTGCCCTCTGTACAGACTGCTTCATAATATAGAGGTGAGAGGAAAAACAAGAGTGCCATAGAGTATCGATGGTGTTTTAAGCCCCCAACGTTGACTTCAAGGCAGCGCTGCGACTGTCTGCTTCAAGGCGTCTAACCTTAAAGCTTAAAGCTAAAAACACCAAACACCGCCATAGAGCCAGAGAGTAAAGCTAGGGCTGGGTGATACAGAGAAAATGAAATATCACAAATATTCTTGACCACACACCTCCAACCGGTACTTTTTAAAATGATTCCTAAACCGATTCTTGAAAAACTGAAATGACATCAAAGAGTCTCTTTTATAGTTTTTTTTTTTTTTTTTTTTAAATGAAAATTATTTAAATTTAACAATATATTGTTTTAAAGTACTTAAATATATAATAAGTAAATCTAAGTCGCCTAACGCACAACTACAATAATTTAACAATAAATAACAGTTACACTATTAACAAGTAACAGCAAAATAAATGTTGAGTTGGTATGCCAACTAAACCAGCTTCAAACTTTAGCAGTTCAGACCATATTTGGCTTCTCTGGCACGTGCAATGAACGGTTAATTTCCTTTTACATCAGTTTTGGTGAGCCCAGAGGGAAAATGTGGCATTTTAAAAGTAGCCTACATTTATGCTAGCTAGCTAACACTAGACTACAGAGAACGGGGGATATTTTTACCTCCGTTTCGGAGCGACGGAGGGAAAATATTTCAGTCGACACATTAAGTGGAACTGAAATGGGGAATCGAAATTTGCGTTCTAATCCGGTCCGATTCCTACCGGTTTTGTAGGAACCGGTTCTATAGTGGAACCGGGTTTCGGTACCCAACCCCACCTAGGATAAGGACAAATCTGACTTGCTAGTTGCTACGGTGAAAGGGAATGTCTAAAATGCAATCAATAT
Source organism: Perca fluviatilis (assembly GCF_010015445.1). Classification (NCBI taxonomy): domain Eukaryota; kingdom Metazoa; phylum Chordata; class Actinopteri; order Perciformes; family Percidae; genus Perca; species Perca fluviatilis. The sequence goes on from NC_053127.1 coordinate 3,774,279, forward strand.
TACAATGACGGAAAACTGAAGAGCTGGAAATGCTCACATTGGAGAAGCTGGAACCAGCAGAAATGTGGGAATCACCAGAGGCCTCACGATACTTATGTCACTATACAATATTATTGCGATTTTAAACATTCTTGCAATATTCTGCGATATATATTGCAATTTATTACCATTTTTCCAACTTCAAATTATGTCCCTAAAAGAAAAGTTTGTCAACATCTGTTTTATCTAAAAAGATACATTTCTCTGTTTGTTCATCTCACTTTCATTGTATTGCAGCAAAATGGTAGCCTGACAAGCCAGACCCACATCCAGATGTTGGGTCTGGGAACTCAGCATTGGTCAGGGCTCAATCCGAGGGGCGGGATGAACGGTTGTCTTTCAAATTCCCTCTGCACGCAATAAGATAGCGCTACAACCAATCAGAGCAACGAAGAAGGTAGCGAAGCTAGTTGATAGATAAAACTTTCGCCGTATCCGGTCGGCAAAACTCCGAACACATCTTCCTTTTTTAAAGAATGACAGTGCCGTTCTTTTCTCAAATAAAAGCTGAACTCAAAGTCTTCCAGAAGACCGCTGTTCCCAGCAGCAGCCATAAGCCCGCCCACCGACTATATACACGATGTGATTGGCCTGACCAAAATTAGTTTTTTCCAGCTCGCAAGCAAACGGAGAGTGCCTAGACCCCCCTGGCTGCAAAATAAATTAGCTGCCGCTAGGGTGCATCTAGATTTCTAGGCTAGCAAAATAGGGATTGTCAAGCAGACAAACTGACCAACACATATATAATAAAAGATCCATACTTGGCGTCTGTGTATCGATACAGTATTGCCACGGAAAATATTGCGATACTATGTTGCATCGTTTTTTTTTCCCCCCCACCCCTATTTACAACACCTTCAATCAAGCTTCTGCAGTTCCAGGCTGAGGACAGACAATCCTCACATGTATCAATAAAACTTTGTGTGTGTTCAGCAGTGGGCACAGGACAGTCGTCTCTGTTTGGGAATAACCAAGGTAAACTGGGTACCACACTGGGAACGATGGGAGCGTTCGGAGGGGCTGGAGGATTCAACAGCGGAGCCAGCGTGGGCTTCGGACCTCCACAGCAGCCAATCGGTGAGCAGCTGCACTCTTGTCTCTGTCTGTCTGATCCAATCAGAAACATTTAAAGGCTTCTCAGACAAAAGAAATAGACTGGGTCGAAACTGCAACCTTAATGTCACAGTGAAATGAAAAATAATTTTACCTGGCAGTATATTTACTCAATTTTCAGTTTTATTCTAAATATTTGTATTTATTTTCCTGTTTAATTTTACTATAATATCCCTGATGTGTGACTATTTTAAGACAAAACGTCTCCTTCTTGGAAAAGTGTTTTTATCAGCTTTAAACGGTCCCGGTCCAGTTGGTAATAAGTTGCTGGATTTCTTTATTTTTCTCCTCCAGCGCTCACGGATCCGAACGGGGCGGCCGCCCAGCAAGCCATGCTTCAGCAGCAGCTCAGCAATCTGGCGTACTCTCCGTACGGAGACTCGCCGCTGTTCAGAAACCCGCTGTCAGACCCCAAGAAGAAAGAGGAGGTGAGAGTGACACAACTGCAGTCTGCTGGTTCATAATTTGTACTCACTAACTGACATTTGTACATTCTTATAATCGGTCCTACCAGACTCTAGTACACTAGCCTGGTCCTCCCAGACTGTGGTACACTAGCCTGGTCCTCCCAGACTGTGGTCCATTAGCCTGGTCTTCCCAGACTGTGGTCCATTAGCCTGGTCTTCCCAGACTGTGATACACTAGCCTGGTCCTCCCAGAATCTGGTCCATTAGCCTGGTCCTCCCAGAATCTGGTCCATTAGCCTGGTCCTCCCAGACTCTGGTACATTAGCCTGGTCCTCCCAGACTCTGGTACACTAGCCTGGTCCTCCCAGACTCTGGTCCATTAGCCTGGTCCTACCAGACTCTGGTACACTAGCCTGGTCCTACCAGACTCTGGTCCACTAGCCTGGTCCTACCAGACTCTGGTACACTAGCATGGTCCTCGCAGACTCTGGTCCACTAGCCTGGTCCTACCAGACTCTGGTCCATTATCCTGGTCCTCGCAGACTCTGGTCCACTAGTCTGGTAGGACCAGACTCTGGTACTCTAGCCTGGTCCTACCAGACTCTGGTACACTAGCCTGGTCCTCCCAGACTCTGGTCCATTATCCTGGTCCTCCCAGACTGTGGTCCATTAGCCTGGTCTTCCCAGACTGTGGTCCATTAGCCTGGTCTTCCCAGACTGGTAACACTATGCACTGGTATCTGAATCATTTACTACAAGTGTTAACTTCCTTGAAGGCGGGTACTCTGTTGAAGTTTAAAACTATTGGATCTGCCCAGAGCCACTCTGGATCCGCTATAACCAATCGCTAACGTTTGGTCGTGACGTCGGCTTAGCATCGGTAGCGTTAGCCTTAGCCAACTCCTACACCACTTAGATGAAGAAGATGAGAGGATATCAAGTTGTTGTCTATTGTTTTATCAGTGCCGTTAAATTGTACGTACATGATGCAGGAGTTTTCAACTTTAAGTTATTGTAAACAAACACTGATTGGGTCTGTTGTTCTGCTAATTAAGCTGCAAAAGCACCAAAACCTTTTCTTGAAGTATCCAATCACAACTTTTCTGTTTTCTGACAGCGTCTGAAACCAACCAATCCAACGGCCCAGAAGGCTCTGACCACGCCCACCCACTACAAGCTGACCCCTCGACCTGCGACCAGAGTCCGCCCCAAAGCGCTGACGTCATCAGGGGCCTCCAAGTCGCAGCTCTTTGACGGCCTGGACGATGACGAGCCCTCGCTCACCAACGGAGCCTTCATTCCCAGGTAACCCAATCTGATCAGCGCGGCAAAACAAAAGGTTGCATCTCTTTACATCTTAAAGTGCTCATATTATGCTTTTTGGCCTTTTCCCTTTCCTTTATTGTGTTATATATCTTTTTTTGTGCACATTATAGGTTTACAAAGTGAAAAAACCCAAAGTCCACCCCAAATTGACTTAGCATCTCCAACAGAAAACACTGTTCACCAACTGCTCCAAACGGCTCTATTGTAGTCCAGCCTTTACTTCAGAGACAGACGTGGTCACTTTGTAACACACGTTATAATGCTCGCCTAGCTGCTAGCGTGGCACACCCTCATACTCTGCTTCTGACTGGCTAGTAGTCCTTACCTAGGTACTGTCAGGGCACGCCCTCATACTCTGCTTCTGACTGGCTAGTAGTCCTTACCTAGGTACTGTCAGGGCACGCCCTCATACTCTGCTTCTGACTGGCTAGTAGTCCTTACCTAGGTACTGTCAGGGCACGCCCTCATACTCTGCTTCTGACTGGCTAGTAGTCCTTACCTAGGTACTGTCAGGGCACGCCCTCATACTCTGCTTCTGACTGGCTAGTAGTCCTTACCTAGGTACTGCACATGTGTGACTCCCAACAAAGATAGAATAGAAGCTCAACACACAGGGTGAAAAGAGGAGCTGCAGCAATTTTTTTTTTTTTTTAATTAAACCATGTAAAGCTATTCTGATATAACGTCTAAATACAATTATGAACCTGAAAATGAGCATAATATGAGCACTTTAAATCAAATGTGACTAAGGTATGACAGTGTTGTGGAAAAAGTACAAACACTGCTAAGTTACCTTCTATGCAAAGCTACAGGAGCACACCTATGACTTGTGTGGTAAAATTGTGGCTCTTTTTGAAAACTATTCTAACCACTGTTCCTACTGTGGCAAGTTTAGAAACTTTGACAAATATAACTATAAAATGAACGGTTGTTTTGCTGCATTTCATCTTTACTAGTTAACAGTTGGCTATAAAAAATATAATTTACTGTGCTGCTCAAAGGCTACCACCAGCAGCTACCGGCAACTTTTAAGGTGGAATGTTTTCTTGCCTGTTACTCAACTAGGGATATCACAATTTTAAATGTAAAATCGATTGAAATGATCTTTCGATTTTGACTATTAAAGTCAAAAGCAGGATCTGCGATTTCCCCAAAATATTTTTTTTTTCTCGCTCTCCTCCTCGGCCTACATGCTGAGGGGAGAAAAACAAAACCGACACAGCGTAGCTTAGCGGCTGGCAGCATGACACCTGCTTCTTTCTGACTGTATGTGTGTTTTTATTTACAGGAAGAGCATCAAGAAACTTGTGCTGAAGAACCTGAACAGCAGCCAGTACAGCAGTCCAATCAACAAAGAGACAGATGACCTCGCTTCACCTCCAGAGTATCCACAGAACGGACACAGGTCTGAACACACACACTCACTCATTCACACACACCCCACTTTCTCACTCAATCTCACTGTCACACACACACACACACACCCCACTTACTCTCTCTCTCACACACCCCCCCCCACTTACTCTATCACTCTCTCTCACACTCACTCACACACACACACACACCTCACTCACTCACGCTCTCACTCACTCTTCAACCAAGCTGACTACAAACACCCTCAGACGGAGTAAACTCACCCCCAACATTTTTATGGATTTTCTTTCAGATGTAACAATATCATAATGGTTAATAGAAAATAAGTATTTTTGTTAGTTTTCTGTGTTAAATGTTAGTTTGTATGATAATTTGGACCCTGTAGATGTTTTAATAATGCTGTGCCCTCCCCTTTCTTCTTTCTGTTTGCAGTCATATGGAGGAGGAGGAGGAGATGCCCGGTCCCAGCAGCCGGATAGACGACGACCCGGAGGTCACCCAGTTCTATGTCAACCCCATCGCCAAGCCGATCCCCCAGGGCCGCATCCAGACCAGCCTGCAGGACACAATCAGCGACCTCAACATGCACAAACCGGTTAGGAACGGACTGGAGGTGAGCAGTCAAAGCCAGTTTTAAGTTTTAAATTAACGCATGGAAGTTACGAATGTTTGTTCTGTATCGTTCCGGACACAAACTGACGCAAACACATCCACACACACACACACACACACACACACACACACACTGACGCAAATGCACACACAGTGAGGCAAACAAGCACACACTCATACAATGAAGAAAACGCATGCAAACACACTGATGCAAATCAACAAACTGATGCAAATAAACACATTATCACAATGAAGCAAACGCACACATACACACACTGATGCAAACACAGTGACATACACACACACTGACGCAAACACACACTGACATAAACACACGTCATTTCTGTATACGGATAGTTAGCATTTACCTCAGGCTAATTATTTAACCAGTATGTGGCGATTTTTGGCAGCCACCTTTCTTAAAAAGAAAGCATGATGAAACGGAGGATAAACCAGCAGGACTAACAACCCCAACCACAATGTTTTGTGAGAAGTTAATTTCGGACAGTGACCACAGCTCTGACCTTTTTTGTTCATGTGTAACCTGAGACAACAATAGGAGCTTTGGCATCTACATTGATATTCAGTTCACAGTCAAGATATTTAAACACACTTTATTATATTTTGTTGATTAAAAACACACGGGTTTGTATCTTCTTAGAAAACGTAGATGCTGACGTCAGGTTTTCACACACAATAGATGGAAACACGAGAATTAATACACAGAAGGAAGAATCCAGAAGGTCTGTCTGGCCTTAAAACAAGAGTAAAATTAAAGAAACTGGCTTGAGTTTAAATCCTGACTAACAAGACTGTCATCCAACCCAAATCCAAGAAAGAGTGCAAGTTCACGGTGTGTGTACTGTCAGTTTATAACTTTTAATGTTGCTCTGATATGTTTTGTTTTTTTTCTTAGCTGAGCAGCGAGGACGTTTCGGCATCTCTGGGAGACGAGTCTCTGCGAGACGAGTCTCTGCAGGAGGACAGAGAGGAGGAGCAGCAGGAGTCCCAACAGTCTCCTCACCCAGCAGGTCAGACACAAACACTTTCACACCATGTTTAACTCCTGTAGTCTATATCCACGACATTCCATCTCTGGTATTGCTCCGGTGCTGCCGGAAATTCCACCGGATGTCACTCTTTCGTGCTGTAATTTTAATAGGGATGGGCATCGTTTGGATTTTAACGATTCTGATTCCAACTCAGATTCTTCCTTTTGTTTCCGGCTCTCATTGATTCTCGATTCCGATTCTTTGAGGGGTCCCATGCTTATTTCACAAATAAGAGGAAAGTTTTATTTTGATTCAAAGGTGGTTTGCAGTTTTACAGCTTTTTCTACGTAAAATAAAGTCACACTAGAGCTCCGCTTCCTGGGCTCCAAGGCTGCAACACAACAAGCACTTGGCCGCTACGGAAACCAAAACTTGCGCATGTTATATTGGGAAGTGATGATCGGATTTGAAACCAAACCCTCCAAACGATTCCAAAACGATTTCAATACAGAAACTATTCCGATGGAATCGTAATTTTTGAATCGATTCCGATTAAGAATCGGTTCTCGATGCCCAACCCTAAATTTTAAGCTCTGGTGGATTTCTGAGGACTATGGTTAACTGCTGCTCAGATCTCTGCAGGGTAAACCCAGACAGCTAGCTAGACTATCTGTCCAATCTGAGTTTTCTGTGGCACGACTAAAACTACTTTTGAATGTACACGTTCCACCAAAACAAGTTCCTTCCTCAGACTGTTTTGCAGAGGCACCGTGGCTCTGTCTGGTGCTTAGTGCCACCCAAGACGTTTGTGATTGGTTTAAAGAAATGGCAATAAACCACAGCACGTATTTTTCCCATCCCAGAATGCTGTGTGGACTAGTCAGACCTTCCTCCGCAGCGATGTGGCAATGCGAGACTAAACTCCTGTGGGATCCTTTTTACATTGAACCTGTTGACCTTAAATATCCCTGTGTCTAGCTCTTAACGCCATGTTTCACATTTCTATCCTCGCTGCTGTCGGTCAGTAGTGACTCATTTCAAAACTTAACACTCCTGACGCAGATCTTGAGCTGGGTCTCGGACACAGAAAACTTCACGACCCGTAACCTGAAACTCTTGAGCACCTGCAACTCTAGGCTCTGGCTCGTTTCCACAATGATTTACAAACCGGAATGTCTCAGATGTGCGTTACATGCAGTCAGCATCGTAAAATGAATAAAGGGTGACAAAATGCAGCAGAGAGGGAAAGAGACAAAATAACCCTCAGACCTCCGTAATAGAAATGTTACGACCTAAGCTAACCGGTTATTTAAGTCAATGAACAATGGTAATTAAAAGTATTGAAATTGTGACATTAATTTGAAAGAAATCTGATGTTTTAATCAAATTTGACTAAATAATGTAGAAACATGAACAATATATTTCCTCTATCTGTCTGTCTATATTTTTTTTGGTCGACATATTCTCGTTTTTATGAGCGGAGTGTAAAAGCGTTTTGATAGTTTGATCAGTAGCGTTAGTGGACAAGATTCAGCAAAACCTTTGTTCAGAAATGATACTTTAAACGAATAAAAGAAAAGAATAAATGTATTATTAGTTCAGTTCAATACTTTATTGCCATGTCAACACAGTTGATTGGAATTTGTCTCGGTGCCAAACAGGTTAAAAAAGGCAATACATACACAGGAACATACAGTATATAGAAGACAATCACATAGACAATCATTCAATCCAGTAAAAAGCTGTAAAGAACTTGTGCTATTGCAACTTCCCATAAAGCGTCTTGTGCAGTCTATAAAGTGCATTTGAATACGGTGCATTTAGTACAGGTTTACTCTGCAAGGCTTAGTACTTTGACAAAAGCGGGATGACTTTGAACTCTTTCCAGAGGGCAGTAGTTGGAAGAGGGACTTATCTTCTCGGTTTCTTGTTTTTTTCAGGGATCATTCTGAACCGTGTTGGTTATTACACCATCCCCTCCATGGAGGATCTGGCTGAGATGGTGGATGAAAACGGAAGATGTGTAGTGGACAACTTCACCATTGGCAGAAAAGGTAACGCCCGCTTAGATCTCCTTTCTCAGAAGCAAATGATACTTACAATCTTTTAAAAAAAAGACATAAGGTCTTGTCTGATGAGCAGCAATTTACTCAAATACATCAGCTCGTTTTTAAAATGTTGCCAGGGTTTTCAACATGTGTGATTTTTTTTTTAATAAGGAGACAAACCACCCCACCCAGTTTGTATTCTCACCACTGTGCTCTGATTGGCCCTCGCAGGCTACGGCTCCATCTTCTTCCCCGGTGAGGTGGAGGTGACGGGACTGAACCTCGACGAGATCGTCCACTTCAGACGCAAAGAAGTCATCGTGTACCCGGACGACAAAACCAAGCCTCCACAGGGGGAGGGGCTGAACAGGTGAGAGGAGGAGAGAGCGTGCCATGGGGGGGAAATGTTTTGTAACGCTTGACTGGGCAGCTACAGACCAGGGCCACGTTCAGCCCCCACAAAAGGCAGAGCAACGTGTGTGTGTGTGTGGCATCACACACATGGCTCTGCCTTTTTATTACCACGTTAACACACATCTCTGCTGATTGTTATCACCTACAACAGCGGTTCTCAAGCTTTTTTCAATAATGTTCCCCCTTTGAACATTTTTTTAAAGCCATGTACCCCCTAACCAGCGCGAATAATTTATGGTAGAAGAAGAAAAGTCTCTATAAAGAGGAAGAATACAGCGATAGAACAGCCTTGGACCTGGAAAACATTTAAATGATGATGAAGAAAGGGGACAAACTTGGAAAAACACTGTAGAAAGAAGGAAGGCAACACTAGGGTGACAAAAGTGATCTAAAATTCCAAAAAAGTGACAAAAACTTTGAAAAAAGCAGAAACAAAACCCTTTCTATGGTGTTTTAAGCCCGCAATGTAAACTTCAAGGCAGCGCTGACACATTCGACTTCAAGGGACCTAACCTTTGCCTAATCCTAGTGCCTTCCAGCACTAAAACACAACACCAAAAAAAACTTTGAAAAAGACAGTAGAAAAAAAGTAAGGAAGAAAGGCAAGAAAAGAAACGACAAAACCTTTAAAAAAGAACTTAAACTTAAAAAAAAATTGACAAACTTGGTAAACAAAGATTTTGCAAGCAATTTTACGTTCCCCCTGTAGTCCTCCAAAGTACCCCTAGGGGTACACGGACCCCCATTTGAGAAACCCTGACTCACAACACAGCCAATAAATTCAAATTCAAAGCACTTTATTTGTCCCCAAGGGGCAATTTTAAAAGGGCACATTACAGTAGCTTATCTCAGCATTCCAAGGAACAAGGGACAAAACCAACAACATAAACAGCACGCATACTGTACATCAACCCACAAACATAATCCACAGCCACACACTACATACTACATACCACATGTCGTCATTCATCACATAGTAGGGGTTATAAGTTCTAAAAGTTCTAAAAAATTTAAGTGCTTTCTTATGCTTCAATTAAAACCAAAATGCTTAAGATGCTGTTAAAAAAATCATATGTTCATAAGTTCATAAACGAGAGAAAACGTACCTCAAAGCCGCTTCACACCGTTCCGAAACACGGAAACCGTAGCTAAACAGTGCACACCGCTTTGAGATTGAACGTGCTTCAGCAATATGTTGTTAATCTACTTCCTGTCCTGATCCTGTTTCTTCTCTCTGTGGTGTCGCAGGCGAGCAGAGGTGACTCTGGACGGCGTTTGGCCAAACGACAAGACGGCCTGCACTCAGATCAGGAGCCCCGAGCGTCTGACGGAGATGAACTACGAGGGTCGGCTGGAGAAAGCCTCGCGTAAGCAGGGGGCCCGTTTCCTGGAGTACAGAACGGAGACCGGATCCTGGGTGTTTGAGGTCAGTCACTGCTGCTCACATCGCTTCTGGAAAAAAAGAACCATGTGTGATTTTAAGGTTGCCCCCCCATCATTGAAATGTATTTTTATTTTTATGCCGTGGTGTAATTCTTTCTTTTGATCGTCCAAATATAATTTGCTGTACATGTTACTGTACTGTTATTACTCTGTCGCTTTCTTTCAATTTGAATACATTTATTTACTTTGTAAGTTCTTTTGTAGCCTATGCATTTCGTTGTAGATTTATGTCGTGATATTCATTAATAAATTAATAATTATCTTAAATTTGACCGGGTAAAACCTGCAGAAACCCTGAATAATAAGTAGTTCTTAGGTGTAGTTAGTTTTATTTTATTTCTGTGTCATGCCAAACATTCGTGGATTACAAGACACCACAATCCTTTTTTAACGGACATCTTCTGGTCTCGCCAGATACAAATCATGTGGAGAAATACATGAATAACAGAAAACTAAAAATGAAAAGACAACCGTATATACAAACATGTCTACAAATCATCTTGGTGAAGAGCTTTATTTTTTTCTCTTCACCCAGACTTTCTCAAGAGAACCGGTTTATTTATGTCTCACATGTGAAAAGCCATCTCAGTCTTTGAACTTCATCCATATTTTCAAAATCAATATGTTTGTGTCTTGCTAAACAAGGCATCTCGTTAACAATAAAAAGGAAACTGACTCCTCCCCCTGTGTCTCTCTCGCTCTCTCTCTCTCTCAGGTCGCCCATTTCTCCAAATATGGCCTCCAGGACTCTGACGAGGAGGACGATGTCCCACCCAAAGCCGACCCCAAGAAGCTGAAGACGATGATGCCGCTTCCTCCCTCCAGGCTGCAGCAGCCACTGCCCTCCTCCCAGCAGCAGGTGGCGCCACAGGCTCAGGTAGAGCAGCCTGCGCCCATCAACACTCATCATCATCCTCACTGACACACCTGAGATGATTAAAGGAGCGTTTATCCAGCTGTTTGGTGGCAGGAGATTCTTTTTGAAAAGCTGCCTACTCTTGTGTTTTGGTCGTTTTTTCAGGCCGGTGATGAGAACGTTAAAACAGTTTATAAATGTTAGCGTTTTTACACACTATGATAATCCTAAAGCAAGTGTCTTGAGTAAAAGATTTTGAAGTTTTTTACACTTTGTCAGAAAGCTAAAGTTGACAAGAACTTTTAGGTCTTAGGAGCTTTTTAAAAAAAAAAAAGTTATCACAGATTGCAGAAGTTGAAAGCTGTTCCGGATGCAGCTCAGTTCATAAGAGTCTTTTTAACAACAGCTTATCAATGTCGGTGTCGTCAACGAACTGAGAGCAGTAAACGATGCGAGAGCTGTGAATGAGCATAGAAGGAAGGTTGTGTCCGTATGTGAGAGTAGATAGAAAGGTGCAGTAGTAGAGACATTGTCTGCTTCCAACCGGTAATAAAATATGAATAGTCTGTCTTGTAGTTGACAGATCTAATGTCTCTGCCAAATAAAATGGCTTGGAAGTAGAACGATGTTTCCAGAGATGGAAGACAGCGCGCAGACAGACAGACAGACAGAGCTATCACCACACCAAATTTAACACTTTTTTATTTTTAGTTATCCAAAATCCACACTTTTCACACTGGCATGAATTAGATCCACTGCACTTAATTAAAAAGAAAATGTCACTTTTTAAAGCTGGTTTGCCTCTTACTCACGTTATTTCCTTACAAGCGATGCTTTTTTTTTTTTTTTTTAAATCACTTTCTGCTAACTTTAAGGAGAACACAGAGGGCAAAACAATAGCCTCTGTTTGAACCGAATATTCTCTGGTCCAGCTCAGCGTGTTGTTCAATACTGCGGCTCTCTGTAATCGTTAGGCTACACAGATAACACACTCGACTGTCCTGCTGTTGGAAACGTGAACTAACCACAGACCGTTGCCTCGTTCATAGACCGACAGCGGTTCGTAGCTGCAGAGTGAATTTAGGGGAAACCCAATGGATATGTGGCATTAATTTAAAGATTGGCTTGTACAATGTAACACTGCAGAAGTACGCAGTTGGATGTATTTTCTGTTCTTCTTGCTTATTTCTGTTTATTATTGGCACGTGCGTTCATATTTGAAACTTTGGTGAGTTCATTTCATCAGTAAAAGTAACAAATGCACATTAGATGATGCTACTGCAGCAGTACGAACATCTATCAAACTTGATTAACAGACAGCCTTGATTTTAATTTAAATGTTCTGTGGGTTAAAACCAGCGCTAGAACCGCTTCGTCTGCTGCTGCAGTTTTAACTTGAGTGCAGACTTTACCTGACACACACACACACACACACACACACACACACACACACACACACACACACACGTATTGGGAAGTGTCCTTACGTTGTAACAAATAATTTAACTTAACAGTCTTGCATAGAAAACATATTTTCACCATCAGGAAACATTCTCTGATCTGATGTTTATGTTTTAAGGTTGGTCTTCTTAATGAATTCATATAAAGAATGTCTGCAGGTCTTTATTATATAAGTATATTTTAATGAGTTTCTTGTCAGCAACTATAAAGTTTATATCATGTTCAACATTAAGTTGTAGAGTCAAACATCTATAAACATTTTAGGCTCTAACCTGCTTCATGATTGTGTGACATGAATTGTAATTTTCTTATTTTTTGCAATTAATGAAAGATAATAAAGTTAATGAAGATGACATTTAATCTTTGGTCTGTAAAGTTTCTGTGAAGATCAGCTTCTCAAAGTCTGCTGATTGGATGTGTCCAGTGATTAAATCAAACTTTGAACATTTCCTGTGAAGTAAAGTCAGACATCTGCGTCTGTCTTGAGTTGTTACATTTTAATAAAAGAAAAATGTATCTTTAGAATAAGATGTTATTTTGATTATGGAAAATATTGAGTTATGGTAATGGGGAACGTGATATAAATCAAAATAAACATTGATTCACTGGCCAGAGATCACTGGATGGTTTATCAATGATCAGGCAAAGTTACCACAAATTATAAACTCCTGTAGCTCAAAACAAAAATGTAAAGAAATGTATTAAATGTGTTGTCCATAAATCCTTATTTTCCTTATTTTTAAACTTATTCCAGCCTGTTCTTTGGCTGGAACAAGTTAAAAATTACCTGACCGCAAAGAAAGTAATTTATAAAGTTCAACAATCTTAATAGTGTTGGCTTGACCTCTTATTGTGTGTCTGTGTGTGTGTGTCTGTGTCTTCAGTCCACTGTTGTCGTGGATCTTCCGGGTGGCGTGGCAGAGCTGGACAGCGACATGGCCGACATCACTCAGAGCTTCCCGACAGAGAGCATGCTGGGAGGAGAGGAAGACAGCGACCAGCTGTTAGCGGGGGAGATGGACGTGGCGAGCGGGAAGCTCGGAGGTTTGACCTATGCGGAGCACAACGGCGTCTCTGCGTCCAGCCACATGGTGTCCTCGCTGGGGATCAACCCACACACGCTCCAGGTAGAGTCGCAAACACAGGGTACCAGCTAGGGGTGGGGTGGGGGGAGAATATATGCAGCATAGTATCGCAATATTTTCCGTGGCAATACTGTATCGATACACAGACGCCAAGTATCGGTCTTTTATTACATATGTGTTGGTCAGTTTGTCTGCTTGACACAATCCCATTTTGCAGCAATAAAATTAAAGTGAGATGAACAAACAGAAATGTATCTTTTTAGATAAAACAGATGTTTGGGATGTGGGACATAATTTGAAATTGGGAAGTTATATAATATATCGCAGAATTTTGCAATATATTTAAAATCGCAATAATATTGTATGGTGACATAAGTATCGTGATGATATCATATCGTGAGGCCACTGGTGATTCCCACCCCTAGTACCAGCATGTTCTTAAACCTACATTGTGTTTTGAGTTGATTCTTGGCAAAAAAACCTTTTGTTCTTTCACAAATATGTGCTGATTCATGTATAATTACTTCCACCAATTAATGAAAGTATTCTTGTAAGCGTAGAATCTGCTATTCAGAATCATTCAGAATACATATGAGCGACTCGCTCGAATGACCGCCACCATGTAGCGCCTCTATCTTTATAATACATTAGCCAAAGAGGGACATACCTCCATCTTTATAATACATTAGCCAAAGAGGGACATACCTCCATCTTTATAATACATTAGCCAAAGAGGGACATACCTCCATCTTTATAATACATTAGCCAAAGAGGGACATACCTCCATCTTTATAATACATTAGCCAAAGAGGGACATACCTCCATCTTTATAATACATTAGCCAAAGAGGGACATACCTCCACATTTCGCCCTCTTACACCCAGTGGCACAGTGATGAATGCCAGGGGGAGATTACTCTCCATGGAAGCGAAAAAGAGAATTAAAACGACAGCGCGACAGGCAAGACAACAAGACCGAAGTTAATATTGGAGTGGCTAGAACAGCTGTGTTGAAACGATGGAGAGATCATTTTGGGTTCGGCCACCGTAGGAGGAAGGGCTAGGAAGTAATATTCAGTTGGTTGTCATATACAATTTCACCGCTAGATGGGAGGAATTCTTACACAATGTAGCTTTAAAGTATACCAGCGGGTCTTAAAGTGATGGTTCGGAGTAATTTACCCTAGAGTCCTTTGCACCATGACTTCGAGCCAAACACCCCCCCAGAAGCTTTTTTCACCTGGATCGAACATTGGCGAAAGTTAAGCGACGTTAGTCGCTGAATAATGCTAGGGGAGCGTATTGACCACGTTTGGTATCTAAATGTTGAATAATGTCGAAATTGTACCAAAGGTCTACACTAGTATAAATAAGTTATGCTCTCAAAAGCGATGGATTGAGTTTGTAAGTACGTAAGCGAAGTTTATGAACACTTGCCTTTTCTCTTCTGCTCTCTGTTGCTGCTGCTGCTACCTGCAGTTAGACTCACAGCAGCAACAACAACAGCAGAGAGCAGAAGCCAGCATGTAAGTGTTATTTACATAACCTTCTGGTGTACTTACAAACTTTCCAATCCATCGTTTTATGAGAGCATAACCTATATATACTAGTGTAGACCTTTGGTATCATTTCGGGCATTATTAGTGGGGTCATTTAAGAGATACAAACGTGGGTCCATTAGCCCCGCCGCTAAGCTATTCAGCGGCTAACGCTACTCTACGCTAACTCTCCCAATGTTAGACCCAGGCGAAAAAAGCTTCTGGGGGGGTGTTTGGCTCGAGGTCATGGTGCAAAGGACCCTAGGGTAAATTACTCCGAACCATCACTTTAAAGTACTAAATGTATTATTCTAAAAAATGACTTTGTTTACAAAGTGTTGCATTTTATTTACAGAGGTCTTGGATTGTAGGATTAAATAAATGGTGGATGTTATACGACACTACAGTACTGTTAATGTCAATGATGTGGAATGTGTGCAAAGTAGGGCTGCTCCCTTTTAGTCAATTAGTCGACTAATCTGTGATTTTGGTCTTAGTCAACTTAGATTTCTTTAGTCCATTAGTCATGTCTGATGTTTTTTTTCGCGCTGAATGACTTATTTCCAAGAAACGTACGAGCACATCTCTGGTAAACACAAGAATTAAAGTGGTGCTTTTAGCATGACTCTTAACGGAGAAACTCAGATTTACAGATCTGTCGATTAATTGGTGATGGCACAATGGATATGACACATGCCTTTGGTGTGGGAGACCTTGGTTCGATTCCCACTGTGACACTGTGATTACCCTGCAAACGGGAAGTGCATCACTCCATCGGGCTGCCGCCATAATAAAACCGCTGTTGAATCTTCTTGTCTTTTGTCGGCAGATCATGAAGGCGTCTCTGTTTGCGGATGATGAAGAGGAGAGCGACATGTTCCAGAGTCAGGGAGCGATGAAAGTCTCCACGGACGTCTCGTCTCCTCGCCTCGTCCTGCCGGGATCTCAGGGCCGACCCTCCGGTACGAAACTCAAACTTGCATCCACTTCCTCTTTTATTTTGGTAACCTTTTATTTATTCAGGGATGTTCCTCTCTCTCCCGCTCTCTCTCTCTCTGTGTTTTTTTTCTCTCTCTCTCTGTTTTTTTCTCTCTCTCTCTGTTTTTTCTCTCTCTCTCTGTCTCTGTGTCTCTTTTTCTCTCTCTGTCACTCTCTTTCTCTCGGTTTCTCTCTCTGTCACTGTCTGTGTGTCTCTCTCTCTGTGTCCCTCTCTCTCTTTTTCTATCTTTCTCTATCTTTCTCTCTCTCTCTCTCTCCCTCTCTCCCCCTCTCTCTCTCTCTCTCTCTCTGTGTCTCTCTCTCTCGCTTTTTCTCTGTGTCTCTTTTTCTCTCTCTGTCACTCTCTCTTTTTCTCTCTGTTTCTCTTTTTCTCTCTCTGTCACTGTCTCTCTCTCTCTTTCTCTTCTCTCTCTCTCTCTCTCTCTCTCTCTCTCTCTCTCTCTCTCTCTCTCTCTCTCTGCAGTGGGAGGTCTCCTTCAGACTCGTTTTACCTCCGGCCTCTTCTCTCAGATGTCAGACTCTCCCCGTCCTCCTCTTCTTCCTCCTTCTCTGTCCCGGGGGTCTCCAGCAGCTGCCGAACAGTCCCGGTCGTTACACTGGGCCGGACCGGGCCCTTCGTCCTTCATGCTGCCCTCCCGAACGCCAGAGCCTACCGTCAGGACGGTTGGCGTCCGTCTGCTGGGTGGCCCTGTCCCCCTCAAAGAGTCGGTCACTCAGGGGAAGGTTCGTACTCACTTTGGTTTATATTTGTATGATTTGAGAAAAAACATCTCAGGTCAAAGAATGAACGATGTACATGTACGGAGTTTCATTCACTTTGTGAAATGATGGTGGAGCACGTATTTGTATAACTGGAGTAACTCTGGATCTACGGAAGAACATTTTTAGGATAAAGCCTGACCGCTCTGTGTGTTTCCGTTCTCTTTGGGAAACGACAAACTTCGAGCTAGCAGTCTACATGCTGAAAATGTCTTGTCTGAAAAGTTTAGAAGATTTGGACGGTGCAACAAGTCAGATCTGCTTGGTTCTTTCAGGGAATGATAGTAAAAATTTACAAAGAATATGTTTAGGGCATTTCCTCTCTAACTGGGACGTTTTGGGACCGATTGGTGGGATTACTTGCAGAGTTTTCTTTTGGGGGGGGGGGGTGTAAATGTTCCACCAAAACAAGCTCCTTTCTGAGAGTATTTAGCAGAGCCACCGTCGCTGCGTCCGGAGCTTAGCGCCGCCCAAGACCATTGTGATTGGTTAAAAGAAATGCCAACAACCCAGAGCATCTTTTTCTCCTATCCCAGAATGCATCTGTGGTGTAGTGTTAGAAAAATGATGCTTAGAACGGTTTTGCTAAACCATTTGTATCCAAACTGCTGTTTCTGTTTTAGTATTTGTTTTAGTATTTAGTATTTCTGTTTTAGTATTTCTGTTTTTAGTATTTGTCTTTCATGCGTTAATCATGAAAGCTGAGTGACCTTGTAAAGAGCACAGGATGTATCCTGAGGGCAGAGTGCATAATGTGGAGGAGATGCCAGGCATGACCAGAGATTAGAAGAAGAAAAGCTACTGATTGCATGAACCGAATAACTGAACTTGACTAACAACTCCTTTTTAAAAAGACACTTTCGTCACTTTCTGTACTTATGCTGAAGTGCTGTAAACTGACTCTACTTGCTGCAAGTAAACAAACTTTTAAGAACTCCAGTGATTTTGTCCATTCTTTGATAAATAATTATCCTAACCTGTAGCCAGACCTTCCGCTGTGGAGATAGAGATGGAAATGCGAGACTGTTGGAGTAACAAAGACACAAAAAACTAATATGTCTGTTCATTTATGTTGTTGTCTTGCAGGGGAGTTTGTTGATGGACGCCGCGCTGTTTGCGGGTCGTTCCTTTCGGGTTGGGTGGGGTCCCGGCTGGACGCTGGCACACTGCGGCCACCGGCTGAGCTCACCGCCGACCAAACGGCTCGACCGTCAAGAACTGACCAAAACGGACTACAGCTTCCTGCCAAAACCTGCCAGGAAACCGTAAGACACACACCATACACACATCCCTTTACTACTACTATCCCTGTACTACTATACTTGTCAAAATAGTTGGCAATTAATTTAAGAGCTGACAGCTAGTTGATTAATCTTCACACACATTCACCATGCATTGTGACATCCCTACCATCTCTGTATAAAACCAAAATCTCAATGCTTAATTTTTTTTTTTATCAGATCAGATTTATTTGGACTGTTCCCATGACCTTTTTAAATGTGGCCTATATCAGATTCCAGTGTGAACCGTTTGCGGTTTCGAACTGACCCGCATGCGCAAAACACCAATAACGATGACATCAGACGCAACACGCTGTTGCACTGAAGTTAGGGAGGTTATGGAGGAAGTCAGCATTTTCGCTTTTTCAAAATGTTTGTGTAATGGCAGCCGTAACATTAATGAGCAGGTGCTGAGGAGGAGGAGAAGAAGAAGGAAGAGAAAGAGAGACAAATTGGATATTAATTAGAGGTGTGAATCTTCACTGATCTCCCGATTTGATTACGATTATCATGTCTTCGATTCGATATCTCGATGCATCACGATGCGTCAAATACATTTTTACTATTAAAGCCTTGTAGGATATTTCATTCTAGGGATGCACCGAATATTCGGCCACCGAAAAGTTTCGGCCGAAATTGGCCCAAAAGGGCATTTCCGGTTTTCGGCCGAAATACCTTTATCACCGAAACAATACGGCCGAAAATGTTGTGATGACGCAAACAGAAACCGCGACCTGCGTCCTGTGTCAGTACCCGATCCACCTGCAAAGCGTCTCCTAGGCAACGAGGTTGAGACGGACCACGGAGTGAAAACAATGAAAAGTACGCTCTTAGTCTGTCGGCACACGTTTCAGTGAGATCTGTTCGGATCCTCTGCACTTCATCGCGACTGTACTTGATCCGCGTTATAAAGACCATTACTTGGATGGCGGAAAAAAAAAGGAGCGCGAGAAATGAGCCAGGCGGCGACCATGGATGGCGGGAGAACCAGCGGGGAGACGGGGCGGAGCGGCGCAGGAATCAGCGAAAAAAAAGCGTTTCGCCCTGCAAGGGCGAGAGCAGCCCCCTGGTATCGTGTCCTGCAGGCGAAGTACGACAATTTTCGTGCAATAATAACCAGCAGGTAAGCCACTGTTCTTAGGCTGTGTGTGTATGTTGTATATATGTATGTGTATATAGATATATATGCTCATATATATATATATATATATATATATATATATATATATATATATATATATATATATATATATATATATATATATATATATATATATGTATATATATATATATATATATCTATATATATATATATATATATATATATATATATATATATATATATATATATATATATATATATATATATCTATCTATCTATCAGATTATCGCCATATTTCTGCTAGATATTTTTTTAATAAAACTTTAATATTAATGTATACAATTGCAATGCCTTGATTTTAGTAAAGTTAGTACACAGTCATAGCCATAAATGCAATGGTACTAATAATTGGCATAATTTCTTTCGGGGTTTCGGTTTTCGGTCTTGGTTTCCTCTTTTTTCGGTTTCGGCCAAGAATTTTCATTTCGGTGCATCACTATTTAATTCATAGGTTTTCAAGCTTCAAAAACAAAACATTCTGCAGTGCTCTAATACTAAATAAATTGGATACATAAAACTACAGCAAACACACCAGAATATGTAAACAGAAATGCTGTTAGGCCTACATTAAATTGTAAACAGAAATAATGGATCATGAGCCGGCCGATTATCGATGCAGCATCGTCCATGTCCACGATTCCATGCATCGATTATTAATTTCAACACCTCTAATATTACGGTCTGTGTCTTGGGCTAACTCCTGCCGGAGCATCATTGTGACAAATGTCGATGTAGGTTGACGTAAAAGTCGAATCAAATCCGCCTCGGTTGTTCACACTGCGGCCGCATTGAAAAAAAATCTGACCTGGGTCTGATTCAGGAGCACATATGGAAGTGGCCCAAATCTGATTTGAGTGTTTACACTTCTGAAGAAGTCTGACCTGGTCACTTGACCCCAAAGAAAATCTGATTTGGGCCACTTTTGCCTGCGGTCTGAACGTAGCCTAAGACACACCAAAGGAAACCATCTGGTGCGTCCTCTCTTCCAGGCTGATAGAAAGCTCCTATAAGGTTGTGTTGGAGCAGCTGGTGGGTCTGGGGCCTCCAGCTGTGAAGAGCCGACTGGAGGAAGAGGAGGAAGACGAGGAGAGCCAGGCGGTGCTGCAGCGCCCTCTGGAGATCTGTCTGAAGCACAGCATCGTCGACATCACAGACGCCTCCGCCTGCCCTCTGGTGCGGCCGCAGCCCGGCGTGGCGGCGCTGCACGAGTACGCCGAGTGGATCGTCGAACTGGGCGACAAGCAGCGAGACACCGACCGTAAGTGAGGGAGCGTTCAGAGGGCGAGTCTTCACAGACATACAAGTTTGAGAAATTATTTGATTTTCTTCGGGAATAGCTTAAAGTCCCCTTCCACTCAAAAATGTGTTTTAGTCCCCTTCAGTGTCCAACTGTGACTATACAGACTTGTATCTGTGCAGCGTTTTGTCACTAAAGATTCCTCTATTGAAGGGGAAGATGTGTGTGCACTTCCCTGAAATCTAAGATTCAAATGTCAGTGTTAGATGCCGCTCTGTACTCTGATAAAAGATAGTTTTGGTATTTTTAAACCTGGACTCTATTTTCCCGAAACATTGGTCTCTAATAGCAGTTACACACCAACCAGACGGCCGACAGTCGGCAGAAAAGGCAGTCTGACTGATCAGTCTCCTCGAGTCGGTCCAAAAAGTTCCTCAGAACACACCGAAGAGACGAGACGTAATACATCTCCATAGCAGCAGGCGGCACTAATCTGTGTTGTTGCCCAAAAAATGAAAACCGGCAGCTGATTGGACAAAGAAGAGGGGGGAGAATCTTTGAAATTGGTCCAGTATTGAGAAGTGTCTGACTACATTATGGAAAGGTTTCGCCTCCTGCTTAATACTGGATCCATTTCAAAGATTGTTGTTCCTCTCAGTCATAGACACGAAAACATGGGAAAATAGGTTCCAGGTTGGGGGGGAAAACCAAGTTACCCTTTAAGTCTGAGTGACCTGGATTGTAGGTACCTTAGATGCAATTTTACAAGAAACCCAAGCAAACGTGCCAAAAATTGGCATCTCAATTTGCTGCATTCAGACATGATTGTGCCATTTCAATTTCAAATCACTTTATTCATCCCCAGGGGGCAATTAAATGACACAAAGAGCAGTATATTCCACCACATACAGTAAATCATTAATAAAATAAATAAGTAAATAAGTTTTATTTATATATATATATATATATATAATATATATATATATATATATATATATATATATATATATATATATATTCGTCCAATCAGCTGCCGGTTTTCATACAGTAAATCATTAATAAAATAAGTAAATAGTTATATATATAAATGAATAAATAAATAAATAAAAAGGGGGATGGGATGAGTTCATCAGTTTATGGAGTGTTTTAGTGCAGTCCAAAGATTTTTTGTGGGGGGAGAGCTAGGAGTTTAGGAGCTGGACAGCCCTGGGGACAAAGGTCACCTTCCTCCTCTGGGTCTTAAAGCGTAGTCTGCGCCTTGAGGGGGAGCCATTCATTCTGTCTCTCTCTCTCTCTCCCCCTCTGTCTCTCCCCCCCAGCCCTCCTGGGTCACTGGGCCGAGGTCTGGACCTTGTGCGAGGCCCTGTGGGGCCGGCTGGGCCCCGCAGATCAGGAGCCAGACGTCGAGACGGCCAGCGAGTACGAGCAGCAGCTGGAGAGGAGGCGAACCTTCTCGGCCTGGCTGTCCCGCGGAGCCACCTGCAGGGTGGAGGAGGAGGTGGCGTTGGCCGGGAAGGGTCGGCACACGGACGCCATCTTCAGCTACCTGACGGGCAACCGCATCAGTGAGGCGTGTCGACTGGCTCAGAAAGAAGGTGAGGAGGGTTAAAACTCTGCAGAAGGACAAACAAGAGTGAGGGGTTTATTCACTCCTTTAGGGTTTCTGTGGAGTTTTAAAATGTCTAAAATTTAAAAATCTAAATTTTAGGTTTAAAAAAACGAAATATTCAGTAGATAGTAGACCAGAAGCTGTCTGGGTAGAGATTTAATAAGCATAATTAAGTGCTAAGGGGCTCATGAAATGTTTTAATAGTCTGATTTAATGTTGATTTAGACCCCAGGAAGACTATGTGGCCGTCTAGGCGTCGGCTAATAAACTTATAACCGAATTTGATTTTGCTAACCTGTAGCTGTTTGTCCCCAGGAGACCACCGTCTGTCCCTGCTGCTGTCTCAGGCCATGGGCTCTCAGTACTGCCGGGACCTGCTGGCCCTTCAGGTTGCCGACTGGAACCGCATGCAGACCGACAGCTACCTGCCCGAGGAACGGCTGCGCATCTTCACGCTGCTCGCCGGGAAACCTGTACGCCATGTTTTTTTTAATTTCCTGTTTGTTCAGAGAACGCAAAGCCAAACCGAAAAACTTTTGATGACATTTACTGGCAGGTTTACGCACGTGATAAATGTTCAAGGTGTGTCACAATTTCAAATTGAAAAAAACTTTCAAAATGTCAATTTTGACTATCGAAACCAAAAGCAGGATCAGCGATTCCCCTAGTAATTGTTTTGTCTCTTTACTCCCGCCTACTTCCGCACTTCTCAAGGGAAAAACACCGACAGACACAGCGTAGCCTACCGGCTGGTAGCATTAGGGATGCACCGAATCCAGGATTCGGCTTCAGATTCGGCCAAATATTGGGCTTTGTGACAGGGTTTGGTTTCTGCTGAACCTTAGAATATTTTCCCACATATTTTTTACATTTGTCACTTTTTTCAAAGTTCTTATCAATTGTTTTTTCTTCAAATTCTATAATCAGGGTTCATACGTTTTGAAAAAAACTGGAAAAGTTATGGAAATCTGAAAAATGCAAATTCCAGGCCTGGAAAGGTTTTGGAAACATAAAAAGACCCAGAAAGTTTAGGAAAAGTCATGCAATTCTTTTAATACATTATAATAATGTGATTAATAAATGTATTTCACGCCATCCTAACCTCAACGTTCTATACGACTCCCACTATGAACCACAGACATTATCATTCATTTTCTAGTTAAACCTCTGAGGGGAAACTTTAACACAGATTTGTTTTCTTTCGACTGACATTTTCAGGAATACATAGCCATGGAAATTTGCCAAAAACTCTTGGAAAAGTATTTGTTAAAATGCGTATGAGCCCTGTATAAAATTGTAGCCTGACAAGCCAGACCCACATCAAGATGTCAAGATCTAGATTTCTAGGCTAATAAAATTGACTAAAACACCCAAATTCAATGAAAGTAGTGAACTGATTATTTATTTAACTTGTTGAGCGTTGTAGTGAACCATCCTCACTAATTTTTTTCGACAATTTCTTTGAAAAAAAAAAAAAGAAAACTTTTTGAAAATGGGTTAAATTTGACCCGAGGACAAAAGGAGGGTTAAATCAACGTTATAAAGTGAGTTTCCATCTTCTTTAGAGTCTGTAGTTTGATGCTAATGGCGTTTCCTGTCCTTCCCTGCAGGTGTGGCAGTCGTCTGACTCGGTCGTGAACGTGTGCTCTGAGTTGGACTGGAAGCGCTGTGTCGCTGTCCACCTCTGGTTCATGTTGCCTCCAACCGCCTCCGTGGCGGACGCCCTTGCCAGATATGAAGCCGCCTTCCAGGTGAGCTGCTACTTCTCGGTCTGTTGACCCGCCAGTAAATCTCCTCCACTGGATGACTCTCGTCTTAAGGGGTGAAGATTGGTGACATTCCCTCTTTGGTGTTTAGCCTAGTGACGTCACTGCTGCTACGTCCTTTATTTTTACGGTCTGTTTTACTCACAGCGGTTTACTCAGAATAAGAAATGGGGTTTATTGCCCCAGTAATTTACCCTACGTGGGTTTATTTCCACGGTAAGTTACCCTACATGGGTTTATTGCCACAGTAAGTTACCCTAGTTAACCTACGTGGGTTTATTGCCACAGTAAGTTACCCTAGTTAACCTACGTGGGTTTATTGCCACAGTAAGTTACCCTACATGGGTTTATTGCCACAGTAAGTTACCCTACGTGGGTTTATTGCCACAGTAAGTTACCCTACATGGGTTTATTGCCACAGTAAGTTACCCTACGTGGGTTTATTGCCACAGTAAGTTGCTCTACGTGGGTTTATTGCCACAGTAAGTTACCCTACGTTGGGTTTATTGCCACAGTAAGTTACCCTAGTTACCCTACGTGGGTTTATTGCCACAGCATCGTTACCCTACGTCGGTTTATTGCCACAGTAAGTTAACCTATGTGGGTTTATTGCCACAGTAAGTTACCCTTACGTGGTTTTATTGCCACAGTAAGTTACCCTACGTGGGTTTATTGCCACAGTAAGTTACCCTACGTGGGTTTATTGCCACAGTAAGTTGCCCTACGTGGGTTTATTGCCACAGTAAGTTACCCTACGTGGGTTTATTGCAACAGTAAGTTGCCCTACGTGGGTTTATTGCAACAGTAAGTTGCCCTACGTGGGTTTATTGCCACAGTAAGTTACCCTACGTGGGTTTATTGCCACAGTAAGTTGCCCTACGTGGGTTTATTGCCACGGTAAGTTGCTCTACGTGGGTTTATTGCCACAGTAAGTTAGCCTACGTGGGTTTATTGCCACGGTAAGTTACCCTACGTGGGTTTATTGCAACAGTAAGTTGCCCTACGTGGGTTTATTGCCACAGTAAGTTGCCCTACGTGGGTTTATTGCCACAGTAAGTTAGCCTACGTGGGTTTATTGCCACAGTAAGTTACCCTACGTGGGTTTATTGCCACAGTAAGTTACCCTACGTGGGTTTATTGCCACAGTAAGTTACCCTAGTTACCCTATGTGGGTTTATTGCTACTTAGCATAAGAAGGCTGAATGGGTTGAGTGCAGAATTCAAAATATAAATATGAATGATTCTTTTCACTTTGTCCTTTTGGCTGTTACAAGCCTTCAGTCTACAGATGTTGTCACATGACACAGAAAGATTCAAGTGACCGTCCTGCTCCACTGATCATCGATGTTGTGGTTGTTTCTGTCCTGCAGGGCTCGTGTGAGGCGGGAAAGTATGCCTGCGCCCCCCTGCCTCCGTACCTGGAGGCGATGCAGCCGGACATGGACGATGAGGAGGAGGAGTCTAAACGGCCGCTGCACGACCTCTGCTTCCACCTGCTCAAACTCTACAGTGACAGGTAAATCAGACACACCTGTCACTCACCTGTCTGCAGCTTCCCTGGTGGTCCTGATGTAACAAAAACAGTATTAAGCTGTTTTAAACTATAGTGTGTGTGTGTGTGTGTGTGTGTGTGTGTGTGTGTGTGTGCATACTCCTGTTTATGAATAATGTACTGAAAATTCATTAGTTTATTGGGATTTATGTGTCAATGTTTAACGGCATCTTTGTATTTTTTCAAGATTTATTTTGGGCAATTTAGGCCTTTAATAGACAGGACAGCTGAAGACATGAAGGGGGAGAGAGAGGGGGGAATAACATGCAGCAAAGGGCTGCAGGTCGGAGTCAAACCAGCAGCGTCGAGGAGTAAACCTCTATATATGGTCGCCTGCTCTACCAACTGAGAGTACATGACTATCTGGTAAGCTGTTAAGTAAAACCATTAATTCTTCAGATAGTTGTGTGTTTGTGTGCCGTCCTGCAGACACTACAGCCTCCAGCAGCTGTTGGACCCCCTGACGGTCACCTGGGAGCGTCTGGATTACCGTCTGAGCTGGCACCTGTGGGGCGTCCTGCAGGCGCTGCACTACAGCCACCTGAGCGCCTCGCGACAGGGACTCCTCCACGCTAGCTACGCCGCTCAGCTGGAGAGCGCCGGCCTCTGGGACATGGCCGTCTTCATCCTGCTGCACATCCCCGACCACACGTACGTTACAGCTCATCTTCTTTAATTACAAACACGGAAACAGAACCGGGAGGTTATTTACCCTTGTGTTGTCTTCCCGTCGACCACGCACCTTTTTGTTTTTCTCGGTTTTTAATTTTTTTTCTCGGTTTTTTATTTTTTTTTCACGTTTTTTGAGCTTTTCCTGACTTTTTTGTCACTCTTTTCAATGTTCTTTTTATATATATATATATATATATATATATATATATATATATATATATATATATATATATATATATATATATATATAAAGAAATCTAATGCTATGAAATTGAATACTTGTGAAGAGCGTTGTAGGGAACCATCCACGTTATTTCTTTTGAAAATTTGGTTGAAAGAAACCCGAATTTCTGATATAGAAACTTTTTTGAAAATGGGTCAGATTTGACCCGAGGACAACAGGAGGGTTAAAGGGAGTTTGTTCTAGGGCTGCCCCTTCTGAGTCGATTAGTTGACTAATATTTCTTCGGTCAATTAGTCATTTTTTATGCTTTTTTTCATGCTGAATAATTTATTTCCAAGAAACTTCTAAACCCATATCTGCTTACACAAACATAACATATTTTGAAAGAGGTGCTTTTGCATGATTCTTTGTAGAGAAACTCAGTTCAGACCCAAGATTCACGACTAAACAAGAGAAGCAGATCCAGCAAAAACTGTCCTGTCCTGTTAGTAGTGTCCTGAGGAGTGTCTCGGGACACTGTCCTGTACACTGTCCTGTGACTCCCAGACACTGTCCTGTGACTACCATGACTGTCCCGGGACACTCCTCAGGACACTACTACAGGACAGTTTTTGCTGCCACTGCTGCTGCGAAACGAGTTGAAACTTGAAGCTACTTGCAAGACGGTGTATCATCTCTGTACAGCAACAACTCTCTGTACTTCAGTTCCAACTTTTGACTTTTCAGGCTCTTTTTTTTTCTTAGCTGGATATCATTTGATATATTTTCTTTGTGTGTGTTCAGTCAGCGGGAGCGAGCGGTGAAGGAGATGCTGACCCTCCACTGCCCCCTGCAGGAGACGGACGAGTCGGTCCGAAGGGAGCGCTTCCTGACCGAGAAGCTGCTGATCCCAGAGCAGTGGATCCACGAGGCCAAAGCCACCCGAGCTCGCCGCGACAGCGACCGACACCAAGAGGCTCTGCACCTGTACCGGGCCGGATACTGGAGCCAGTGTCACCGGCTGCTCATCCAACACCTGGCCTCAGGTCAGGAAAAAACTATGGAACAGATCAGTTTAAACTGGTTTTAACAGTGTTTGAACCTCTAATCTAATTCTATTTTAATGTAAATTACATTATAATCCTCCAACAAAAATAGATTAATTAAAAAATTAAATCAAATTTAAAGAAAATATTGAAATAAAGTGAACAATCAGTAGCTTTAAATATGTGCATAATATTCAACAGTCAAATATACAAACTTATTGTTCAATTATTTTATTTATTATTTATTTGAATTGTCCAAATCAGTGCTGAAAACGTCTGATATGGAAAAATAAATAATTCCTGTCAGCGTTCTAATAAAAGAAAAAGGCCCAAATATAAACACTGAACATGTTTCAAGCCAGTCAAGTTTTTGAGTAAAAAAAAAAAAAAGCTGTGAAAAGTGTTATCTTGGGGGAGTAAGCTTTGCATTTTAAAGTTATTAAACTACACAAATGTCTTGTCCCACCCGTAGACTGCATCATCAACGACAACCACGACTACCTGTTGGAGTTCCTGGAGGGGCTGGCGGTGCCTGAACACAGCGCCACCATCCAGGACTGGGACACTGCCGGGAGGGTTTACCTGGACTACATCCGGGTAGTAAAGACTCTGCAGGACATCCAGCAGGTACTGACGCTCACATATGTCACTTTATTTTCAAATGTTTTTATGTTCAATATGGATTTGTTACCATGTTGCAAAATGATGAACATGAACCTGAAATGACTCATCACAGGCTAACATGTTAGCATGCAGCCAATGCACAGTCATGACTTCCCCTGGCTTTTAAAGTAAAGGTTTTGATGCCAACAATAGGGTTAGCTATCCTTTGGGGTTTGTTTCGATACCGGTGCTAAAACGATACTTTTAAAACGGTGCCGGTGCCAGAACCGATAGAAATATGTATTTATTTAAAAAAGAAAAAAGGAGCACAAAACGACAGTCGGCAACATTTAAGAACGGCTTGTTTATTAAAGGGTATTTTACCATAACTTGAATGCACCACGAGGCTGGCGAGTTTCAAGTGAACGCACCGTCTGTGTTGTTTTTCCCGACAACAGCAGCTGCCGACTGTTACATCTCAGTGTTTGAATCCTCTACAGGGAAATACAGTCACACCTTTTAGCGTTAGCTGTCAGCATTTTAGCTAACGGTAGGCTAACCTCACCTGCTGCCAAGTGTATTATGTTAACTAGCGCCACGTGCAGCGATGCGAACTGTTGCCTCTAACGTCTGTTTCGGAGCATCAGAGGGCAGCGCAGGCATTTCAGTAGCACCGAAATGAGGCACCGAAATCCGCGTTACTATTCGGTCTCGTAGATACCGGTTGTTAAGGCACCGGTGCCGTATTAGCACCAGGTTTTGGTACCCAGCTCTAACCGAGAATGGCTTTTATTGTGAAATAGATGCAGGAAGAGTTAAGTGGTAATCACTCTGGGTTAAAGAGTGGTTAAAACCTTGTTTCCACCAAGCAGTCGGGTTCAGTTTGCGACAGTTATTTTTCAGGTTTTGTTTTTGCGTAGAAGTTAAAAGAAGTACCTGCAAATTGTGTTTGTGTTCCGGCAGATGGATAACGCTGGTTACGAGTTGGAGCGTCTCTACACCGACGTGACGTCTCTGTGCAGCAGAATCGAGCTCCTGCCCTGCCGCACCGCCAGAGACCGCCTCGCCCAATCAGGTAAGAGCGTGCCTGTTTAAACCAGCGACAAAAAGTCCTCCAACCGAAACAACAGCAGCTGGATTCACTGACACACCTGTTCTCTGATTGGTTGAAGTTAGATGAAGGTGAGGATTAGATTTAAGACTTGAGGCTAGACAGAGAGAGTGAACTTCATTTAAACGGTGTGAGATTAAAATATCTGGTACGGTGAGTTTATCGGACTCCAGACAGGAAGGTTTTCTGGTGACGCTTCACTTTTTCATTGTTGTGGCTGCAGGAACAGAAACGTTACAGGTGAGCGGAAGCTGCAGTCACTTGCACCTAATTAACCTAGAAAGGGGGGAATCATAAAACCCACAGTGCCTGCAATTTGTGTCAAACAGCACACCCCTTCTTATTGTCATAACTCGGTAAAATGTGAAAACCCAGATATGGTATCATATCTATCCAGAATAAACCTCCTTGAAGGACAATACCAGCGCAAAATGGACCTAGTGGTTAATAACATATGTACCGTGTCGACCGTTCTCTGGGACATGTTTTCATGCTAATCTAATGCATCTCTAACTTGAAACAAGCTACCGCAAACTGGTGATTAGCTGCTAACGCTAGCTTTCGGGGCAGAAGGTAAATCTCTATTTCTACACCACTAACAAGGCTCAAAATATCACCACGCTTCCACGGTAGCATCATGAGGGTCCCTACATGTACACCGAAACACTGAGAACTCTGTAAGTGTACAGAAAGTTTATTAAAAAGCCATCTTGGAAAACAGTCATGACCATTCGAACCACGAACGCTTTGCTTGAGCTATGTTACTGGTTCCACGGCGTTCGTCAGGGAACATTTGACTCGGCACACGTTATTAACTCCTAGGTTCATTTTGTGCCGGAATTGTCCTTTAATCAACTTCAAATCTGAGAAAAATAAGGCTGCAGATGTTAACTTTTCTTCAGTGTCAAATTAATCCACCGATAGTTGTCAGTACAATGGACTTTTTTTTTCTAAAGTTTTCCAGCTTTTCTATTCCACTTACACATATATATGTAAACTTCACTTGGTGGCTCAGGCTGCCCTGTACCTTCAAAATAAAAAGCACTAACAAGTAACTACAATAAAGACACTGATGTCATAATGAAACCGCTTATACAGATGTACAATTCAAACAAAACAGCAACAAAATACTTAAGTACATTTTTAACTATATAACAAAACGAGGAATAGCTCCAAAAATAACACAACTGTTTTCATGTTTCACCATCAATATTTCAAACCAAGGCACCGCAGATGGAGAAATAATAATAATAATAATAACAACTTAGACTTATATAGCACCTTTCATGCTACCCAAGGTCGCTTAACACCTACAAAAGAAAGGGGGGGCGTGAGAAAATGAGTTTATTAATGAAAGGGAGAGAGGTTGTGTTGATAGATAGTTGCTCTCAAAAGGTCTCAAAGTGATGGCTGAAGCCAGAGAGGGATTCTTCAGACAGAATCGAGTTCAGTAACTCATCTCAACAGGAAAGCATCGTGCAGGAAAAGAGTTTGGATTGAGACGTCTTGCCAAGTCATCGTCTTGTTTTCAGATCGTAGTGAAAGAAAAGTCTCATGAAGCTGAAGTTCAGAAAGTTCAGGTAGGAGGGTGAAGTCAGCTGCTGCTGTTTGCTGAGAGTGGAAACCTAACCAAGCTGCCCCCCCCCTCCTTCCCTCCCTCCATGTAGAAATGGCGAAGCGTGTGGCGAACATCCTGCGGGTTGTGCTGAGTCTGCAGCAGGGCGACGCAGCCTCCGACTCCCTCAGCATCCCGCTCACCCAGATGGCGCCGCACATCACCCGCCTGCCGATGCCAGAGGACTACACGCTGGAGGAGCTGCGAGGCCTCACGCAGTCATACCTGCGACAGCTCATCGTCAGCCAATGAGGGCACAGAACAGAAAGCAGAAAAGCGCAGACATGTTCACATCAGATAAATAAAAAAAGGTGTTGAAATTTCAGCCGCTCAAACATCATGAAATTCTGATGCAGAACGTTTTTTTATTTTATTTTTTTTGAAAGAGAAAGGAGCAAAAAAAACGAACTTGAAGACAAGTTGAAGGCGTTTCTTTCTGAGGACAAGAACAGTTTCGATTCTGGAGTTTATTAACTTCAGATTTGGAGGCACAAAATCTCCGATACTTCATTCCTCATCGTCTGTGTGTGTTTGTTCGTCGCTTTCTGGGAGAACGTTAAAAGATAAACAACCGTAAGTGACACGAAATTACTCTGAATTTAAACCAACGCACAGCGAGGTTCTATTTTATCTAGGGATGCACCGAATCCAGATTTTTGGGGTTCGGCCGAATACCGACTCCTCCCATCCTCAGTCCATGAACACAGTGAACACATGAATGAAGTAAACAGGGACTGTCCTTCCTTTGCCGTACCTGAAGTTGCTGCATTCTGGCTGCTGTCTGGAGATTCCTTCGTGCACAACTCGTATTCTTTCAGATGTTTCGTACCAAATGTAACAGCGGCCATGTTGTGTATAGTTTCGGGTCCTCGCCACCACCAGACCAATCAGCATTTGAACAGATTGAACATGTAGCTGGACTTGAATGGCCTTCTTTTGACTGAAAGTACTGCCAAACAACAACTTTTCTGCTCACAGGATCCATTGCCACGTTCTCACAGCCTGCTGCATTCAACGCTCCACCTACGTAAACACCTTCCCGTCATCAACGGCGCCGTCATTACGGTGACCAGCGTAGCCGAGAGAAATTCTAAGGTTCGGCAGAAACCCAACACCGTCAAAAAGCCCAATGTTCAGCCGAATCCTGGATTTGGTGCATCCCTGATAATTTGTAATCGTAGCTGAAACATGCAAACTTTGTGTTTCAGGAATAAAAGTTACACACAGAGTCATTTCCAAGTTCTGCTATTGTTTATATTTTAAAATTCTCCCGGGGAAAAAAAAACCATGTCTTTCTCTTAAACAGAGGTTCTTCCTCGCCATGTTTGAATAGCGTCTTGTAACGGCACTACACATGTGCGAGTGGGCGTGTAAATGTAACCTTTCAGTTACTCGTTTGACCTCCTGACCCCCAAAGAAAAGTGCCGTGTTATTGATGAGCTCTGACAAACAAAATCAACAAAAACCCATCTCTGGCTTCTGACGTCATATATTTTTTTCATTCAAAGATTTGGTTTTATTATACAAGTACATAAGAACAGCCGTTAGCTTAGCGTAAAGTGTGACAGTAGCATCTGTTCATCTGTCGATATGTGAATAAAGACGATTATCTTAATATTAAAGACGAGCGGTGATGTCGTGCAAACGAGTTTCGATGTGCACAGACTTTTGTTTTGGAGACGACTCGGAGGAAAGCTACAACATGCTAAGTGTTAAATGCTTACTGGTCTATTTTTGTAGATTTCTTGTTTCTCGGTTTGAATGTAAATCGGACGCGTTTCTTTTCTTTTTTAGCACTTCATTACAGTTTGGTTGTCAGATTTTCTCTAAAAGTGAAGAGTTTCCTTCCAAAAACGAGCTGCCAACCAGAGATTTATCTGCATGTAATTATATAAATATTGTATATTTTTGGAAAATCCAACCGGGAGTATCAGGTCATTTTTATTCTCCACCTTTAATTAATACATTGGATGCAAAGTGTTTTAGAATGAAACTCTTCACTTATCTTTGAATTGGTCTTTTCTTTTTCTTTTTTTTTTTTGTAGATTAAATGTCAGTTTTCCAAGGATATTTTTCTTTTTTTGCAGTTTCTCAACAAACGGGATGCTCTGTATGATGTCTGTTTGTTCTCCTGTTAAACAAACTCTGTTTGTGTAGTTTATATGGATGGATACTGCTTTGTGTGTGGGTGTGTTTGTGTGTGTGCGCGTGCATGTTTCCTGATGATTTTGTTGATAATATTTTTTAATAAAGTCAAGTAGAAATAAACTGTTTTTTCATGTTATTTGCCTGGGAAAACCCTGGTGAACTTCTGGCAAATTTGAGATTTGCGCTGCAAGTCCGTCCGGCCAAGAGCCCATTCAAGCCCATTTCCAATGTTTCCAAATCGAGGCACCAATCACAACCGTTGAGGCGGGCTTTTCACCAATCACAACCCTTGAGGCGGGCGTTACACCAATCACAACCCTTGAGGTGGGCGTTACACCAATCACAACCGTTGAGGACTTTACACCAATCACAACCGTTGAGGAGGGCTCTACACCAATCACAACCGTTGAGGTGGACTTTACACCAATCACAAATCGGCGCTAGAGGGCTTTACACCAATCGCAACCGTTGAGGAGGGCTTCTACACCAATCACAACCGTTGCGGAGGGCTTTAACCAATCGCAACCGTTGAGGAGGGCTTTACACCAATCACAACCGTTGAGGAGGGCTTTACACCAATCACAACCGTTGAGGAGGGCTCTACACCAATCGCAACCGTTGAGGAGGGCTTTACACCAATCGCAACCGTTGAGGAGGGCTCTACACCAATCACAACCGTTGAGGAGGGCTCTACACCAATCACAACCGTTGAGGAGGGCTTTACACCAATCGCAACCGTTGAGGAGGGCTCTACACCAATCACAACCGTTGAGGAGGGCTTTACACCAATCATAACCGTTGAGGAGGGCTTTACACCAATCACAACCGTTGAGGAGGGCTTTACACCAATCACAACCGTTGAGGAGGGCTCTACACCAATCGCAACCGTTGAGGCGGCTTTACACGATGAAGATAGCGCAGCGATGGCGAGCAGCTTCTTGTTTACATTCAACATGACGGCCACCGAAGCGCAGCAGCCTGTTGATGCCGTTGTCGCTGCTAAGTAACCCGGATCGTTGGTCTGATTAGTTGAAGGACTATCCAATTGCGCCCAGAGGCATTTGAGCGTCGTCCGTTGGGGACGCCCCTTAGGAAATGGGCTGTGGATGAAGGTTGCCCAGACCCACTCTGTTACAACTGAGAAGGATCTGGTATCAACCAAGCTAGCTAATTTTTGGATCTTTGGATACTTTTTTTTTTCTATCTACAATATGGGGCTTCACAATATGAGGAAAATATGCGTTAATGTTGTTGAATATCGCCATAACGATATCTGCAATAAATAAACTGATATTAAAGGGGTGATAGAATGCAAAACCGATTTTACCCGGTCATAGTTGAATATTGACAGTTCGGTGGGTAAATAGGACATACATAGAAGCTCAAAATCCCACTGACACCCCTTTACTATGAAAATCTCATATTTTGAAACTGCCGCTGAAAACGGGCGAATCCCAACAAAGCTGAGTTGCTTACGCAAGCATCTCAAAATCCGGAACCTTAAGAGAACGGTCACGCCCCAACATTTACATAGGCTACACAACTGACCTGAGATCAGGTAGTCTTCTGAATCTAGCTAGGTCACGCAGATCTCTGCTATTCCATTACAAAATTCACTTCTGAAACTTTTTTATGCGAGAAATCAACCATATAAAGCTCAAATATGGGCCGCTTTACGAAAATGGATGGCTAATTGCAAATTTTCTCCGACTGTGTGTCGGAGTTTAGTGCCGGTGTTGGTGCTGCCTGGGTTGCTACATCACCGCGGCCCGCAAAGTGTGTCAGTGAGCTTGTTACGCCCGCAATCTTTTACCGCAGCCCGCAGGTTCCAGTTAATCTTATAATGGGTATGTGTGTTGAGTTATTTAATCAAACAATCGGGGAAATAAACGCCTCTTGTCCGCGAGTCTCATTGATAGAGCGGCGGTGAGATGGAGTCCATCAATGAGAGCTAGCTAGCCTCCTCCTAACTCTGACATTCACAAAAATACATTCAATTGAAATCCGAAATCGGACAAGTGTTAGCTAAGCTTTGTAAGACCTTGAGGAACCTGTAATATTCATGCCGTGACTAAATTCAAACTGTAAATATAATTTAGTTATGGCGACAGTGTAGCTAGCTAGCTGCGGTATTTCCCCATTGTAATGAATGGGACATATAGCAAGCAGCTGCTCGTCCTACAAAGACGCCTCGCGTTCATAAAAATGCCTTAAAATCAAATCGGACACAACGGTTAGCTTTATAAGACATTGGGGAATGATGTTATATAAGTGGCGTGACTAAATTCAAACCGTAAATGTATTATTTATAAATATAGTTATACCGGCAGCTGGCCGCGGAGCCCCGTAGTGCAGTATCCACAAACGGTGACTTTGCGCTGGGTATGGAGCCTAGCAGGCTGCCGCTTTCTCGTCAGACTGTGTGGAGCTCCTAAAGTTCGACACGCTCAGCCAATCACCGCGCAGCTCATCTAAATATTCATGACCATACCATATTTGGAAGAAAAGCTCTTGTTACAAATAGGGCCAAAACACAGGGATGCATAAGGGCCAATAAAATATCAACCAGGCCATTTTCAGCCCAACCAATGTTACATACCCCATTAGGAGACCATAAGGAACAGTGTGAAATGCCCTATATAATCATTCTATCACCCCTTTAAAGTGTTCTCAGTTTCTGCTGCTTTCAGTATTCTGCTAAAATACAACAAACTGTTGAGTTTAAAACAAATGAAGGGAAATCCTCTCCAACTTTCTTTTATTGAACATTGAATTGGATATAAAAGGCAGCACTAAAAACAGTTACATTTAAAAAAAATTCAGTTTTTTTTGTGATATGTCGCCGCCTTTAATTGTGTTCATTGCGCCAGTTGATAGCACAATAAAAAACATTGTGCAGCCCTACTACAAGACTCTAGTCCACAAGCTCAACAACAAGTAACAACTTTCTGAAGCACTGAACCATTTTAAAGTAATTGTGCTGGGCGCCCGGGTGGCTCGGTTTGTGGAGCGTGCGCCCATGTATAGATGTTTACTCCCCGACACAGTGGGCCGCGGGTTCAACTCCAACCTGCAGCCCTTTGTTAAAATAATCTTAAAAGTATTTGTGCCGAACATGGTTCATTGTGTTGAAAACATGCAAATGGTGACATCTGCTGGGCAACGGAAAGATTACAACTAAAATGGAACTGAATCAAAAAGCTCTTGCTGCTTTTAGTGATGATATTTAGTTTGTATCGTTTCATAAACAATGGGACCTTTTGAGGAACTAAATTTAAAGCCTGGGGTTCTAGGAACTATCGGGTCAGTTTGCAGGACTGACCATCGCTATGTGGCTGAAACAAAACTTTTTGTTCACGATTTAGTTCCTTTGAATCCATAGTTCCTGCAACTTTGTAGTAAAAATTTAAGCCTAAATCTGCAGCTGCCCAATGCTCCCAAATATAAATGCAATTAAGATAAGATCAGCCTTTATTGTCTCCTATAGGAGAAATTAATCTTGGGCATTTGAGAGAACTGAAATGGCGACACATCGCACATAACACACAATAACATACAGTTAACAAACATTAGAGCCCGACCGATAAAGGATTTTTAAGACCGATATCGATGCAAATATTTGGTGAGTTAAAAATCCGATATATCGGCCGATATATATTATTTAAAAATCCAGAAATGCGTAACAAAACAGATTTCCCTAACATTGGTTATTTATGAGTCCTCACTAAAATGTTTGTAATGTTTTATTCTCACAACAGAACATCAAAATATATATTAAAGTTCTAATAAATAAAATGTATAAAAATACAAACTTAAGATTAGGGCTTCTCAATTATGGAAAAAATAATCACGATTATTTAACACGATACTCATTAACATTTGGATATAATGGATAGTGTCCAGGATATAATCTGTTAGTGTCCTTTATCTCACAGAAAGAGTCTTTGGATCAGAATAACATCTGTTTTACTACTGTTACAGATATCACACAACGTTGTACAGCTAATGAACAGCTCCACCGACCTAACATAATCTCACATCACATGTTCACTCACTATGACCACTACTACTGGCATTACGAAACATTGTGCCAAAATATAAACAATAATGTCGTCGTCAGTGGGCTTATTTGCTAGCTAACCTCAGGAAAAATCCAGCACATAGACGGTACCTTAGAGTAATGTTACATGAAACGGCTTCCATCCCTGACTGGCTTTGGGAGGGGCGGATGTGTGCGTGTGGATGTGCGCATGCGCGTGTCATTCAGAACACAAAACAAAATAAGAGTGTTCTTGCAAAACAGAACATGGAAAAATAATCGTTTTTTTCTCGATTATACTATTTTGGTGACCGTTGGGAGCCAAAATTGAAATTCAATTAATTGCACAGCCCTACGTAAGATATGAAACTTAAAGTCTTTAGAACAAATACAAGAACAAAAAAAATCTGTGTTCATAACATGGTTGAAGGGGCTTAGATAGTTTGGAAAATGCCTAATATCGGCTGATAATATTGGCCCGCCATATATCGGTCTGGCTCTAACTACATAGAACGTAATCATACATTATCTCATCTGATGCTTCTATGTACATCTACTAAACCTCACACAATCCCTACCTTTCCTCACAGAACAGAAGCGAAACCACAACCCATCCTCCCCCTCGTACAAACTCTGTTGAAGGACAAGCTTCGATTGAAAAAGGCCGCGACACTCGGGAGTGGGTTAACCGCCATAAGGGGCTCTTTTATTAATAGAAAAAGAAAAGACACTCAATGGTCGTGCAGCACCGGGAGTATCCCACCGCTGACAAAGACCACACAAACCAACAATTACACTAAAAGCACCACCCTAACTTAACACATAGGTGGGGTCTCTGCACAGCAACCACAGTACAGTAAGTAAAAAGCATACACTTTCTACGGATATGCATCTTTTTTTATATATATTTTTGGCTTTATCACCTTTATTAGTGCAACTGAAGATTGACAGGAAAGCGGGGAGAAAGAGAGGGGATGGCATGCAGAAAAGGGCTGCGGGGTAACGATTACAGCCTTTGCATATAGGGGCGCATGCTCTACCAAGTGCCCCTTTTTCACATTGTTTTAATGTCTGTGATTTTATTTCCTTGTAATGTTGCTTCTGCTCTGAGTGGCATTAGATAGCGGAGTCTCCTTTCAAAATCATCCTCCACTTTGAGGCCAAATGTGTTTGCCAGAAGACGAGTTGTCACATAAACCGTCTGCCTCCGGTCGTTGAACTCCACCTCAAGGTGAGTGTTTGTCTTATTGGTCATTTTGATTTCCATTATTTGAATCCTTACAGTCTGGACAGCAGCACTAGGAGCCTGAATAAAAGACAGATTGACATTCATAGTGAAGGTTCAGGTTATCATAGAAGGTTTATGTCTATGGTTTTACTTTTATGGATATTAAATTAAAATGTTTTTGCGTTGGTTAATTGGTATGTAGTTTCTTTGCTTTCATGGATGAATTAATTGAACTTTGAATTGTCTCTTTCTACTAATAAACTAAACAGACCACTGATTTGAGAGGAAAATCAAACATTTTAGACAGCTGTTAGTTGTCTCTGCTGCTACCTTGGAGGTTTTGGATGATAAGGCTGTTATCAACGACACATCTTGCTTCTCTGTCTTCTTTTTGGGCTTCACGGCTTCAACAGGATCCATCTGAACAAACATAACCATCATGAAGGTAGGGTTGTTGTTGTTTTGGTCCCTTTCACACCCTCAAAAACAGAGGGGTTTTGTATTAGAAAATTGACACCTCAGGTGAAACGGATGCAGCTACCATGAAGGTTTTGGAGATTTCAGATGGTTTCAGGGATGAATTTTGCTTCTCTGTTTTCTTTTTGGGCTTCACGGTTCCACCAGGATTCATCTGAACAAATCACACGGATAAAACACTATTAGAAAGAATTAATCTTAAGTCATTTTTACAAGTTAAATAACAGATAATGTTCTGTTGATTGTCTACTCAACATATTGTCGAAAGGACGGGACGTAGGTATGTCGTTTAGAGTTCTTTAGTGCGTTGAGTTACAGTATCAAATCATAACGAGAGTTAACTCGAGACACTTGGCAGATAGAGTAGGTCTAGACCACACTATAATTTACAAAGACCCAACAATTCCAGTAGTTCCCATAAGTGCAAACATTTAGTGTGACAGTGGTGAGTAAAACTTCCTTTCAGGGAGAAACCTCGGACAGATCCAGGCTCTTGGTGGGCGGTTGTCTGCCGGTGTGGTTCAGACTTTTAGGTGTGAAAAGGCACTTTAGACTGCATTGGTTTTAGCTCGGTGTACTTTGTGTAAACTGGCCAACATGGCATCATGACTTTGCGGAAATATACATGCCCACTTTCTTAAGCCAAGTGGCGTGTTATCTGCACGAATTTTGAGCGATCTGTGTGTATGTCTACGCTGTATACAGCAGACATAAATATACACGCCACTTGGTGTGTTATCGCAAGAAGAAACGCGGGTTGGGTTTAGGAATAGAAGAACTGGTTGGGTTTAGGAAAAGAAGAACTGGTTGGGTTTAGGAAAAGAAGAACTGGTTGGGTTTAGGAAAAGAAGAACTGGTTGGGTTTAGGAAAAGAAGAACTGGTTGGGTTTAGGAAAAGAAGAACTGGTTGGGTTTAGGAAAAGAAGAACTGGTTGGGTTTAGGAAAAGAAGAACTGGTTGGGTTTAGGAAAAGAAGAACTGGTTGGGTTTAGGAAAAGAAGAACTGGTTGGGTTTAGGAAAAGAAGAACTGGTTGGGTTTAGGAAAAGAAGAACTGGTTGGGTTTAGGAATAGAAGAACTGGTTGGGTTTAGGAATAGAAGAACTGGTTGGGTTTAGGAAAAGAACTGGTTGGGTTTAGGAAAAGAACTGGTTGGGTTTAGGAAAAGAAGAACTGGTTGGGTTTAGGAAAAGAAGAACTGGTTGGGTTTAGGAAAAGAAGAAAGCGGGTTAGGGGTTAGGTAATGTAAGTCAATGGAGGCCAAACAGCATTGATAAACTCGCTAAAAACAATTTTGCGTCTTCATAATGCGCCAATAATGGCATACGAATTGGCGTGTTATACATACGTCACTTCATGAGATCAGTCTGAACTGGCAGCTGATCTAAATGAAGTGAAAGGTATTTCCAAACAGGATTCTCCTGATGAGTCTTATGACAAAACATGCGGAAAGTGTACTGTGATCAACAACGTATATACTCTGGAGACAATTGGTTATGTTCGAAAGCTCCTGTAAGATACAGTAAGTTGTTTTGGGACCTTCAGGTAAGTTGTCGCTCTTTTATAAAAAAAAAACTATTTCCAGTGCCAAGAATACTTTTAAAGCGCAAATATGTAATTACAATGAGTTTTATTAAGTCGAATTAGTCTATATTAAATGATTAGTAATTTCTTTCACATTAATTGATGCTGAAGCTGATGCTTGAAGTTTCTGGGATGAATCTTGCTTCTCTGTCTTCTTTTTGGGCTTCACAGCTTCAGGATCCATCTGAACAAAACACACGATTAAAACACTTTTAGAATTTAGAATTTTTAATAACCGATAAGTCTGATCTGTTGATTGTCTACACAGCGTATTGTACCATCACTGTAACGCTTGCTGTTTTATCACCAATCTGCTTATTTCAAAATGCATCTCACCTTCCCTTTTTTCTCATTTGTGCACTGAGCAGAACTCTGCACAACTTTCCCAGCTTGCGCTTTTATGCCAAGTTGACTGATGGTTTTCTTCTGATAAAGAAGGAGAGGGTTAAAAAATTAAAAATACACATATATAACTTACATATTTATACTGTAATAAACATGTCTGGATACATCTGTTCACATCAGGGTGTAGTGTAATTATTAACTTTTATCTTTCTCACCTGCTCAGGTTGGCAGCTCTTCAGTTGATCTTAAAAAGAAGAAACAAACATCAGCATTGTTGCACACTGTCGATGGTTTTAAGGTAAAAGTTTTTTTTATGCTTTGAATATCAACAGACTGATCTCGTGAAGTGGCGTATGTATAACACGGCAATCTGTATACCATTATTGGCGTGTTATCAAGATGCATACTTGATTTTTAGCGTGTTTATGAACGCCGCGGTTGCCCCATTGACTTACATTACCTTACGCATTGCCTGTGAATTGGCCCGTAGCGAGTAGTATGAAAGGGCGAAAATCCACGTAGGGAGGTTGGTCGGGGTGGGGGATGGGTCAAACACAGGACTTTAACCCAGGAGATTGGGGATTGTATCCCGCGCCACGTTTCCTTTGTGTCCCGCGTGTACGTTTCCTAAACTCATCAGTCGCTTCCACTCGCGATAAAAATGTATGTTTACGCCCCGTATATAACGTAGACATACACGCGGATAGCTCAAAATGCGCATACAGATAACACGGCAATTGGCTTTAGAAAGTGGCGTGTATGTTTACTCGAAGTCATGATGTCACGTTGGTATCAATGATCTTGAACATGATTTGCTTGGTGTAATTTGGTTACTATTCATTATGAAGCTCATCAGTTTAACAGAACTTTATCAGAGATACATCTGCCTATCTATCAAAGTGATTCTTTATGTTCGTCACCCAGTCATAATGTTTGATTTCCTTTAGTTGACCTACCAGCTGCAGGTTTTGGCTTTTTCGCCACTGATCCAAAGTCAATTGAAAGTTTTCTCGCCATCTCTGAAAAAGACATTCAAAAGGTAAACGAACACACAAATTGAAAATTATTCTCTTATTTAGTATTTTCAGAAATAAGTGTACAGTGTACTTCTGTGTGTTGCCATTTTTTTTTAAATCTGGTCAGAGTAAATAAAATAAAAAATTTCGACCACTACTGACAGTAGCGGTCAGTACAGACAGTAGTGGGTATTTAAAAATATCGGGGTTGTGCAGGATGTCTCGTGTCGCGCTAATGATGAATATTTTAGAGAACTTCACCTTCTATTGTCGGCTCAGCTTGCATGGAACCTCGACCGAGGTGGTACCAAAAAAGTAGCAGCTGTATATCGATTACATAATCTTATCAACTTACCTTTTTTTCCTTGGCGTTGTTTCTTCAGTTTCTCCACAAAGGGGCGCAGCGGCTCCTGGACTGCAGCGTCTTGCCTTGGTATATTCTTCATTATTTTATCTATTTCAGAGATAGACCCTTCTGTCCCGTAGTACTGAACGATTAAATCAGGGATATATTCTCTGGCCTTGCCAGTCTTCACTCCTTGAGGGATTTTGACCAGATTGAACAGCATCTTCCTGAATTCTGCTTCAGTCAGCTCCTCCAGGATGGAGTTCAGGGCTGTTTTCCACTTCGCCTCTAAAAGCTTCAATGCCATCTGCAACACACAGAGTCAAATGAACAACAACAAAAAATTTTGCAAATTAAAAAGTTTGTACATTAAAAACAGAAGCCTAGCAAAGAGGAAACCCTCAAACATCAATAACTGCTTTACTAAATCCAAATAAAATATCATTTAAGTTCTCATTACTGCTTTTCCAGTCTGTCCTTTTGAAAGATGAAGAAAAAAACTGCATTATTCTAACATCCCTTTGCCAAAAATCAACCCACATTCATATCGGATTGTACAAGAACAACCTTTAAACACGACAGAGGCACCTTGTTTAATTCCTATCCACATTCACACTCCAAATGTGACTGATTTATAAAATGATTCTGTATCAGAAATGTGGGTTTCTTTCAAACAAATTTTAGAACAAAATAACGTGGACAGTTTTTATACGACGCTCTACACAAGTTAAATAAATTATCAGTTCACTACTTGAATTGAATTTGGGTGTTTTATTCAATGTAATAGCATGTAAAGATGATAAAATGATAATAGAACGTTGAAAAACATTAAAAAAAATGACAAAAAACTTGGAAAAAAGTGACAAAAACATGGGAAAAGATTTACAAAAAACAACAAAATATTGACAAACTTACAAAAAAGTGACAAAAGTGTCGAAAAAGACGACCAAAACGTTAGAATATTTTTTACATTTTGTCCGAGATAAACAAAAAGTTGCTTGTTGGTCGATGGGGAAGACAACAAAAGGGTTAACACTTTACGAAAGGAGACGTTTTTATTATAGCCTAAAGCATCTATAAGTAAAGCCCGTTTAATTTTCAAATCTCCATATTTTTTCTTTTATCGACTATCTACAATTTACTGTCAGTTGTACACAAAGCAGAACAGTACGAACATAAACAGTGAGCCATGTGCTTATGTGTGATTATTATCAGCCTCTTTACTGGACAGATGACTAGCTTTTGTGATTCATATCAGTCACCATTAAAATCAGAAACAAAAACAGACAGAACATGTTGCTAATCTCCTCAGACCTTTGTCCATTGTTCGAACCACAAGTTTAGATATAGAGAGAGATTACATTTTTCAAGAGAAATTAGC
Organism: Perca fluviatilis; assembly: GCF_010015445.1. Lineage (NCBI taxonomy): Eukaryota > Metazoa > Chordata > Actinopteri > Perciformes > Percidae > Perca > Perca fluviatilis. Next base: position 3,817,123 of record NC_053127.1, read on the forward strand.
AACAAAGTCAATAAATAAACACTCACTTTGTTGCTTTCTTCAACCACCGACTGTTTTCTTCTTTGAATTCAAAAAGAGGAAGTAAAATGGGCTCTCAGTGGCGCGAAAAACACGTTGTCTGAACTGGTTTGTGGCAGAAACCAACTTAAATCATGTTTTTTTGCTGGCTCTCCACCCAGTTTCAAACTCCCAGTTCCCCCCACCAGTGACAGTGGTTTAGCCCACAAATAAAGCCGTACTTTCACTTCCATGAAAACAGTACTTTCACTTCCATGGTATGTTTTCTTGTGGTGTCAGTTGTTAAGCTTAATGAGCTTTCCAATACGACACACCTATACCTCTCACTTTTAACTGCTTTTATTTTTTATTTTCCGCAAAACAACCAAAAATATTTGTGTGTACATAAAAAGATTGAACAACTAAGACATAAACTGAACAAGTTTCACAGACGTGGAGGAATCAATTAAATGTTAATTTTCATTCCACAAAATAAATTTGATATAGAACTGACGACGGATGTTTTGTAGAAGGGAAGATAAAGATTCTCAGCCTGTCTAGTTGGATAATTATGGAAATGTGAATTATTAGCAAAATAATATATAAAACTATAAGGTAAATCTTTTTTTATATTTTGTTTTAAACACAAATATATACAGGTTTGTAGAATGTTAATGTTGAAAAAACTCTAACTTCAACTTAAAATGAGTGGTGCACTTGGTGTAACAGCTTTGGAGAAGGTTGATAATCTAATCAGTGGTCATAGCATTATTAGTTTATTAAAACTCAAACCACGGTCTGGGCTGTAGAGTTACCAGTATGCGCCAGTATGTTTTAAACAGGAAAACCTGCACAACATTCCTCTTTTACATACTTTAAGGACCGGTTATATAAATTATTTTATATCCTTGTATTTCTGCATCTGCTGAATCTTTCTTCAACATCTCCCCCCTGTTTAAAGTCAGCCGCTTTTGCCAGAAATGGAGAATCCACAACAAACGTGTGTCTAGGTGAGTTTCCTTCATCAAATTCTATGTCATGTCATTTAGATGATGCTTTTCTCCAAAGCAACTTACAATTGCTATATATGTCAGAGGTCGCACGCCTCTAGAGCAACTAGGGATTAAGTGTTTTGCTCAGGGACTCATTGGTTGATGTATTGCAGTGGGAATTGAACCCAGGTCTCCAACACCAAAGGTGAGTGCGCGAAAGCTGCATGCTGCCTGTTACCTGCTCCAGCTTTTGAGTTCGCTTTTTAACTTTTTTTTAACTTTTATTTTAACTTTGATTCTCTTTTGTTTCGTCCTTGTTTTATCACTTTAACTCTGTGAAGTCCTGCCCTCTCTAACGAGGTTGCTTTGCAGAGTTTTGGTGCTTTTTTAGTTTTGTTTTGATCAATGCCGCTTTCACCGGGACATGCTGCCTTTGTTTACTCCGGAGTACAGCTGATCGCTCTAATGCCGGCCGGCATTGTGGCCAGACCAGCTAATATACCACCCGAACTCTGGAGAAAAACACACCAGGGAAGGCAGAGGAGGGAAGCAACGTCGGGGGGAATAGAGGAGGGTCGAGACGGGACGGGCGTATGGAGAGGAGAAGATTTAAGCCCGGTCTCCCCTCTGTTATGGGAAATGTACGGTCCCTTAGCAACAAAATGGACGAGCTAACGGCGCTAACGCGGAGCCACCCGGAGTACTGTGAGTGCAGTCTGATGTGTTTCACGGAGACTTGGCTGCACAGTGACATTACGGACCAGAACGTCTCCGTGGATGGCTTCCACACTGTCCGGGCGGACCGGGATTGCACTGAGAGCAGTAAGCGGAAAGCCGGGGGGCTTGCTGTTCTAGTAAACAGCAGATGGTGTTATCCCGGTCATATTACGAATTAAAGAACAGCTCTGTAGCCCGGGTGTTGTTGAACTGCTGGCCGTTGGACTCCGTCCATACCATGTGCCTAGAGAGATCCCACATGTCATCATTGTTGTCGTGTACATCCCTCCCTCTGCAAACCCAACATCTGCCTGTAGCATCATTCACACCACCATCTCCAAACTACAGACTCAACACCCCGGTGCCCTCATCATCATGTCGGGAGACTTTAACCACGTCACCATGGATAGAGTTCTGCTGACGTTCAAACAATATGTGAGCTGCCCTACCAGAGAAGAGAGGACCCTGGACCTGATGTATGCTAACATTAAGGAAGCATACACCTCCTCTTCTCTCTCCCCTCTTGGCAGGTCAGATCACAACCTGGTTCACCTCAAACCCTGCTATGTGCCTCTGGTGCAAGAGGAAGCCTACAACCACAAGAACAGTGAGGAAGTGGTCGGAAGAGGCTTATGAGGCACTGCAGGGATGCTTTAAAGTGACGGATTGGCCTGCACTCTGTGAGCCCCACGGGGAGGATATTGATGGGCTGCCCAGAGTGCATCACGGACTACATTAATTTCTGTGTGGATAATGTCTTGGATAATGTCTCCCACCCTCTCTTACGACACACTGGCCCAGCAGAGGAGCACCTTCAGCAGGAGACTCCTCACACCAGATGCACCACAGAGCGCCACAGGAAATCTTTCCTGCCTATGGTCATTAAACTTTACACCACCTCCCTCAGAGAGTCACACACCCCTCTCTGTAATCATCTCATCTCAAACATAGACAATCACTTCTCACATTTGCACATTAATGCTGTACATTTCATATTTTATATATTATTACTGTATATTTGTTTTTATATATATGTTTTAAAGTCTTGATAATATATGTTGTTTTTAATTGTTTGTATACCTGGAGTGGTAACGAAAATAATTTCCCCTGGGATTATTAAAGTATTTCTGATTCTGATGTGTCATATCCACCGTGCCATCACCACCACATCCCTATAATCTTAAGGCTCTGACACACCAACCCGACGGCCGACCTTCGGCAGAAAAGGCCAGTCGGACTGGCCTCCCCGAGGTCCAAAAGTGCCTCGAAACACGGAAACGACGAATTTGAGCGACGTTTTGCACGGCGTCTGAAGTTGTAATACATCTCCATAACCACAGGTGGGGTTGGTGTGTCAGGGCCTTTAGTTTTTCACATTCTGGATGCTGTCACTTTAAACCTGCATACATTGACATTAAGAGTCAAGGTTCAGGACATTCTGAAAATACATTTAAAACCATTTAATAAAAGTGTTTAACAGCTCATAAACTAAGAAGTGGGAGAGGGTGTAATGTTTTGTTGTTGTGCCTTATTCCACAGACTCAATAACAAACATAGCTGACTTGTGGCTTTGAGAAAAGTTTATCGAGAAGGAGAGGAGATCACTGCAGGTACCTTTTCAATTCTGGTGAATCCAGTTGAGTTTAATAAAATAACAAATAGTAACTAAACTTTCTGAAGAATGAACCACTTTAAAGTAATTGTGCTGAACATGATTCATTGTTTTGAAAAAGTTTAACACTTGTGTTATCAGAATTATGGGTTTCTTTGAACCAAATTGCCCCAAGATAATAAAACTCAACATCCTCTGATCTTTACTATCTGTCAAAAATAATCCACAATTTCTGTTTGTTTTTTTAGACAAAAAAATAGGTATTATGTCATTTAAATTGTTTATTGACCATGTATTTCAAAAAGCAACCGTCAGGGAATAGGTTAACTGCCATAAGGGGCTCTTTTTAAAAAACAAACAGAAAAAGAAAGGACAGGACAGTGGTACAAGGGTCGTGCAGCCAACCATCCACTGATAGTTACTGGGAGTAACCCATCTCTGAAAAAGACACAAAAATTTGGTTAGGGTAAGGTTCCTTAAAGTCAACGGTCGCAACCCTAACCATTGCCTAATCCTTTTTTTTTTTTTTTTTAAGACCTTTTTAATGTATGTAATTTTTATTTCCATTTAATTTTGCTTCTGCTGTGAGTGGCATTTGATACCGGAGTCCCCTTTCAAAACCATCGTCCACTTTGAGGCCAAATGCTTTGCCAGAAGTTGAGTTTTCACAAAAAACGTCTGCATCTTTTCGTTGAACTCTACTACCAGCTTTTTGTTCTTTTTCTTCTTTTGACGCGTTTTAATTCCCATTATTTGAATCCTCACAGTCTGGACAGCAGCACGTTGAACCTGAAAAAGACAGATTGACATTCCTAGTAAAGGTCGGGCAAAATGAAAAGTACTGTACAAAAATCATACAAAAATATTTACCAGCTTATAAACTGAGCTGATTTTTTTTTCCAAATATTTTTGCATTGGTTTATTAGGATGTAGTTTATTTGCTTTTATGGACAAAGGAATTGCACCTGGAATTGTCTTATCCTACTAATAAAGTGAACAACAACCAAACTGACCTGATTTGAGAGGAAAACCAAACATCAGTAAAACAGTAATCTCACTTTGCCAGACCCTCCTCCAAAGCACACTGAAGGAGGGTCTGGCTACTCCACATAGCATTCGGGGGCAAGGAAATCGTGCTCTGGTTAAATTTATAAATACATTTATTTAAACAAATCACAATTGTCTTGGGGCGGTGCTAAGCTCCACACAGAGACCCTGCAAAATAGTTGTGTGAGAGAAAAACTCAGATTGGACGGATAGTCTAGCTGGCTGTCTGGATTTACCCTGCAGAGATCTGAGGAGCAGATACATTACATTACATGTCATTTAGCTGACATTTTTATCCAAAGCGACTTCCAATTAAGTGCTTTCAACCCTGAAGGTGCAAACTCCAGACAACAAGTAGTAAGTGTAAGTACATTAGCTTTAAATAAGCAAAACTACAGAGAGCCATATGAAAGTGCAGCTTCAAGAAATATATACAAAGGACTAGGACAAATATGGGACAAATAGGACATATATATATATATATATATATATATATATTCGGAGCAATCCGGAAGTGGAACGTCGAGGATATAGACTAGTAAAACAGAGACGTCCCTGCAGCTACCTTGGAGGTTTTGGAGGATTGGGCTGGTTTCAAGTGCACATCGTTATTCTCTGTCTTCAGTTCAGTCGTTACAGCTCCAACAGAATCCATCTGAACAAAAACCACAAGATTAAAACACTATTATACAGATCTCTAATTTTCACATGTTTTGGTGCGACTACAATTCATGTCAGGGCGATTGTTATTGTTTATAAAGGTAGGCTAAGTTTGGGGAGAGTGTGATCAAATTGTTTTCGTTGACGGTTACAGAAATAAATTATCAAGCCAAACACTGAGTAGATCATCTGTGATGTTCTTCAGTCTCAACATTCATTCATTCACCAGACTGATCTCATGAAGTGGCATATGTATGACACGCCAATTCGTATGCCATTATTGGCGTGTTATCCGTTACATAATCGCGTTTGGCCTCCATTGACTTATATTAACTTGCGATTGCGTGTCAGTTTACCCGGAAGCGAGTAGTATGAAAGGGCGAAAATCCATGTTGGTCCGGGGGAGGATGGGTCAAACACAGGACTTTCACCCAGGAGACCGGAGATCGTGTCCCACGTGTCATGCTTCCGAAACTCAACCGTAGTTTTTCTTTTCCTAAACCCAACTGTGCGTTGTTGTACCGCATCCCGTTATTGTTTTTCTAAAACCCAACTGTAGCGTTTTTCTTTTCATAAACCCAACCTGTCTGCTGTATACGGCCCCTCAAAATGCGTACGGATAACACGCTTGGCTTAAGAAAGTGGCGTGGTATGTTTACGCGGTCATGATGTCGCTGCATTCAGACTGTTTCTTTTTAAATTAGATGCATCTCGACCTCGGCCATCGTCAATTAGTCTGTAACTAAACCTAACTAAACACAGTTATGTGGACTTCCGTACGGATATGTGACGGTACTCAAAGTAAACCATTGTTCACCTTCTAAAGACATGTCTTTTTCACCTTTTAATCTCTGTAATTTTTTTCCCTTGAAGTTTAGCTTCTGCTGTGAGGGGCATTTGGTAGCGTAGTTTCCTTTCAAAATCATCCCTCAACTTCAAGGCCAAATGTGCTTGCCAGAAGTCGAGTTGTCACAAAAACATTTCCGCGCCTGCCGTTGAACTCTACCACCAGGTGAGTGTTCGTCTTATTGGCCTTTTCAATTCCAACTATTCGAATCTTCCCAGTCTGGACAGCAGCACTCTGATCCTAAATAAAGACAGATTGACATTCATAGTGAAGGTTTGAGACAAGCTGAAAAGTACAGAACAAAAAATCTAATCGATAAAGTAGTTGTGGAATCCAGTGATTCCAAAAGTTCCCAAAGAACAGAGATGTCCCTGCTGCTACCTTGATGGTTTTGGAGGGTGCAGCTAGTTTCAGGGACGAATCTTGCTCTTCTGTCTTCTGGTCGGGCTTCACATCTCCAACAGGATCCATCTGAACAAACCACAAGATTAAACACAATTAGAACGAATTTCTGTAATTCATTGTCACAAGTTTACAAACAAGTTTTTCAAAAGTTGTTTAAGATCCTCTCCACTCAAATGTGTGATGACACCCCTCTAGCTGTTCCAATAGACACCAATGTAAAACTCTAGCCTCCTAAGGGGCTCTTTTATTCAAAACAAACAGAAAAAGAAGGGACAGGACAGTGGTACAAGGGTTGTGCAGCCAACCACCTACTGGTAGTTACTGGGAGTAACCCATCTCTGAAAAAGACACAAAACAACACAATAAGAGCACCACCCTAACTTAACAAATAGGTGGGGAAAAATTTATAAAAAAAAAATTTTCTAAGCTTCAGAGATGGTTAAATATGTGAAAAAGTTTGAATGGGACTTGAAAGTTGAATAATACCTACAATGTATGTAATATTTATAAAATGTTGAAGTTGGAATGGAGTTTCGAGCTGAAATTATGACTAAGGAGATAGTGTATGAAAAAGTGTTAATGTTTCCATTTTGAACATTGTCTTCATTCATTTAAATGGGGGGAAACTTTTAATATTTCGGAAATTATGAAAGTCATGGAAAGTCGGTATAATAGCCAGAATGTCCTAATTGAGCTGAATGTTTTGATGTTCTACTAAAGTTGCTATGTTAAAAAATTTTGTAATTAGTAAGGTGCCAAAAAACGTGACAGAAATAGCAAAAAGAAATTCCATTAGAAGAACATATATTCATTCACAGATGATTGTGTAATCTTTTGTATATAATTGCATCTCAAACGCTGCCATCATAGTTTAATCCGTCATTGGCCCAACTTTCTTAACAGAACTTCAAATGAAAGCATCATCTTGACTAAACACAGGTGGACTTCCAGTACAGCAACAACAGTACTTAAAAGTAAACCACATTCACCTTCTACAAATGTCTTTTTCACCTTTTTAATGTCCGTAACTTTTTTCCTTGAAGTTTTGCCTCTGCTGTAGCGCGCATTTCATAGCGGAGTCTCCTTTCAAAATCATCGTCCACTTTGAGGCCAAATGCGTTTGCCAGAAGTCGAGTTGTCACAAACACATTCCGCTTTCGCTTGTTGAACTCTACCACCAGGTGAGTGTTCGTCTTATTGGACTTTTTAATTCCCATTATTTGAATCCTCCCAGTCTGGACAGCAGCACTTGGAGCCTGAATAAAGACAGATTGACATTCATAGTGAAGGTTTGAGATGGGCTTAAAAGTATACAGTGTAGAAAAATCACTCCGATAAAGTAGTTGTATAACTTAGTGGTTCCCAAAGTGTCTGCATTACGCTGGGTTTCCACAATAACAGCAGAGCGGAGCGATTTAATTAATTCCCTATGAGAACAGCGGCATGAGTGAATTCCGCTGACGGTGGCGAAAGTGCCCGGATGTTCCCCGCTCTCCCAAAGTTGACTCTGAGTCAACTTTTGCAGAGCGGTAGCCAATGAGAGGGCAGACTTGCGAACATGCCTCCTATATCCTGCCGTGTATACGCACATGCTATAGGTGCAAAAAAAAGATCATGATTTCCCTATAGCTTACTTTATGATACGTCTTTGTATAACTACATGGATGCTAACAGCTAACTTGGCAGAGGGTTGTCGAAGCAGTTGGTATAACTGGTGAGTTTTTATATACAGTGCCTTGCGAAAGTATTCGGCCCCTTGAACGTTTCGACCTTTTGCCACATTTCAGGCCTCAAACATAAAGATATAAAACTGTAAATTTTTGTGAAGAATCAACAACAAGTGGGTCCCAATTATGAAGTGGAACGAAATTCATTGGCTATTTCAAACTTTTTTAACAAATAAAAACTGAAAAAGTGGGCGTGCAAAATTATTCCGCTTACTTTACTCAGTGCAGCAAACTCTCTCCAGAAGTTCAGTGAGGATCTCTGAATGATCCAATGTTGACCTAAATGACTAATGATGATAAATAGAATCCAGCTGTGTGTAATCAAGTCTCCGTATAAATGCACCTGCTCTGTGATAGTCTCAGAGGTCCGTGTAAAGCGCCAGAGAGCATCATGAAGAACAAGGAACACACCAGGCAGGTCCGAGATACTGTGGAGAAGTTTAAAGCCGGATTGGATACAAAAAGATTTCCCAAGCTTTAAACATCCCAAGGAGCACTGTGCAAGCGATAATATTGAAATGGAAGGGTATCAGACCACTACAAATCCACGAAGCCCGGCCGTCCCTCTAAACTTTCAGCTCGTACAATGAGAAGACTGATCAGAGATGCAGCCAAGAGGCCCATGATCACTCTGGATGAACTGCAGAGATCTACAGCTGAGGTGGGAGACTCTGTCCATAGGACAACAATAGGTCGTATACTGCACAAATCTGGCCTTTATGGAAGAGTGGCAAGAAGAAAGCCATTTCTTAAAGATATCCATAAAAAGTGTCGTTTAAAGTTCGCCAAAAGCCACCTGGGAGACACACCAAACATGTGGAAGAAGGTGCTGTGGTCAGATGAAACCAAAATCGAACTTTTTGGCAACAATGCAAAACGTTATGTTTGGCGTAAAAGCAACACAGCTCATCACCCTGAACACACCATCCCCACTGTCAAACATGGTGGTGGCAGCATCATGGTTTGGGCCTGCTTTTCTTCAGCAGGGACAGAGAAGATGGTTAAAATTGATGGGAAGATGGATGGAGCCAAATACAGGACCATTCTGGAAGAAAACCTGATGGAGTCTGCAAAAGTCCTGAGACTGGGACGGAATTTGTCTTCCAACAAGACAATGATCCAAAACATAAAGCAAAATCTACAATGGAATGGTTCACAAATAAACATATCCGGGTGTTAGAATGGCTAAGTCAAAGTCCAGACCTGAATCCAATCGAGAATCTGTGGAAAGAACTGAAAACTGCTGTTCACAAACGCTCTCCATCCAACCTCAATGAGCTCGAGCTGTTTTGCAAGGAGGAATGGGCAAAAATGTCAGTCTCTCGATGTGCAAAACTGATAGAGACATACCCCAAGCGACTTACAGCTGTAATCGCAGCAAAAGGTGGCGCTACAAAGTATTAACTTAAGGGGGCTGAATAATTTTGCACGCCCAATATTTCAGTTTTTTATTTGTTTAAAAGGTTTGAAATATCCAATAAATTTCGTTCCACTTCATGATTGTGTCCCACTTGTTGTTGATTCTTCACAAAAATTACAGTTTTATATCTTTATGTTTGAGGCCTGAAATGTGGCAAAAGGTCGAAAAGTTCAAGGGGGCGAATACTTCCGCAAGGCACTGTATATCTGTTTTAGTAGTAGTAGCATTGTAGTAACATTAGCATTGTAGCAATGACAACCCGGCTTGTTGCTAGTAATATAACGTTAATCAAAGTTAACGGCAAAGTGTGTGCCAGGAGTAGAAAACGTACCAAATAGGTGTGTTAGGCCAGATTTAAACTGATAGAAAACGTATATCAAGATCAACAACTGTCTGCAAAACGAGTACACCATCGGCATCATGTTGCGGTGACACAACTCCGCGAGGAATCCGCTGCTCGTTGACTAAGACAGTGGAGTTGCAGTTGAAAAACTCTGCCTGTGGAAACCCAGCGTTAGAGGAAGATTTATCTCTGTTTGCGAACCACACAATATTATACAGATATATAATATATACAGAGACAAGAGTAACATCTAATTGTCTTTATTATAGAATGTTTGATTATGTCTATGGTTTTTATTTATGGATATTTCAAATGCTTTTGCAATGGATGATTAGGAAGTAGTTGAACCTTGAATCGTCCCATTCTGCTTATAAACTTACTTAACCACAAATAAACTGCTGACTTGATATGAAAGTCAAACACATTTTAAACAGATGTTAGCATCAGTAGAACAGAGTTGCCTCTTGCTACCTTGAAGGTTTTTATGGATTCAACTGGTTTCTGGGACGAATCTTGCTCCTCTGTCTTCTTCTCAGTCTCCACCGCTCCAACACTATCCATCTGAACAAATCACAAAATAAAAACACCATTACAAAGAATTCCTCTCTTTCATTTTCACAGGTTTAATAACATAATGCTCTGTTGAGTGTCTATGGAACATATTGTTGTAGGGGACCGGATAGGGACTGACGAAAGGATGTAGGCGATGATGTCATGTAGACTTCTTAAGTGCACTTGTACCATTAAATGCGAATGGGCCTGTGACCTACTACATAAATCTATTTATACTTTTAAGACCATGCGTGCGATTGAAAACTCCTAAAAAGTACAGTAAGTTGTTGTGGGATCTTCAGGTAAGTTTCTTTTTCTATAAATCTACTATTTCCAGTGCCAAGAATACTTTGAAGTGCAGATATTTAATTCCATTACCTCTATTAAGTCAGCACGCGTTTTAATTGTCTAGCTGACCAATCAGATTGTCTGGTCGGATTTACTTGTTGTATAATTAGTCTTATTAAACTCTTGCTAATTTCTTTTTACATTAATTGATGCTGAAGCTGATGCTTGATGTCTCAGGGATGAATCTTGCTTTTCTGTCTTCTTTTTGGTCTTCTTTTGGGCTTCGTGGCTATAACGGTCAACTCGGGAAGAAAGCACAAAATTAAATCACAACATATTGTAGAATGAATTCCTCTAGTTAATTTTTAATAGTTTAATTACATAAGTCTGATCTGTTGATTGTCTACACAACGTATTGTACTGTCACTGTAAATCTCGCTGTTTGAGCTTTTGGGTTTCGTCTAGATACAAGAGAGTAAAAAAGAATACTTTTATATGTATAATAAAAAAATTGATACATTTGTGCACAGCATCAGGGTGTAGTATTATTAACCTTTGTCTTTCTCACCTGGTCAGGTTGGCAGCTCTTCAGATCTTAAAAGAAGAAACAAACACCAGTGTTGTTGCACACAGTCGATGGTTTTAAGGTAAAACTTTTAATTTTTGTATTTCAGAGGATCCTAAACATGGTTTGCTTGGTAGAATTTGGTTACTATTCATTATGAAGCTCATCAGTTTAACAGAAGTTTATCAGAGACACATCTGCCTATCTAATGTTTGATTTCCTTTAGTTGACCTACCAGCTGAAAGTTTTAGCTTTTTAGCCACTGATCCAAGGTCAATTGAAAGTTTTCTTGTCGCTCCGGAAAAAGACATTCAAAAGGTAAACAAACACAAATTGAAAATGGTTCTCTCATTTAGCGTTTTCAGAAATGGCAGAGTGAAAGTGTTACATTTCTGCCTTTTTAGTTCAGTCTTTTTATATATCATATGCTGCATGTTCTGTATTAGCTACTCAACAAGGGCTACTATTTATTATATTTTCTACTTTATGGTTCAACTCAACTCACATTTGGTACTAGTACTTTTCTCTTTTGGTTTTCCACTGCTGATAGTTCCCCCTTAGTGTAGGGGATCAAGCGACTATCTGAAACTACGAATTTAGCTGCCATTGACTACGTTTTGTTCATTTATTTGCAGGAGAAGCTAACAAGGTTGTTAATCCAAGACCTTCCATAAGTGTTTCAATGGCGTACAAAGGGTTTCCAGAAGTCATACGATAATCTGCGTTGAACAGCGGTCAGCAAAAATAAGACTTCACCCATTACCCTCTCTCTATTGCCCCAACCACACAGGTTAACAGATGATATCCCTATTGTTTTCTCCACCTACACCAGGTGACCCGATACTGCACGTAAGTGACCACAAAAGGTGTTCAACAATAATAAACTATACTCTGCTCTTTATCATCTTTAACGCATCACTTGCTAGATAATTTTAATGGCAAACAAACGTCTACATTGACTTTTGTGTTGCCATTTTTAATAATCTAGGTCTTGTCAATATAAAAAAAAGTTTGCCGCTTTTGACGTTAGGGATGGCTTTTTTTTAAAATTGTGACTTTGTGCAAGATGTCTCCTGTGGTGCTACTGACGATTCTGTGTAAGAACTTCACCTTCTTGTATCAGCTTAGCTTCGCTTGGAACCTCGACCGAGGTAGTATCAAAAAATTAGCAGGTATATATCGATTAACACCCTTAATCTTATCAACTCACCTTTTTTCCCTGGGGTTGTTTCTTCAGTTTCTCCACAAAGGGCGTAGCGTCTCCTGGACTGCAGCATCGTGCCTTGGTATATTCTTCATTTCTTTATCGATACAGAGATGGAATCTTCAGTCCCATAGTATTGGACAATTAAATAAGGGATATCTTCTCTGGCCTTGCCATCCTTCACTCCTTGAGGGATTTTGACCAAATTTAGCAGCATTTTCCTGAATTGTGAGTCGGTCCGGTTCCTCCAGGATGGAGCTCAGGGGCTGTTTTCCACTTTGCCTCTAACACCATCAATGCCATCTGAAACACACAGAGACGAAATGTTGGAAATTAAAAACAGAAGACGCCTTTACCAGACTAAATATATAATTATTCATATTTCCTCCTCAAAGAGAACTTCTGTATTTAATTGTATGTTCTTGTTGTTCGTTCTTTTCCAATCTGAAGATATAAATATAGTTTTTGATAAACACTTAGCATTACTGATTGTTCTTCTCAATACAGCTTTTAATCGACGCATCGAAAAAAATGAATTATTCACTCCTTCCAGTCCACACTGAGCTACTTTAACAGCCAAAATGTGGAGTCTCAGGTTTAATCTATGATTTTCACACAAAAAAATCGGTATGCATTTTAAATGTTGTTGTGAGAGCGGCAGGACAAAGTAAACGAAATGCCAAGTGGGGTCTAGCTGCAGGCCTCCGCCGTAGAGTAGGGTTGGGTACCGTTTGGATTTTTACGATTCCGATGCCGAACCGGTACTTTTAAAATGATTCCAATTCCTAAACCGATTCTTGAAAAACTGAAAAATGACATAAAAGAAAGGCTTTTTATGGAGTTTTTTTTATTGAAAATTATTTAAATTTAACAATATATTAACGTTTTTAAAGTACTTAAATATATAATAAGTAAAACCTAAGTCACCTAACACACAACTACAATAATTTAACAAATAACAGTTACACTATTAACAAGTAACAACAAAATAAATGTTGAGTTGGTATGCCAACCAGCTTCAAACTTTAGCAGTTCTTTTGCAGAAAAAATGACTATATTTGCCTTCTCTGGCAAGATACTACACCTCTCCTGACTAATGGCATGTAGGCCTACTGCACAGGAGAAAACTCTCTCAGATGGTGTCCAAGAGGTCTGTACACACCCAGGTATGTGTTTGAAAGGGCAGACAATTTGGGAGGGGTCCCCGCCTCCCCACCACCAGGCTACAGGGTCTTGTCTTGAACGATAGACTAGCAGAGTAAGTGTAATGTTTACTAGCGATCACGCTGCAGTCAGTGAATTGTGAATATGCTTTCGCGTCCGTTTTGGGTGAGCCCCGAGGGAAAATATGCCATTTTAAAACTAGCCTACATTTACGGTAGCTAGCTCACGGTAGCTACAGAGAAAGTGTGATATATTTATGTCCGTTTCAGAGTGTGTACAAAAAGCCGTCTATCAGCAGTGATAGTAGAGAGCGTATCGGGGAATAAGCGCGACACGCGCTTCACACGTGGCGGGGCGCACGTGCGCGCCTTCGGCAGAAAAAGGGAGAAAGAAAAGAGGCTGCCGCTGTCCGGAGCGACAGAGGGAAAATATTTCAGTCGGAACCGAAATTTTGCGTTCTAATCCGGTCCGTATACTACCGTTTTGTAGGAACCGGTACCATAGTGGAACCGTGTTTCGTTACCAACCCTACTGTAGAGTCGATTCAGGTGCACGCTTCCACTGTCAACCCGTCTCCTCACTCCCAACTCGTAAAATACAGACGCTTGGTCAGTAGCTCTCGGCGTCAGATACGACGCCATAAGCACCCTCAGCGTCTGTATGGAGCGCGCAGGAAGAGCAGCAGCAGCTTCGGTAGGCGATGAAAGATGACGTAGTATTAAGAACGACAATGGTAGCGAATAGTATGAAAGCTTCGAAATTCGGTATGGAGGTTGTTTGGGGTGGTGGATGGGTCAAACAACACAGAGACCAGGGTTGGTGTCCTGTTATTGTCCCGCGTGTCACTGAAACGTTAATTTTATAATCCCACCCACCATCTTTACCTTTTCACCTTTACATCTTTTCCTAAACTCAGCTGTCCGATTCTTCTTTACCTAAACCCAACTTTCCCCGTTCTTCTTTATCTAAACCCAACTGTTCCGTTCTTGTCCAGCGTGACATACCCTTTATAAGCCCACCCACAAACTTTTCCTAAACCCAACTGATCCAAAAGTGATGACAATAGTCCAGCACGTTTAGATATGGTGCTAAAGGAGACTTTTAGTGTCAATAGCAACGCCAAAGGCACCTAATGGGATGGGAGGAGAATGTGTGGCCACTGTTAGGACAGAAAATCCACACAGAAAATACCAAATAATATTCCTAATTCCATAACTCTTCTGGTGAAAGTAGTTTGGTTGATTTATATTTGAATAGCCTCTAAGTAATCAACATTGTAAAGTGCAAACGACTAATTCCGTAAATGCAACATTTATTGTGCCGATCCTATTTCTACTGATAAGAAAACTACAGCTATTGTGCCAAGTTGACTTATGGTTTTCATCTAGATATGAAAAGTGATTCTGTGATTTGCTTTGTCTGTAGTCTACTGTGTGGTTATCCTGAAATGCTTTGAGAAGAATGACAATAATGTTTATTGGAAAAGACATGTATACAGCCTGTTTAAGTCTCCATATTCTGACTTTTATTGACAAACTACACCTTACTGTCGGTTGATTAATGTACACAAAGCAGTACAGTAACACGCACAAAATGCAACATCAGAAACTATAGCCATTGACAACAAAGGTACACAAAATTCTTAAAGTTAACAACTACTACTTACAGTATTTACATATTGATGAACCATGAACAAATGCAAGAATGAAGCATTTAAACATTTTGAATAAAAGTAAACCAGTCACCTACCTTTGCAAAGTGGCATCAGGTTGCCCTCGTTGTGCTACAAGTTGAGACAGTTTGCTACAAGTTAAAGGAAGTTAACAACATGTTATTTCCTGTCCTGACCGACTTGACAGTGGAGGTGTTCTGACAGTGGAGGTCTACAGTACAGCAACAATGCACTAAAATAATCTCTACACCTATTTTGGAAAATGTTCGTTGTAGTTTAACCCTCATGCCCTCCTTAAAAAAATAACACTGGACACCTTCGAGGGCAAAATGTCCAGCACACAAAAACTGCTATTAAATCATCTTATATCAATATTTTTTTCTGCTTTTTTTCATAAAATCACTTAAACAACTTCTAACCTAATCAAAACTACCAAACATTCAATCGTTTTCAGGATTTTAACCCTTTAAATGCCAGTTTATTTATTAGAAGTATTTCATTTTTTCTCCATATAATGAATAATATGTAGATGGGACTTTGATGGTGATTAGAGGCTTGGATATGTCAAAGATAAGCAACAAAATTTATTTGATTGCATTAGTATTTTTATGTAGTTCCAGATACTCCCTTTGGACACCTTCGAGGCAAAAATGTACATGTCCAAAAAAACTGTTATTATATCATCATATTTCAATTTTTTTTTTCTGCTTTTATTTCATAAATCACTTAAACAACTTCTAAATTGCTCAATACTACCAAACATTCAATAGGATTTTAACCCTTTAAATGCCAGTTTAATTCTTTAAAGCAATTATTATTTATGAAAAACCCAACAGAACAATGATTATTTTCCATAAAATAAATCATAGGGGAATGGGGCTTTGGTGGTGATTAGACAAACACACTAATTTGATTGCATTAGTACTTTTTATGTAGTTCCAGATACTCCCTCTGGACACCTTTGAGGCAAAAATGCCCCCATTGACTTCCATTATAACCACATGTTTTGATCTCACTGCCTTTACATTCTAAAACCATGTATTCTGTAATGTCAACATTTCATTTTGAACAAAAGTGGTCATATTTGACATTTTTACAGTATTTCACCAGATTGAACCATTTTGCCCTTGTAGGCCGATGCATGAAGTCATTGTATTTTTGCCAGTTATATTATGGAGCCGTGTGTGTGTGTGTGTGTGTGTGTGTGTGAGAGGGCTGAAAAAAGGCATCTTTTGAAGGATGCATTTCATGTGTCTTTGAACGCGTGCTTGAATAAAAACATTGTCTCCTGCATTTGCTGTAAACTGGCGTTATCATTTCAAATCGTTTGGTGGACATGGTGGCCCTGAAGACTGGTCTCCCACTATGGACATCCCACAGGCTCCGGTGGATTCCCCCTTTGGACCGGTACACACCAGCCAAGTGTGAAGTCCCATGTATGTTAAAATCTCTTGAGCATCCACATCACTCCATCCTGAGATTGAACACCTCCCGTGTAGGTTTGTCATTTCCTGAATCAGCTGGATCATGTCAAGAGTGAAGAAAAGGTCGAAAAGAGGATGCCACATCATGGATTCTTGATATGGCATATCTCGTGGGCTCTGGCATCATGCCGGTTCGGTGCTTGAATGTTGTGCAGCGTCTCAGTATTAGATGGAGACCAGACTTGCCAATTCTTCACTGTCCATTCAATGTTAGGATGGACAGGATCTTCAGTGTCCTCTCCACTTTCAGAGGAAGGGTTAGAGGCACTCACAGATGACACTTTGAGACACCAGTGACCATTTTGTGCTCTACTCCAGAAACTTGTGTCATCTTACGTAGAGTTCCTGCAGTTGGCTGGAAGATAAATGCTCCTTCTCTTTGCTCCAGGTCTTTCTCCTTCTCGTAGAGCCAGGTGCATGAACACACTAAAAGTTGTTTTGTTTACAACACATGCAGGAGACAATGTTTTTATTCAAGCACGTCTTCAAAGACACATGAAATGCATCCTTCAAAAGAAGCCCTTTTTTCACCCAGATTTACACAAACTCTCTCTCACACACAGACACGCATGCACACACACACCCCCCCAAAAAAAAAAAAAAAAAAAAAAAAAAAAAAAAAAAAACAAAAACACACCCACCCACCCACCCATCCACACACACACACACACACACACATACATATACATACACACACACAGCTCCATAATATAACTGGAAAAAATACAATGACTTCATGCATCGGCCTACAAGGGCAAAATGGTTAAATCTGGTGAAATACTGTAAAATGCCAAATGCTGACATTACAGAATGCATGGTTTTATACTGTAAAGGCAGTGAGATCAAAACATGTGGTTACAATGGAAGTCAATGGGGCCATTTTTGCCTCGAAGGTGTCCAAAGGGAGTATCTGGAACTACATAAAAATACTAATGCAATCAAATTAATTTTGTTGCTTATCTTTGATATATCCAAGCCTCTTATCACCACCAAAGCCCCATCTACATATTATTCATTATATGGAAAAAATCATTTTTGTGTGTTTTTTATAAATAATGACATACTTCAAATACATAAACTGGCATTTAAAGGGTTAAAATCCTGAAAATGATTGAATGTTTGGTGGTTTTGATTAGGTTAGAAGTTGTTTAAGTGATTCATGAAAAAAGCAGAAACAAATATTGATATTTGATGATTTAATAGCAGTTTTTGTGTGCGTAAGCATTTTTGCCTCGAAGGTGTCCAGAGGGTACAAAATGAATCATTTAAGTATAAAAGAAATGTAAGAGTAAAAACACTGGATTTAAAAAATTTGACTGAAAAGAAATGTTCCTACAAAATTGCATGCCATAAGCAGTAACACAGCAAAAATTATCACAAAATGAAAAAAAAAAACTTGAGAAAAATGTACAAAAATGCCGGAAGAGGGCATGAGGGTTAAACAAATAACAGAATTGTATTAAATGTATTACACTTTGTATTTACAGTTGAAATGATTTGTATCTTGGTTTTCACAAAAACGGTAAAACCACTTTACATTCTATATGGTTTGAAGTTGCTATCTGCGTTACACAGGCTTGAGTACTATTTAAATACAATATAACTTCTTTACCAGGTTCATCAGTGGTGCTAAATGATCTGAAGTCTATACTGTTTGAATGTTTGAATGTTTTATTAGACTCTGTAGTAAAACATGTCCTTGGCACAGGGTGCTCCCACAGACAGCAATTACTTGCACAACACCGGTTTCATCGTAGGCAGGTAGTCCTTTTCTAGCAACACGGGGCCACTTTAAGGTGACCCGTCACAGGTGTTAGCATGGTTAGCACTTAAAAGCGCTAACTTGAAATGTGAGAAATGTTTTTGGTTAGTTCTGTGATTTGCTTTGTCTGTAGTCTACCGTGTGGTTATCCTGAAATGCTTTGAGAAGAATGACAATAATAAATGTTTATGGGGCAGCCATAAGTACCGCCTGTTTAAATCTCCATATTCTGACTTTTATTGACAAACTACACCTTACTGTCGGTTGATTAATGTACACAAAGCAGTACAGTAACGCACAAAAACAGTGAGCCGTGTGCAGTCCTTATTATCAGCCTCTTTATGGGACAGATGAACAGCTTATAGTGATTCATATCAGTCACCATTGAAATCAGAGTGTAAACAGAACATGCTGCTAATCTCCTCTCAGACCTTTCACCTCTTTTCCTTGTTTGAACCATAAGTTTAGATAGATATAGAGATTCAGTTTTCAAAAGACTATAGCAACAAAGTCAATGAATGAATACTCACTTTGTCCGTTTCTTCAACCACCGACCGTTTCGCTCTTTGAAATTAGAGGAAGTAAAATGGGCTCTCAGTGGAACAAAGACACTTTGTCTGAACTTGTTTGTGGCAGAAACCAACTTAAATAATGTTTTATAACCTGCTCTCCCACTCTGCTAAAATATATGTGGATATTTCATCATCACATTGATTTTCTTCCAACTTTGACTGTCAACTCTTTATAACATCCTGTTTCAGATTCACAGTTTTCCCCTTCCAGTGACAATGGTTTAGCCCACAAACAAAGCCATACTTCCACTTTCATGTTGTGTGGACAAAGTTAAAACTACAGTGTTTTCTTGTGTGCTGTCAATTGGGAAGCAAGCTGATGCAGCTTCCAACATCGACAGTTTGCAGTTTATCCTAAGAAAGATCTAAGTACATTTACTCAAGTATTTTACAGTTTTGAGGTATTTCTACTTTACTTGTGTTGTGTCCTATGTCTAGGAGAGGATAGCTAACAATTAAATAAACCTTGGGAGGGGGCAAGGGAGAAGTGGAACCAGTTTAAGGATAAATCAAATAATTTCCTTGCAATCACTGAAAGCGACCTCAATGAAACCCAAAGATGAATATTTATCACAAAAGTACATTTAAGATCTACTTTATATATATATATATATATATATATATATATATATATATAGTAAAATTTACTTTACAAGCTAAATCATTTAAGTGATATTCAATAACACATTGAATAAACTCATTTTCTTTGCTGTTTATTTCAAGATCAAGATTTGAGAACTAAGAGATTCTCTAATCAGAGTAAACATTCAATTGATCTTTCTGATATTGAATTCAATGTGATTATATACTTAACAGTTACATATATGATAATACAAAACATTTGTACATAACTCAGCACTGACTTTTAAACCTGTTTTTACTCGAACTCTTAAAATCCGGACATTTGGGCAGTAGCTGTCAGCGTCCGATACAATGTAAAAAGCACCCTTCAGCGTGCATGTGTAGAACGCACCAGGGAGAGCAGCAGCTACACGGCGTTTGAAGATGACGTAGCACTAAGTAGCGAGTAGTATGAAAGCCAGAAAACCGCATAAGGAGGTTGGTTGGGGGTGGATGGGTCAAACAACACAGGACTTTCAGCCAGGAGACCGGGGGATCATGTCCCACGATGTCACGTTTCCTAAACCCAACAGTCGCTTTCTTCTTTACCTAAACCCAACCGTCCCATTGTTTTTTTCCTAAAACTGTTGTTCTTTACTTAAACCCAACCGTCCCATTCTTTTCCTAAACCCAATCATGCTGTTGTTGTCCCGCATTATCATGAGGAAACGTAAGCCCACCCGCGACCTTTTCCTTAACCTGTGTCAAAAGTGACGCAATTGTCCCGACCAAGTGCGTTTAGATATGACGCTAAAGGAGTCTTTTAGCGTCAATAATAATGCCAAAGGCACCTGACCAAATGTCCGTATTTTACGCGATGGGACTGAGAACATGTTGGAATTTTGCACCCATACTTCCAACACCACGATAAAAATAAGTAAGCAAATTTATGATGCACTTTTCACAGATAACATCTCAAAGTGCTTTGTAATGATATAAAAAGACATACAAGAAAACATAACGCATAATCAAAATGAAGTAATAAAACAACGTGCAGACAGGTCAGCCTGTCTAAACATGTAGGTAACAAGGTAATGTACAGTATGTAATCTGATTTTGCAAAGACTCCCAAACATGTCTATACTTATTTATTAAAAGACACCAACACGTGAATCAACATTTCTGTTAATGTGCCAGTGTTAGCCAGTACCTTTCAACTGTAGTCCTTTTGACCAGATGTTTTGAAAACCAGAGAAACAGGAAATATAGTTGGAAAAAACTTGGAAACGGGTCAAATTTGACCCCAGGACAACATGAGGGTTAAGGTTGCATGGAACAGAAAGTAAACTTGACATGTTAGACCTAAGACAGACCACCTTCTGTTAAATCAATGCGTCTTATTACAAATTACTGCTTACACTTTTTTTATCTTAATGCAAAGACATACATAGAAATTACATAGAAATATCCCAAACCATACACATTTGGGGTCACTATTCTTTGATCAACAGATCCTTTGAAAGAAATTAAAACATGTTTAAAAAAAGAAGAAAAAAGACATCAGCCGTCATAGAGTTATTAGATTTTTTAAACTCCAATATCGATTTTGCCAGTATTCTTTAAACATTCCTGAACCTGAAGTTATTCTCACATCTTCTAAGCGGCGTAATTTTAGTGATTTGATTTCCTTGAATTTCTGCATCTGCTGAGATTAGTATTTTATCGATGAGACTTTTTTAAAATCTCCCTTTCTTTTAATGTTAAACGTCTTTTCCAAAAGTTGAGAAACCACAACAAATGTTTGCGGCTTGTCGTTGAAGTTTGCCACTAGTTGAGTCTCCTTGTGAGTGGCTTTTATGATCCCTATAATCTCAATTCTCCCTTTCTGGATGCCGACACTTTGAACCTGCAGACAGATTGACATTTAACAGTCAAGGTTAAAGACATTCTGAAAAATACATTTAAAAACCATTTAGTAAAAATGTTTAACAGCTTATAAACTAAGCAGGACGAGGGTGTAATGTTATTAGATGTGCCCTCACTCCACAGACTTGACAACAAACATGGCTGACTTGTGGCTTTATAAAAGTAGAGTGAGGAGATCACTTCAGGTACCATTTCAATTCTGGTATTTCCAGTTGAGTTCAGCGATATTTTTCCAAAGTACTCCTTGGTCTTCAAGTTGGTAACCTTAACGACATCTCCATCTGATAATCCTTTGCATAGCTCTCGGTGGCTTCCCTCCACATAATGATCTCAATGGAATCAGTCTCGTCTTTAAGTTGAAAATGTTGCTTCTTTGTCCACTTCCGTTCGTTCTGCACCTTAGTCTTTTGACAGGAGTAATCTGAACAAATTAACAGCACAGGATTAAACAACATAAAAAAAGGAAGCCCAGAAATGACGTTGACCCGTTACACAGCGTTAAATACAAAAGTCTTAAACATTATGTCGTTTATAGGCAAACCACCAACAACTTTTGTCTTTTGGTACGAGGATGTGTTGGAATTTGGAGCTACTTTTTACGATCCATTTTTTTTTATTCAAAACTGATATGGATTGAACAGATTAATATTCATTTTATTTTACATAACCTGAGGTTTCAGTTCCACCTCTTATTTCTATAAATTGAATGTTTGAAGGCCCTCACACATACCAGTTTAGCCACTCTTTGTTTTTGTGGTGTGTCACACAACGTTTCTACTGGTCTGCCTTTTTCAGCCGATCGGATACGTGGGTGAGCGGAATCCATCTGATTGGCAATTCAGGTTAAAAGAATTAGTGAACCAAAAATAAAACAGTAGTAAGGAAAGCAATCAAATGACTATTGAGAGCTCACACAGACGGCTTTTCATTTTCAACCTCATCTGAATCCTTTAGACCTTTTCCGGCAGACATGTTGATATGTCATAGTAGGAAAAGCACAGGTGTATTCAAAACAATTACTGATGGCTGCATTCCACTTAGGGAGGTTCATGGTATTAAACCATTAATGATGGCTGCATTCCACTTAGGAGAGGTCCTGGTATTGTACATGCTGACTCACTGAAATATCTTACTGGGACACTTGATGGAACTGAGCCATCGTTAAGGTTATCAATGTCAGCTGTGCTTTTCCTACTATGACAAGTCAACATGTCTGCTATGATAAAGGTCCATACACATTGAGTTGTCAAAATTGGCCAAAATATAAATCTGGTTTCCCCTTTTGAACAACAAGATTACCACCGTCTGCTGGTATGGAGAGTTATTTGTCTTTTAAACAGACACAGAAAGTATGTTGTAGTTGACAGTCGGTTTAGTCTTTGTGGTGTGTTCAAGTAAAACCTTTTGAAGACACGGGACGTGAGGGCAACACCGCGAGCGGGTCTTCATCATCACTAATTCTTTGCCATCTGCTTGGTGTGTCAGGGCCTCAAGCTACATATATACATTGATATTGCTCCTTTAAAAGCAGAAACCAAACTGTTACCAAACTCTTATGACAGTATGTAGACCTGAAGCAAGTAAGTGCAGTTTAAACTCACCTCTGTAACTTCTCCTTCCACGCTCACTTCTGTCTTGTCAGGAGATAATTTGGCTTCTTGAATGGAGTAAACTGGACTCTCGGGATAAATTAGTTCCCGAGCTTCCGTCTCAAGCTCCTCTGGGACATCAACAGAGCTCGTCTCAGACACTTTGCTTGTTGCGGTAACCTCAATGACATACTCAACTAGTATTACCCCTCCGAACAAGTAGGAGCTCTGCTCCCTGAATTGGTGAAAGCGATTTTTTCCATATACGATCACTTTAACGCTGGCTGTCTCATCAGCAACAGCCAGATAAAAAAAAAACTTTTTCTCTTTGTCTTTGGTTTCATACATGTGCAGCTCAGATTTCTGAACAACTTTCCCAACTATGACTTCTTTCTCAAGAATTCCACTCTCCGTTTCACATCACAGATGGATTTCTGCAGCATAAAAGGGAGAAAGTGTCAAAAAAATTTGAGCTGTGAAAGAAAATAACAAGAAAAAAAGGCACTTACCCAAAAGGAATGTTTCTCTTCTGCAAAACAACAAATATTTTATCAACAAACAGTTCTTAATGCAGAAACTAACATTTACTTTAACGCAACAGAAGTCTGATGGGATTCGGGGGGAGGGGAGAAACAAGTTGCAAAGTAAGTAGGCTGGAAGACTGTTTTTATTCCACTTTAAACATCAGAAGAAATGATTATTTTTCTCTAATACAGATGATTCTTTAATAAATTAGTCATGACAGAAAAGTAATGTAGTTTTCCACGAAGTCTGCTATGATAGCAGTTATAAAGTTACTTAGCTTGTTTGGTAGCTTGATGGGTAGTTAATTAGCTAGCTGGATAATGGACCTTTTCACAGCAGACATGTTGACTCGGCCATAGTAGGAAAAGCACAGCTGAAATTGATAACCTTAACGATGGCTCAGTTCCATCAAGTGTCCCAATAAGATATTTCAGTGAGTCAGCATGCACAATACCAGGACCTCTCCTAAGTGGAATGCAGCCATCAGTAATGGTTTAATACCAGGGCCTCTCCTAAGTGGAATGCAGCCATCAGTAATGGTTTAATACCAGGGCCCTCTCCTAAGTGGAATGCAGCCATCAGTAATGGTTTAATACCAGGGTCTCTCCTAAGTGGAATGCAGCCATCAGTAATGGTTTAATACCAGGGCCTCTCCTAAGTGGAATGCAGCCATCAGTAATGGTTTAATACCAGGGCCTCTCCTAAGTGGAATGCAGCCATCATTAATGGCTTTAAATACACCTGTGCTTTTCCTACTATGACATGTCAACATGTCTGCCGTGAAAAAGGTCTATTCCACACAACATTTCATGTTACACACTTGGTTGTAGAAAAAGAGCTGAACACACTAATCTGGCGAGAACTCTGTGCTTTTCACGCTGTGACAACAGTATGTATATGAAACATGAAGTTGTTTACTAATTTAGTGGCTGGCTAGTTAGTTAGCTTGCTTGCGGGGGGGCTCAGTTCTCAGTTCAAGCGTCATCTGTATTAGAGAAAAGTAAATAAAATAGCTTTACCAGCCTACTTACTGGAGTTCCACATCTACACACATATATATATATATATATATATATATATATATATATATATATATACACATACACACACGAACACAATTGTACAATGTTGGCTGTTTTTTTTGTGTCCCCTTCAAAAATTGCTCTTAAGAAATTTTGTTTATTGTCTCCCACAACTGTCAGATGAAATGTATGCCCATTACTGGAAGGGTTTAATATTATAGTCATAGTGTGTAAGAATGAATGCAAGGCAAGTTACTTTAACAAGTTTAATTCTAAACTCTTACCTTGTCATGTTGGCTGCTCTTCTGTTGATCTTTAAAAGAAGAAACAAACTTCAGTCAGTTATTAATCAGCAGACTTTTAGCCCCCAAAAGGACCTGTTTAAATAATGACCTGCATGCAGCCAGCACAAGTTTAAAAACAAACAGCATTTTATGTTATTATAAATTAAAAAAAAAGGGCAATTTCACTTAATACTAATTTGTTCTGTTTAAGTACACTATGAGTTCCTGCATGGTTTCAGTGTGATTTCATTTTTGTCTCAAATGGTAGGCATCTCTACTTGATCCGCAACTGCCTGGTCCCTGAACACACCGTGAAAAGCCCGGTCTCAGGAGACAACACAGGGGTCCTAAACGTCAAACAAACACTAGGGGCACAGGCTGTGCACCAAAATACAACAAACCACGTTCCAGCCAATCACAGACAAGATGGTTGGGGGAGGGGTGCTTTTAGAGCAGCAGCCTTAACCGCTGAAACCATGCAGGAACTCATCGTCACCTTTTGGGACTTACAAAATGTTTGGGAACCAATGCTTTAGATAATCTGGATAAACTTCTTAAATGTGTGATGGGTGACGTCAGTGTTCACGAATCCCAGCCATTAATTTAGTACAATTTCATGGTAGAAATTATGGATAAAACTGTGAAATAAAGAGACAAACAGTTTTCCTTCCTTGATTGTAGCATTAACAACAAATTACCCAGGACTTTAGGTTGATCTTGGGTCAAATCTCTCAACACTTCTTCCTCTCCATCCTGGTCACTTTTCTTTTCTTCCCTGAAAAGAAATACAAACAATTTGATTTGAAAACAGATTGTTCAGTTCTACGTCACTATTGTGACGTAGAACACACAAACGGATCATCATTGTTCAGTTTTTTGTGCTTTGTCCATCATTTCTTTTGCCAGGTTTTCTTGAGAAATCTTAGTCTTAGTCTCCACAGCAGCAGTTCATGTGGACCAAACTCTAGTTCATTTTTCATTGCTTGAACACAGTTTTCAAAACTCTACACACTTATCCCAGGACTTTAACCACAACGTGCACAACACTGTAGATTTAAAGCACTTTGTTCAAATGCTAACACACTGCTGTCAGAACGGGTAAACAAAAAATTCAAAACAGAATAGATTTCAGTCTGGTGCCTATCAAACACTGCTGATTGCAATTTTAGCGAAAGCCTAAGCAAGTATCTTGTTTTAGACTAGTTAGTGAACATCAGGGCTGGACTGGGACAAAAAATTGGCCCTGGCATTTTTGGCCCAGGTGGCCCACACCACACTGTGATTGGTCAGACCCATTCCCTGCAGACAGTCCTCTTAAAATATGCGTGTGTTCCATTAAATGAGTTGCCTAGTGTTCAGCGTTCATGTGATCATTTTGGATCCCTTACAGAGGGGACTCAAGACTTAGCTGTTGATCTTACACTTAAATAATTCATCCATTCTTAGTTATGATTTGTATATTATATATGGTATTTTTATTATTTTTTATTATTGATATTTGATTATTACCATTTTGCTTAATATTGGCTTAGCAACTTTAAAAACAGATTTTATAGATCACACAGACTTTTCAACTACCCAACAGGCTCCGCTAGCATTTTCAATGTAAGCTTAAACAGTTAGGTTACCTGACAGCCACTAACTTTAATGTTACAGCCAAACTGCTTGTTGTCGTTATGACGTGGCGGCGCAGATACATGCACACACACACACACACACACACACACACACACACACACACACACACACACACACACACACACACACACACACACAACAGCCTCCCTCCCTCCTTGAGAGTCCCTGTTAATTTGCCTACTCCTTACCACATCGTCATCTACTCTCTCTCTACATCTCTCTTCTTTTCCTCACTTGCTCCCATGGCCCTGTCATGGTCACTCTCCTCCTCCTCGGCTTCTTTCCTGTCATGATGTAGTTTCTGCTTATCTGTATAGCCATCCACCTCTCCTCCTTCCTCTACTTCAGGTAATGCTGATTTTGAAGCAGCTACTACAGCCCCAAACATGTCAGAAATTTCTGCACATTTTGAGGAATCTGCCTGTAGATTCTTAATTTTTTTCTCCCGTAATTTCTCTGCACCTCCCTTGCGCTTTGGTGGTCGCGTTTTGTCCATTTTACAGTTTTTTCGATTGCTAAACGACAGTGGGCACAACTGGAGTCACATGTGCAAAACTCTAACTACAGTCTGCACTACCAATAGTCACCTGAGCTAAACAGTTCACATCACCTGCAAAACTCATTCACAGCAACACAACTCTTCACACACGTCTCAAAACAGGCTCAGTGCAGCTAAACACTATGAACAGGCCTCACTGAGATAACACACACACACACACACACACACACACACACACACACCTGTCACTCAGAACACACTGAGGGTAAAACACTAGCATCAAACACCAATACAGAAATGACAAACTTTTTCATCTTTACAGTTTGAACAATTTGAGTGACTTGACACTACTCAATAGTTTATTTAAGGAAAAATATAGATTGTATAACATACCAATTTTTACATAAGGTAAACAAGAAGGAATGAAAATCAGCAGTTTTCTTCAATAAAATTATTTTTGTCTCTAGTAATTTATGGAATTACTGGAGGAAAAAACTAAAGGTACATAACAGTACCAGAGAATAGTGTGACTAATCCTGCCTCTCTCCAGCATCATGTGGCAAGTTCTCTTCATCACATTGGATGTCTGCATCATCTCTAAATACTAATGAATGTGGTTGTTTCCATTGCTTTCACCTCCATTACTTTCTGAAAAACAGTAAGAACGCAGTTTTACTATTGTAAAGATATAGTGTATAGCTGTGTAAATAACCTCAGACATCTTCCCTGGACATATTGGTATCTTTGATCTTTTACCCGTTTCTCTCAAAATGCCTTGTATGCCAGATGGGCCAGTCCAGCCCTGGTGAACATATACGGTATTTATACAGAAAAAGCTCAGAAAGCCTTTTTTGTACAAACACCAAATAAGAATGAAACAATTATACACTGTACCGTTTGAGAGAAACAGGTAAAAGAGCAAAGATACCAACATGTCCAGGTAAGATGTCTGAGGGTTATATACCACAGCTATAAAAGTGAAAAACACTATATCTTTACAATAGTAAACATCGCGTTCTTACTGTTTTTCAGAAAGTAATGGAAGTAAGCAATCAACCCACATTCATTAGTATTTAGAGATGATAAGCACCATCCAATGAAGAAGAAACACTGCCACATGATGCTTGAGGAGAGCAGGAAGAACTGTCTTGCGTACTGTTATGTACCTTCAGTTTTCCCCAGTAATTTCATAAATTACTAGAGACAAAATACTATATTTAAGCAAACTGCTGATTTTCATTCCTTCTTGTTTACCTTATGTAAAAATTGGTATATTATAAGATCTTTATCTTTTCTTTAAAGAAACTTTTGAGTAGTGTGAAGTCACTCAAATTCAAACAGTTCAACAATTCAAAGTTCATACTGTAAAGATGAAAAGTTTGTAATTTCTGTATTGGTGTTTGATGCTAGTGTTTTTACTCTGTGTTTGGCTGCACTGAGCCTGTTTGAGACGTGTGTTTAGAGTTGTGTTGCTTTGAATGAGTTGTGCAGCTGATGTGAACTGTTTAGATCAGGTGACTGTAGGTAGTGCAGACTGTAGTTAGAGTTTTGCACATGTGACTCCAGTTGTTGCCCACTGTCGTTTAGCAATCGAAAAAAATTTAAAATTCCAATTCTGAAAGTCTATTCCAGTAGGACTTCTGCTGTGTTGACATTCATTTTATTTGACACTGATGTCAGAGAAATGGAAGCAATTCAAAATAGATTGCGAACTATATAATGGCTCTAACGCCCATGCTTTGAATATTAGTTTTAACCCTTTAAATATTTTTGCATTAACCCTTATTCTACATACTCTAATGAAACATAAAAACAGGAATTAATCATTTTTAGCCAAAACCAACAACTCGTATCATGACTCACCCTGGTTCTTGTTCTCCTGTTCATTCCTCAGTTTGTCCACAAAGGGGCACAGCAGGTCCTGGATTGTAGGGTCCCTCCTCGGTATGTAATCCATTGCTTTATCGATTTCGGAGATGGAGTTTAGTAGTCCGTAGTGCTCAATGATTTTTCCAGGCATCTTTTCTTTGGACGTGCTAGACCTCTGACCTTTAGGGGATGACCAAACATTCCAGCATCTTTTCGTACTGTTTATCCTCCAGATCCTCCACGATGGAAGTCAGAGCTTTTTCCACTCTTCCTCTGAAATATCCGACATCTCTGACACAGAGAGAACAGCAAATATGAAGTCATATTAGTCACCATTAAAACAATATTAACCGCCAGAACATTAAAACCACAAGCCACAAGCTTTTTTGTTATTGTGAGTAATGCTATTATCTCACAGTAGATTCCTTTTACAAAAGAAAGCAATACAGCCTTTTTTATTTTTTTATTTTTTTTTATTTAATATTTTGGTTTTTTTTTTTTTGGGTGTTTTTTTTTTTTTTTTTTTTTGGTTTTTTTTTTTAGCCAAAAAACACTCTTGGGGGGGGGGGGAAAAATTTTTTTTTTTTTTTTTTGGGATGCAGTGACGGAGGTGGAAGATACCAACTTTAATCATGTTTCACCAACCTGGCGTGCCACCCTAATGATTTTGAATAAATGAGAAAATATATTTGGAGAAAGATTTCTCATTGTCAAATATATTTTTTACCAACTTTGACTTGTTAACCCTCCTAACAACCAGTTTCAAACTCACAGTCCACCCCCACCCATCTAGTGAACAATGGTTCAGCCCGCACTTTCCCGCTCAAAAGCTGACACACTGAAAAGAGCCGGTACTTTCACTTTCATGTCAAGTGAACAAATATTAACTTGCTTTGTGCAGTCAGTTGTGTTAGTCAGCGAGGTAAAGCAGCAGCTTTCCAACATCGACACAGTCAGCAGTTTAGTTTCACTCTGTTGTGGAAGAAATATTCACAACTTCAGTACAAATTTTGCAACTAAAAGTCCTTCTTAGTCATTTATAATTTGACCTCATTAAAAGTATGGATGTTTTAGCAGCAAAATAAAATATCAAAGCTCAAAAAAGAACTTGTTATGCAGAGTAGGCCCTTTGAAATTGTTATCTTATTATGTGTGTTACTGATTCATTAACATCTAAGTAGCATATTGTTGTAGCTTGTAATGTGGAGCTTTAAAAACAAACTGATCATGTTTATTTTTTATGTAAAGGAACTGCTGTCAGATATAGTGGAGTAAAATTACAATAGTTCCCTCTAAAATATAGTCAAGTAGAATTAAAAGTAGCATAAAATGAAAATACTCAGTAATGTAGGCCTGTAAGTACCTACAAAGTGAACTTAACCCTCATGCCTTCCTCGGTCATTTTTGTACATTTTTCAAGTTTTTGTTTTCATTTTGGGATCATTTTTGCTGTGTTACTGCTTATGGCATGAAATTTTGTAGGAACCTTTCTTTTCAGCCAAATTTTATAAATCCAGTGTTTTTTACTCTTACATGTCTTTTATACTTAAATGATTCATTTTGTACCCTTTGGACACCTTCGGCAAAAATGTCCACGTACACAAAAACTGTTATTAAATCATATATCAATATTTGTTTCTGCTTTTTTTCATAAATCACTTAAACAACTTCTAACTTAATCAAAACCACCAAACATTCAATCATTTTCAGGATTTTAACCCTTTAAATGCCAGTTTATATATTTGAAGTATGTAATTATTTATAAAAAAAACACAAAACATTAATTATTTTCCATAAATAAATCATAGGGGAATGGGGCTTTGGTGGTTATTAGAGTCTTGGATATGTCAAAGATAAGCAACAAAACTGATTTGATTGCATTAGTATTTTTTATGTAATTCCAGATACTCCCCTTTGGACACCTTCGGAGGCAAAAATGGCCCCATTGACTTCCATTATAACCACATGTTTTGATCTCACTGCCTTTACAGTATAAAACCATGCATTCTGTAATAAAAAAAAACATCTGTGAAAGGTTATTCCACGGTTTGGCTTTTATTTCTTCTTGAACATCCAAAATTTGCACAAAAGTCTGTCTTTTTCTAAGAGTCTATGGTCCATACGGGACAAATGTCTGTCCCAAGATGGTGGTGGCAGAGGCACATCTCACCAGCCAGAGGCACTATCTATGTTATTCTATGGTGCGGCTTTGGAAATTTATATCCTCTGTGATCAAATGAGACATTAAAAACATCTAACAGGAATTATTACTTTTTAGTTAAAACCAACAACTCAAAACCTGTATCATGACTCACCCTGGTTCTTTTTCTCCTGTTCAATCCTCAGTTTGTCCACAAAAGGGCGCAGCAGGTCCTGGATTGTAGGGTCCCTCCCGGTATGTAATCCATTGCTTTATTGATTTCGGAGTTTAGTAGTCCGTAGTGCTCAATGATTTTTCCAGGCATCTTTTCTCTGGATGTGCTAGACCTCTGACCTTTGGGGATGACCAAACATCCCAGCATCTTTTCGTACTGATCAGGCTCCAGATCCTCCACTATGGAAGTCAGAGCTCTTTTCCACTCTTCCTCTGAAACATCCGACATCTCTGACAGAGAGACGAGAGAACAGCAAATATGAAGTCACATTAGTCACCATAGCAGCATAAACTGCCAGAACATACAGGTAATATTTGAACCACAAGCTTTGTCTTTTTCTAAGAGGGTTAGCCATCCACTCAAAACGTAACGTTATCCTGCTACTCTTTGGCGGCTCCGCAAGCCCAAACAAGTGTGTGCAGCGTGCATGTTGTTTAGTTTCCGGGTCTAGCTAGATCCGGTGTGGTGTTGTAGTTTTTCTAATGTTACTAGTTGTTGCAACAACATGTGAAAAAAACTACAAAGTTTTGCTAGGCCAAAAGAACATTAATCTCACGATAAAAAAATGTATGCTGTTAAAATGGGTTTGCGTTAACCGTGTTAATAACACATTTAACAGACAGCACTAATTTGTTTCCAAGTTTGTAAGCGTGGGAAGCACCAGAGACACAAAATGACACCCCAAATCCCAGAAAAAGTGATTTTTTTCATAATATGGGCACCAGTGTTGTGCCTGAACGCTTCATTGAACGATAGTTCATGAACTCGTTCATATTTCGGGCGTAACGTGGTGCTGAACGTACCGTATTACTGCCTGATGAACGTTACTGTGAACTCCTTCATTCTGGTGTCTGTGAACGCCACGCGCTCTCTCAGTTTAACTTAGTTCAATAGTGCGCCAGATTTCTATAGAGCCTTCCAGGCCAAAACCCAGGGCTAAAACATATTGTAAACAGGGCTTTTATGTAGCGGAAAAACACCCAATCTGGCACACCAGCCACCAGTGTCGCACTGCCACATGGGTCATCAAAACAGAAAGCAGCGTGGAGGCTTCGTATGATCATTTAAACCAGTTTTATAACGAGGTCGGTGAGGATGGAAGAATATGACATTTCTGGGCAAACTTTGCCCGCCGGGCTTTCAAAAGAAAATCCGCACTTCAGTCCCATCCACAGCAGACCTGAAACGGCACGTTGAACTGATTGGATATGAAGATGAAATCTGACGCATAGTTTCAGTGTTAAAACTGATAAAATAATTGCGGTCTGTGGTTCTATATTTGTGCTGTGGCAATTTCGAAAAATAATACATCGCGGCAACATATGGAAAATATGAAAGAAGTTCATTTTGGAACTGTATGAACTATGAACTGAACTACTAAATTTTAAAATCTGTGAACTGAACTTTGAACTAGTTAATGTAGAAAGTGAACTTTCCCAACACTGATGGGCACTTTAAAACCAACAACTCAAAACCTGTATCATGACTCACCCTGGTTCTTGTTCTCCTGTTCAGTCCTCAGTTTGTCCACAAAAAGGGCGCAGCAGGTCCTGGATTGTAGGGTCCCTCCTCGGTATGTAATCCATTGCTTTATCGATTTCAGAGATGGAGTTTAGTAGTCCGTAGTGCTCAATGATTTTTCCAGGCAACTTTTCTCTGGACGTGCTAGACCTCTGACCTTTGGGGATGACCAAACATTCCAGCATCTTTTCGTACTGATCAGGCTCCAGATCCTCCACTATGGAAGTCAGAGCTCTTTTCCACTCTTCCTCTGAAATATCCGACATCTGACACAGAGAGATGAGAGAACAGCAAACATGAAGTCACATTAGTCACCATTAAAACAATATTAACAGCCAGAACATACAAGTAATCTTTGAACCACAAGCTTTGTGTTTGTTATTGTGATTAATGATCTTATCTCACAGTAGATTCATTTTACAAAAGAAAGCAATACAGTCTTTTATTATGTGGTTACAATATAATATACTACTCACTTCGGGCTTTTGGGCTTTACAGCTGAACTGCTTTCTTCTTTCGTATGGTCTGTTGACAGCCAAAGAGCTCTGAGTGGCGGGAAGACAGATTTAAATTAGTTTTTTGGATGAAGTGGAAAATACCAACTTTTAATCATGTTTCAACAACCTGACTGCCGCCCTAATAATCTTGAATAAATGAGAAAATATATTTGGAGAAAGATTTCTCATTGACAAATATATTATTTTACCAACTTTGATGCGCACAAGCTGAGTGTTACTGAATGTATTGCTCCTTTAAAAGGTATTTCAACAGGTAAAAGTCCTGTGTGGACTATAATCAGGTCATTTTGAGGCAGAAAAAACTTTCAAACAGTAGAAGCTGCCATCACTTTAAGGCAAGTGGAAAAAGGACTGGATTGATTATAATCTTGGGACAGGGTGCTCCGACAGCAATTAGTGCACAACACCAGTTTCATCGTAGGCAGGTAGTCCTTTTCTAGCAACACGGGTTTTGGCATGGTTAGCACTTCAAGCGCTAACTTGAAATGTGAGAAACGTTTGTTGGTTAGTTCTGTGATTTGCTTTTCTGTAGTCTACCGTGTGGTTATCCTGAAATGCTTTGAGAAGAATGAAAATAATAAATGTTTATGGGAGCAGCCATAAGTACAGCCTGTTTAAATCTCCATATTCTGACTTTTATTGACAAACTACACCTTACTGTCTGTTGATTAATGTACCCAAAGCAGTTCAGTAACGCACAAAAACAGTGAGCCGTGTGCAGTCCTTATTATCAGCCTCCTCATGGGACAGATGAACAGCTTATAGTGATTCATATCAGTCACCATTAAAATCAGAGTGTAAACAGAACATGCTGCTAATCTCCTCTCAGACTCTTCACCTTTTTACCTTTTCGGACCATAAGTTTAGATAGATAGGTAGTAATAATTAATAATACATGTTTCCAAAGACACTAGCAACAAAGTCAATTAATGAATGCTCACTTTGTTCTTCTTCATACTACCGACCTTTTCTTTTTTTTGAATTCAAAAGGAGGGAAGTAAAATGGGCTCTCAGTGGCACAAAGACACTTTGTCTGAACTTGTTTGTGGCAGAAACCAACTTAAGTCAGGTTTTATAGCCTGCTCCCCACTCTGCTAAAATATATGTGGATATTTCATAATCAAACTTTTTATTTTTTAGTTTGACTGTTAATCCTTTATAACATCCTGTTTCAGATTCACAGTTTTTCCCTCCAGTGACAATGGTTTAACCCACAAACTAAGCCATACTTTGACTTTCATGCTGTGTGGACAAAGTTAAAACTACACTATGTTTGTTGTGTGCTGTTAATTGGGAAGCAAGCTGATGCAGCTTCCAACATTGACACAGTTTGGCAGTTTATCCTCAGAAGTATTCAAATCTTTTACTTCAGTAAATGCAGCAATACCACACTGAACTAAAGTTCTACTAAACATTTTATATAGGAAAGCAAGTAAAGTATATTCTGTTGAAACAATACAGTAACATGGGCTATTTAAATGAGCTGATACATGGTTAAACCTCATTAGCTCTTACCAGTGTATCTCTGTGTGTACTTTCTCCACAGCAATCCCACCATCAGTCCCAAAATGTCCCAGTTAGATTGGAAATGCTCTAAACATATTCTTTGTAAATCTTTACAATCATATATATATATATATATATATATATATATATATATATATATATATATATATATATATATATATCCTTTGTGTTGTCCTTCGGTCCCAGTGACCCGAAGGGACAACACAAGGATTATGTACTTCCTTTGTTTTTTTGTTGAGAATTGCTCTCTAAACCCGGTTTCTTGTAAAGTAAGTAAGTAAAGTTTATTTAGAACACATTTAAACACAGTTTAAGCTGACCAAAATGCTGTACAAACAAGAACTAAGGTGCTGTATTAACCCTTGTTTAGAGAGCAATTCTCAACAAAGTAAACGGAAGTACATAATCCTTCGTGGTGGTCCTTTGGGTCACTGGGACCGAAGGACCACACAAGGGTTAAATATATATATATATATAATTTAGGAGTGAACAAAAAGCTCTCAAAGGAAGCAGGTAAAAAGTTTTTTAAATGTTCTGCTACTTTGTACTTGGAAAAATAAAATCAACAATTAAATAAGGATGGATTATTTTAGATTAAGACAAAACTTTATTGGAAATCTTGAGCAGAATTCATAGTGGAAAAAACATCTTTACAAGCTGCAACATCAAAGTGATAAATGCATTAAATAATTCAATTGCATTTTATTTATAGTATCATATCATAACGAGGTTATCTCAAGACACTTTACAGATAGAGTAGGTCTAGACCACACTCTATAATTTACAAAGACCCAACAATTCCAGTAATTCCCAGCATTTAGTGGGAGAATACACACATTTGTTTTCTTGATCAGTTCCAAAAGTTCCAGTCTTGGTGCTATGGATTCAAAGAATCGATCAGCATGGGTCTTACAGGGGGTGCATGGAACAGAAAGTAAATTTAAATGTTCGACCCAAGGCTGATTAAAAACGACAACAAAATAAAAGAGAAACAATATTGGCGAAAGCACCAACTCCATTACTAACTATTTTGCTGAGCCTTTTTGTTAATAAAGGTTGACATTTACCCCCACTAGGTTTTATTCAGTTTATTTATTTATAGTTCTTATATCAATTGACGAGAGGCGAGTTGATTTGTTTGGACGTTAGTTGTCCAGAGTCTGAACTCAGCAGACAACAGACCAATACAAGCAGAGACTGGAAAATCAACAAGTAACATCAATAGGCAATACTCAGTTATGTCACTGCATCGATACAGAATTGCCACTCCCGCAGACGCGATGCACCAATGCAAGGATTCATTTCAACACCCCTAATCAGCTCCATTAAATCCCCTCTGTATTTCCCAGTATGGGTATGTTTACAAAATGGTGTCGCGCTCTTCTTTTTTAGCGCAGCAGCTTAAGTGATGTATTTTAAGTCGCGCTGAGAAACGAAACAGCAGCGTTCAGCTTTGGAGACAAAGACACCTGCTGCAACAGGGGAAGGCATGGCTGAGAACCCAAGAAGCACCCACACAATGTTTCAGTCAGTGATTGTACTGCTGAGACTTAATTACCTCTTCTAAAGAGTCACTTTTTTTATAATCCTCCATGTCCATCTTGATTTGACGGGTTAAACTACTAGCAAGGAGGAGTGGGGTGGTGCGCGAGCACTGAAAGCTTCCTCCATGTGGATGTGCCTACGGTGTTGTTATTACTAAGAATTTCTCATGGGGCGACAGAAACTACGCACTATTGCTTTAAACGGCTGTAATATTAATGATTTTATTTCCTTGTATTTCTGCATCTACTGAGAGTGGTATTTTATCAATGAGAATTTCTTCAAAATCTTCATCTAGTTTCAGACCCAACGCCTCTGCCAGAAGTGGAGAATCCACAACAAAGGTGTGTGTCGCCTTCTTGAACTCTGCCTCCAGTTGAGTCTCCTCCTGACTGGCTTTTATGATCCCTATAATCTCAATTATCTCATTCTGGATGCCGACACTTTGAACCTGCATAAAAGAGAGATTGACATTAACAGTCTAACCAGTATTTTTTGTTTAACAGTCTATTAAGATTATTGCTTGTTTTTTCCTTTTCTATGTGCCTTTATTTCGGTCTTTCTTGCTGTTTGAAGACTGGCCATGTCACATGAATGTATGCTCTCAGTCTTTTAATGATGGTGTTTGTGTAAACCTGCATGTGTACACAAACACCATCATCTGTTTTCTTGACGCGTGTAATATTATTAATAATTATTAACAGATACATCTAAACTGTTTATTACATTGATGTGATTATTTCCTGGAGAATGCCATGTTTCCAGCCCCTGAAGGGTTTTAGGCAAATCTCCTTCACATTCCCTTTGCAAATGATATTGTATCTTTTAAAATTTGTATATGTGTAAATTAAGAAATGAAACAAAACAGTCAAAGTTCAGGACATTCTGAAAAATACATTCAAAACTGTTACATAAAAGTTATAAACTAAGCAGTGAGGGAGTGTTATGTGTATTATAAAGAAATTATACATGTCATTAAACGTAACGCTGGTCTGGCTATGTGAGACTATATCCAACCCAACCAACGAATGCAACAAGTTTGAGCCAATCAGAGGCTAATTACGCAGGTCATGCCTTCACCATAGTAGGATTCCTAATTTAGCGCCCAGATGGGATTTACTCCACAGACTTAATTAAAACAAACATGGCTGACTTCTGGCTTTATAAAAGTAGAGCAAGGAGATCACTTCAGGTACCTTCTGAATTCTGGGTGTACACAGTTGAGTTCAGTGATATGGTTTCGGTAATGATGGGTCTTCATGTTGTTAACCTTAACGACATCTCCAATTGATAATGTTTGGCATATCTCGGTGGAGTCCCCCCACATAAAGATCTCGATGGAGCCGGTGTTGTCTTTTAGTTGGAAATGTTGCCTCTTTCTCTCCGGTCGAACGTCACCTCAATCTCTTCGGACAGGATCAATCTGAACACACCA
Organism: Perca fluviatilis; assembly: GCF_010015445.1. Classification (NCBI taxonomy): domain Eukaryota; kingdom Metazoa; phylum Chordata; class Actinopteri; order Perciformes; family Percidae; genus Perca; species Perca fluviatilis. The sequence goes on from NC_053127.1 coordinate 3,854,984, forward strand.
ACAGTACAAGATTAAGAAATAAAAAAATTACTTATTTTTCACAATTTCAGAAACAGAATTTGATGGTAAGTTAACAGTTCGGTAAAGATGCATTTTATTATTAGTCTGACTTTCAGATTGGGTATGTACTTTGTCTTAATTTTTACTTCAAAATTGGGAAACAAAAAAACTCTTTTTCATCTTTGGTTGGGTATTATGGTTTCAATTAATAATGTCTTAAAAACAAAATAAGGATTGTGTTTTATCATGAGCATCAAAAGTTAGGGCTGGTATCACATTAATGGTATTGAATTTAGTTACAATACCATTAATGTGAAACTGATACTAATCGAGTACTTCACTTGATAATTTCTTTTTTCTACTTAATTCGATGCCCATCATGTAATGGAAGTATTTAGTTGCATGAAATGCCACCACCTCTCCTCCTCGGCCATATGAATGTTTTGTTGGCATCTCTGCAACTCCGTCAAATACACCGTACTTGACTTCATCACACCACAGACTGTACAGGTTGTAGCTGCTGCAGGCTGTGGGCCAATCACACGTTGCATTAAATTGAACGCATTCATGTGCTATTAATGCAGGTCACTATCTAGCATCTTTTCCGTACTATTCGAGTACTTTGATTGTTGTAGCAACCAACGTAATAATAACTTTTATTAATATAGCACAGTTCACCCAAGGATGCTTTACACAAGAACAGGGGACCACATCGAGCATTGAGTTATTTCATGAATGAAATACCAAACTATGACAGTATGTGGACATAAAGCAAGTAAGTTCTCCAGTTTAAACTCACCTTTGTAACTTCTCCTTCCACGCTCACTTCTGTCTTGTCAGGAGATAATTTGGCTTCTTGAATGGAGTAAACTGGACTCTCGGGATAAATTAGTTCCCGAGCTTCCATCTCAAGCTCCTCTGGGACATCAACAGAGCTCGTCCGTGATACTTTGCTCAAACTGGTAACCATCACACCGTTATTATTCTGCTTTAGCTTCCTGAACAAGTAGGAGTGCTGCTCCTTGATTTGTTGATTGCGATCGCCTATATACCTTCACTTTAATGCTGGCCGTCTCATCAGCAACAGCCAGATAAAAAAAAAACTTTTTCTCTTTGTCTTTGGGTTTGTGCCTCCCAGATTTCTGAATAACTTCCCAAACGAAGCCTTCTGTCTCAAGAATTCAATTGAGTTTCACATCACAGATGGATTTTTTCTGCATACAAAGAGAAAAGAAATCTCCATGAAAGTGACCTAAAAACAAACATAAGTGTCAGAAAGTGTAAAAAGAAAAAGCACTTACCGAAGAAGAGGTGTTTCTCTCCTGAAACACAAAAGGTTAATCAATGCTCAGTTTCTAACAATTCAGAAACTAACATTTATATTTTAAAACATTTTACAGCTGTGTGTAATTATGAATGTTGCCACAAAGGCATGATGGCGTGATGTATTGGAAGTATTTATTATTATACCCATCATAGTGTGTAAGAATGATCCAAGGGGAATTAACCTAATAAGTTTATTTCCAAACTCTTACCTCGTCAGGTTGGCTGCTCTTCTGTTGATCTATAAAGAAGAAATTATCCTGAGTAAGTTTAAAGTTATAAATCTTATTTCATTAATCAGCAGACTTTTAGCTAAAAAATAAAAACTTTAAATAACCTGCATACAGGCAGCTTAGTTTAAAAACAAAACTGCAATTATTTAATTCTATTATTCTATTAATTACTTAGAAGAGGAAAATTGATTTTACTTTTAATAATAATAATAATAATAATTTAATTATTATGGATGAATAACTATGAAAATAAGACCCAAGTAGATGTAAACCTGATATGATCCTGAGTTTTCCTTCATTGATTGTAGCATTAAGAATACGTTACCCAGGAGTTTAGGCTGATCTGAGGTCACATCTGTCATCACTTCCTCCTCCTCGTCCTCACGTTTCCTCTTCTTCCCTGAAAAATAAATTTAATAATTTAAATTTAAACATTAACAGATTGTTTAGGTCTTCGTCACTCTTCCTGCATTTTTTTATTGAATCAATCTGAAATATTACTAATTACTTAAATAAAAAATTATTTACCTGAGACAATCTTGTATTAGTTTAATTAAGTATCAGGACTTACAAAAGCTTAAAGCTATAGTGCAAAGATTGGTCGACTGGTCCTGTGTGTTGATAGTGGGCGTTTCCAGCAGCCTAACTGTGGGGAGTAGCAACATGCTAGTTCACTGACATCAGCTCTGCTAATAAACTCAGACATATTCTGGTTCCAATGACGGGGTTATGCTTTTGTAAAGTGTCTATATGTCAATAACCTTTTGAAATTAGCACTTCGCCAGCAAGCTGGACTTTGTGGGCAGTTGTGCTAAAGTTAGCTCGCTAACATAACATAAACTGGCTAGCGTTGTGGTGGTGAAATGCAACGCGATGCAAAGCAACCCCGACGCAGAACTCCAAAGGGTCATGTAGCTATGGCGTGGAGTTGACGTCGAGAAGCATAAAACAGCCTTAAGTAATGACAACAAAACTGTCAGCGGGTGCCACATGATACAAGTACCCCTTCCTCCACACAGTTAATAGTAGCCAAGGAGGAAACAGGATTATAAAAACATGATTGACTCTTCAGAAGAGGTCATTATCTTCACGCGGAAAGTCACCGGGACGACACAATCTTCTGAACATAGTCATATTGAGAAATCCAGAGAGATGTTTGTGGAGCTGATAGTCTTCATTAGCTTTGTAGCAACTCATTTGGCAAACGGCTTGAGTGTAACGGACGTCAATAATATCATCATAAAGTTACACACTAAAGCTTTACGTTTTTTGTTTAGATAGTTTTTGTTTAGTAAAAATAAACGTATTGACAAATCCAAATTTTAAGGAAATTTTTTTAAGTTTAATATTTTGAGTGACAATAGTTTGTTTTTAAAGCATGCACCGGAGCCCGTGTGCATTACCAACCAAAAGAAAGAACAAATGTGCTTCAACAACTGATTTAATGTTAAAGAATGAATCAAGGGGGGAAATAATCTATATCAATGTTAACCGTTAATCAAATCACCTCTTCAAACCTTTTTTTTTCTGCTGTTCCTTCAGTTTCTCCACAAAGGGTGCAGCAGCTTCTGGACTGCAGCGTCAGATTTCTTGGTATTATCTTCATTATTCTATCTATTTCAGAGATGGACCCTTCTGTCCGTTGTACTTTTCTATTAAATTAGGGATGTCTTCTCTGGCCGCCATCCTTCACTCCTTTGAGGGACTTTGTTCAGATAGAGCAGCATCTTGTTCAAATCTGAGTCAGTCAGCTCCTCCAGGATGGAGATCAGGGCTATCCTCCAATTTGTCTCAAGTGACATCTGCAACACACAGAGAGAGACGAATGAACAAAACAGTTAAAAAACCCTGACAGGGTTGATGACAACAAAACTAACAAAGAGGAAACACTCAAACATCACACTGATGGCTTTACCAGATAAATATATCATTTATTTATATTTCCACCAAAGAGAACTTCTGTAGTTCATTTTGTTCTTGTCTTTCCTTCTTTTCCAAATGTGTAGATATAAATATAGTTTTGATAAACTATTTTCTCAGTACATCTTCTCACCACGATCATACTAAAATTAATTATTCACGCTTTCCAGTCCACGCTAAACTACCATAACAGGGGATTTGATACAAAGATATAAAACTTTCTTTTATATACTATTCTTTGATATCTCTTGGAACTTTTGAAGTCAGTCATTCAACCAATATATATATATTATATATATATATATATATATATATATATATATATATATATATATATACATATATATATATATATATATATATATACATATATATATATACATATATATATATATACATATATATATATATATATATATATATATATATATATATATATATATATATATATATATATATATATATATATATATATATATACATATATACATATATATATATACATATATATATATAACATATATATATATATATATATATATATATATATATATATATATATATATATAGTTGAAATTGGTTGAAATTACTTTGAGAGAGACAATACGAATTACTTTGAGGAAGACAATACGATAACGATAACATCAAACATGTTTAATTTTGTTGGAAAAAGAGACTGACAGTGGAATTGCTTGAAAAGTTGTTGGGTAGGGGCGCGCATAATCGATCTCTTCATTCTCATTGGCTACCCGCCAACACTGACGGCTTTACCAGATAAAATGTATAATGTACGTATTTAATACTAACCCTAGCTCAGACATCGTGGACAAAGCCAGTGAATGAGTCCGTACTTCTGCTTACAGTTGAGGAGGCAGATTTGAGTCCACATGGCTAAAACCATGTGGTCATATCTGGCTCAGATCATCTATTAATGTGGTCTACATTTTTCAGAAGAAATTAACAATAAAGTGTTTAATTAATACTCACTTTGTCCCTAACCCAAAGCAATACAGTCTTTTATTATGTGGTTACAATAAAATATACTACTCACTTTGTGCTTTTCTTTACAGCTGAAATGGTTTTCTTCTTTCGTGGCGATGTCTGTTGACAGCCAAAGAGCTCTGAGTGGCGGGAAGACAGATTTGTTTTTTAATGCATTGACGGAGGTGGAAAATACCAACTTTTAGTCATGTTTCAACATCCTCACTGCCACCCTACTGATCTTGAATAAATGAGAAAATATATTTGGAGAAACATTTCTTATTGTCAAATATATTATTTTACCAACTTTGACTTGTTAACCCTCAAACATCTAGTTTCAAACTCACAGTCCACCCCCACCCATCTAGTGAACAATGGTTCAGCCCGCACTTTCCCGCTCAAAAGCTGACACACTGAAAAGAGCCGGTACTTTCATTTTCATGTCAAGTGAACAAATATTAACTTGCTTTGTGCAGTCAGTTGTGTTAGTCAGCGAGGTAAAGCAGCAGCTTTCCAACATCGACACAGTCAGCAGTTTAGTTTCACTCTGTCGTGGAAGAAATATTCACAACTTCAGTACAAATACTACAACTAAAAGTCCTTCATAGTCATGTATAATTTGACCTCATTAAAAGTATGGCAGTTTTAGCTGCAAAATAAAATATCAAAGGTAAAAGTACGTGTTATTGCAGAGTAGGCCTTTTGAAATTATCTTATTATGTGTGTTACTGATTCCTTAACATCTAAGCAGCATATTGCTGTAGCTTGTAATGTGGAGCTTTAAAACATGATCAACTGATCATGTTTATTTTTAGTAAAGGAACTGCTGTCAGATGGTAGTGGAGTAAAATTGCAATAGTTCCCTCTAAAATATAGTCAAGTAGAATTAAAAGTAGCATTAAATGAAAATACTCAGTAATATTGGCCTGTAAGTACCTACAAAGTGAACTTAAGTAGCTCTGTGTAGTTCTAACACCACTGTTTGCCAAAACCAAAATTTAGGAATCCAGGATAACTGAAAACTGACCTTCCATCGGACTGATTATATCTTAAATTCTTCCAGATTCAACGCAGTTAAACTTTAGTGTCAACATCTTTATTGTTATTGTGCACCTGAAACTGAAATAGTTCCCTTAAACATATGTTACATTTCCACATCAAAATATCTAAAAACAACTCAACCTATGTTCTATATGTTGTTGAGGTGTGTACATTCTCCCAAACATTAACAATGAAGTTCAAACCCAGAGAAATCTTTCATTTCATTCAAAGGTTATGCTCTGTTACATTTGGTCACAGTCTCCTGTACTGTAGATGACGCCATATAACCTTTGTACCTTTGTAAATATACCTGATGAAATACATCCTGATCCAAAGACTTTGGCGGAGGACAGAAGGATCGTCCATTGATTCCTGATGATGGACACCTTGCTGGGCATTAACCCTTACATATAGTATATGTAGGCTTTTAAAAGACATGTTGAGATGAAGATAAATAATAAGAGGAGTCTCTATGGGGCCTCTCACACTTTGCTTGCTTTCCTCACTACAGTTTTTCTTCTATGCGTACTAATTCACCCACAGCCAATTAAACATGTTGAATTGTCCAAATTTGGCAAATGAGGGCCGCAAGTAGTGACAATGCCGCACACGGCAATAACAAGAGCGACAGGTGCTCAACTTGAACCGCGAACCAAAATTCTCCTTGGTGTGTAGCAAATTAGTGCACTTTTACCATAGGTGCCGATTCGAGCACCCACGTGGCTAGACTGCCAGTAGACTACATTCATTTAAAACTAAACATTGCAGTTGGTGCTAAGTGGAGCGTCTGTCATAGTGTGATTGGTTATGTCGCTGTGAGTCCCCTGCTCCATATCCTATCCACCAATCACAGAGTCTCTTGGATGAAAACGCCTCTTTAGTGTACCCCCTCTATCCCCCACTATACAGTGTCTGCATGTGCATTAGGTAATCAGAGTGAGACTAAAACGGACAGATTTGTTATTAAAATAGCAAAACCTAATGATACAAGTGCACCGACATCCACCACCTAGTAGACAGGTTGCATTGATTCTTAATTTCCCACGGAAGCTGATCACGGTTACGGTGTCAGTTAGCTGTCACACTAAATGCATTTGTTCTTGAGGGGATTGTATACATGTATATGTATATGTGTGTATGTATATGTATATATATATATATATATATATATATATATATATATATATATATATATATATAAATTAGAGTGTGGACTGGACATACTCTATATGTAAAGTGTCCTGATTTGTTTATGATTTGACACTATTAAGAAAAAGCCACGCTGCATTAAGCGGTATTTGTTTCTCTTTTTATTTTTCTAAAGTAACGATTACATCAGAGGCTGCAAAAATGTAAAAGAATATAAAAAATTTTAAGAAAAGACCAACCAGTATCTCTTTAAACATCAGGAGAATAATCTTCACTCAGACATATTTTTCTCAATATTCTTTTCTAATTACACATCTGCATCTTATTTGTCCATCTGTGATGTTCTGCCTCCATCTAGTGGCTAAAACAAAGAATATGTGTTCTTCTCCCTTTGAATCATTTTCATAGTCAACATTTACTTAAAAAACAGGCTTAAACAGGTTCTAATCTAAAAATGACAATAGTTAATGTGTAACAATCAGTTATTATAGAGATTCATCATCACATTCCACAGGGGTTGCCTTTTTTCCAGATTAGCACAATCGCCCATTCAAATTTGTGGCTCGGATGCTGTCCTCTGTTGGGTCGCTGTCCTCTTCTGGGACATTCCTCTGTAGAGTTGCCCCACTTGGACCTGGAAGATACCAAAAAGACTTTTATCAGTTTGTGTTTTCCTTTATAAGTAATCAGCAACAAAAATGGAGACATTTATATCTGATGGAGACCCCTTGTTTTGTATTAATCTGTTAATATACTAAACTGTTAGTTCTCTGTTTACGTAGATGGAGACCTTATTTTGAATCAGCCAATCAGTCTGAGAAGTCTGAATCAACGGAAGTACATTTCAAGGTTAAAGTCTGACATCTGGTGCATGGCTCACTTGCTGGATGTGTTTCCGTTCTCAATCTCTGTAAACTTTGGGAAACAACATCAAACTTTGAGTTTGCAAGCTACATGCTGACAAAGGTTTAAAGAAAGATTGGATGGTGCAACAAGGCAGGCCTACTGGGTTCTTTCAGTGGCTGATTGTAAAGATTTAAAAATCCCCATGTTAGTTTACAGCCTAGTACTTGTCATCTCTAAAATGTTTTGAATAAAACACATTTTAAACGTTAAAAGAACTGGAGAGGGAAAAAATATTGAGTTGCTGCTTGTGTGGAGCGGTAATAAAACATTATGTATTTGTTTTGATCACTTTGTGAAGAGTTTTCGCTCAAAAATCCAACATTTAATTCACTGGTAATTGATAATAAGGAACTAAACATGGGGGAAATAATCT